>NW_026045353.1:0-340887 GCF_943734845.2 Anopheles funestus
CCTTAGCCAAGACACATTAGCCAAGACACCTTAGCCAAGACACCTTAGCCAAGACACTTTAGCCAAGACACATTAGCCAAGACACATTAGCCAGGACACCTTAGCCAAGACACCTTAGCCAAGACACATTAGCAAAGACACATTAGCCGAGACACATTAGCCAAGACACATTAGCCAAGACACCTTAGCCGAGACACATTAGCCAAGACACCTTAGCCAAGACACATTAGCCAAGACACCTTAGCCAAGACACATTAGCCAAGACACCTTAGCCAAGACACCTTAGCCAAGACACCTTAGCCAAGACACCTTAGCCAAGACACATTAGCCAAGACACCTTAGCCAAGAAACATTAGCCAAGACACATTAGCCAAGACACATTAGCCAAGACACATTAGCCAAGACACCTTAGCCAAGACACCTTAGCCAAGACACCTTAGCCAAGACACATTAGCCAAGACACATTAGCCAAGACACCTTAGCCAAGACACCTTAGCCAAGACACCTTAGCCAAGACACCTTAGCCAAGACACATTAGCCAAGACACATTAGCCAAGACACCTTAGCCAAGACACCTTAGCCAAGACACCTTAGCCAAGACACCTTAGCCAAGACACATTAGCCAAGACACCTTAGCCAAGACACATTAGCCAACACACCTTAGCCAAGACACCTTAGCCAAGACACCTTAGCCAAGACACATTAGCCAAGACACCTTAGCCAAGACACCTTAGCCAAGACACCTTAGCCAAGACACATTAGCCGAGACACATTAGCCAAGACACTTTAGCCAAGACACATTAGCCAAGACACCTTAGCCAAGACACCTTAGCCAAGACACCTTAGCCAAGACACATTAGCCGAGACACATTAGCCAAGACACTTTAGCCAAGACACATTAGCCAAGACACCTTAGCCAAGACACATTAGCCAAGACACCTTAGCCAAGACACCTTAGATAAGACACTTTAGCCAAGACACATTAGCCAAGACACATTAGCCAGGACACCTTAGCCAAGACACCTTAGCCAAGACACATTAGCAAAGACACATTAGCCGAGACACATTAGCCAAGACACATTAGCCAAGACACCTTAGCCGAGACACATTAGCCAAGACACCTTAGCCAAGACACCTTAGCCAAGACACATTAGCCAAGACACTTTAGCCAAGACACATTAGCCAAGACACCTTAGCCAAGACACCTTAGCCAAGGCACATTAGCCAAGACACATTAGTCAAGACACATTAGCCAAGACACCTTAGCCGAGACACATTAGCCAAGACACCTTAGCCAAGACACATTAGCCAAGACACCTTAGCCAAGACACATTAGCCAAGACACCTTAGCCAAGACACCTTAGCCAAGACACCTTAGCCAAGACACCTTAGCCAAGACACCTTAGCCAAGACACATTAGCCAAGACACATTAGCCAAGACACATTAGCCAAGACACCTTAGCCAAGACACCTTAGCCAAGACACCTTAGCCAAGACACCTTAGCCAAGACACATTAGCCAAGACACCTTAGCCAAGACACATTAGCCAAGACACATTAGCCAAGACACCTAAGCCAAGACATATTAGCCAAGACACCTTAGCCAAGACACCTTAGCCAAGGCACATTAGCCAAGACACCTTAGCCAAGACACATTAGCCAAGACACATTAGCCAAGACACATTAGCCAAGACACATTAGCCAAGACACCTTAGCCAAGACACCTTAGCCAAGACACCTTAGCCAAGACACTTTAGCCAAGACACATTAGCCAAGACACTTTAGCCAAGACACCTTAGCCAAGACACCTTAGCCAAGACACCTTAGCCAAGACACCTTAGCCAAGACACATTAGCCAAGACACCTTAGCCAAGACACATTAGCCAAGACACATTAGCCAAGACACATTAGCCAAGACACCTAAGCCAAGACATATTAGCCAAGACACCTTAGCCAAGACACCTTAGCCAAGGCACATTAGCCAAGACACCTTAGCCAAGACACATTAGCCAAGACACATTAGCCAAGACACATTAGCCAAGACACCTTAGCCAAGACACATTAGCAAAGACACATTAGCCGAGACACATTAGCAAAGACACATTAGCCGAGACACATTAGCCAAGACACTTTAGCCAAGACACATTAGCCGAGACACCTTAGCCAAGACACATTAGCCAAGACACCTTAGCCAAGACACCTTAGCCAAGACACTTTAGCCAAGACACATTAGCCAAGACACATTAGCCATTACACCTTAGCCAAGACACCTTAGCCAAGACACATTAGCAAAGACACATTAGCCGAGACACATTAGCCAAGACACATTAGCCAAGACACCTTAGCTGTAAATTCGACGACACGTCGCGAATAGAATTTTAACCCGCGAAGGTTTTTAACCGAGAACTCTCGCGCAGTTCCTTAGAAGCGAAGGCGTTTTGTCAATTTAGCGGGTCGGGCTGCTAGCCTTTTAACGAATAAATTCGAAAGAAGTTTCTAGCGGCGGACCTCCGTTCAATTAGACTACCAACTCAACTAATGACTCGAAGCCGGTTAGATTGCAAGTCAAGTTTATTGAAAAATTCTGTTTCTTATATACTAAAAATTAACTGTAGAAAATGAAGGTAAGAGCGAGAAGGGAAATTAGAAAGAGATATCTTTCCTTTTGGATTTTGTTATCCTGGATGCCTCGTCCAGGCATATGTTTACATTAGTTCTGGGTAGGCATTCTAAAGCTGTATCAATATTTCCCACATGTGGTACCACTTAAGTTGTGTACCCTTTTCTTGTTTTACTTTCCTCGGTTATAGTTTGACCGTATGCAGTTATGCTGCCTTCGCCTATTGCCGGGTAATGTGTTTAGTTCAATTGTCAAGTACTTCGTCCCTTTTTGGACGATTTATGATTTTGCCTGAAACTATGATCATGTTACGTAACGTATGAAGCGGGTAAGGATTTGAGTTAATGTTTTACATATGGTCCTTGAGATGTTATTGCTTACGCTCCTTTTGGGTAAAACATTATTTTGACCTGTAATCTGAGATTAAACACATGGCCTTTCAAGGATGTTTACAAGTTTATGTTGGCGTGGCTATTTCAAATTCCCTTTTTTCGATCCTTCCGTTGCTCGCGTTTATTACCTAAACCTAAGGCCGCAGAAAACGGTTATTTTAAAAAATGTTTAATGTTTCATATTTTGATTCCTTTTTGGTCGCGTTCGCAACATTAGCCAAGACACCTTAGCCAAGACACATTAGCCAAGACACCTTAGCCAAGACACCTTAGCCAAGACACCTTAGCCAAGACACCTTAGCCAAGACACATTAGCCAAGACACCTTAGCCAAGAAACATTAGCCAAGACACATTAGCCAAGACACATTAGCCAAGACACCTTAGCCAAGACACATTAGCCAAGACACCTTAGCCAAGACACCTTAGCCAAGACACATTAGCCGAGACACATTAGCCAAGACACTTTAGCCAAGACACATTAGCCGAGACACCTTAGCCAAGACACATTAGCCAAGACACCTTAGCCAAGACACCTTAGCCAAGACACTTTAGCCAAGACACATTAGCCAAGACACATTAGCCAGGACACCTTAGCCAAGACACCTTAGCCAAGACACATTAGCAAAGACACATTAGCCGAGACACATTAGCCAAGACACCTTAGCCAAGACACATTAGCCAAGACACCTTAGCCAAGACACATTAGCCAAGACACCTTAGCCAAGACACATTAGCCAAGACACCTTAGCCAAGACACCTTAGCCAAGACACCTTAGCCAAGACACATTAGCCGAGACACATTAGCCAAGACACTTTAGCCAAGACACATTAGCCGAGACACCTTAGCCAAGACACATTAGCCAAGACACCTTAGCCAAGACACCTTAGCCAAGACACTTTAGCCAAGACACATTAGCCAAGACACATTAGCCAGGACACCTTAGCCAAGACACCTTAGCCAAGACACATTAGCAAAGACACATTAGCCGAGACACATTAGCCAAGACACATTAGCCAAGACACCTTAGCCAAGACACCTTAGCCAAGACACATTAGCCAAGACACCTTAGCCAAGACACCTTAGCCAAGACACCTTAGCCAAGACACCTTAGCCAAGACACATTAGCCAAGACACCTTAGCCAAGAAACATTAGCCAAGACACATTAGCCAAGACACATTAGCCAAGACACCTTAGCCAAGACACATTAGCCAAGACACCTTAGCCAAGGCACATTAGCCAAGACACCTTAGCCAAGACACTTTAGCCAAGACACATTAGCCAAGACACTTTAGCCAAGACACCTTAGCCAAGACACCTTAGCCAAGACACCTTAGCCAAGACACATTAGCCAAGACACCTTAGCCAAGACACCTTAGCCAAGACACCTTAGCCAAGACACCTTAGCCAAGACACCTTAGCCAAGACACCTTAGCCGAGACACCTTAGCCAAGACACCTTAGCCAAGACACCTTAGCCAAGACACCTTAGCCAAGACACCTTAGCCAAGACACCTTAGCCAAGACACATAAGCCAAGACACCTAAGCCAAGAAACATTAGCCAAGACACATTAGCCAAGACACCTTAGCCAAGACACCTTAGCCAAGACACCTTAGCCAAGACACCTTAGCCAAGGCACATTAGCCAAGACACCTTAGCCAAGACACATTAGCCAAGACACATTAGCCAAGACACATTAGCCAAGACACATTAGCCAAGACACATTAGCCAAGACACCTTAGCCAAGACACCTTAGCCAAGACACCTTAGCCAAGACACTTTAGCCAAGACACATTAGCCAAGACACTTTAGTAAAGACACCTTAGCCAAGACACCTTAGCCAAGACACCTTAGCCAAGACACCTTAGCCAAGACACATTAGCCAAGACACCTTAGCCAAGACACATTAGCCAAGACACCTTAGCCAAGACACATTAGCCAAGACACCTTAGCCAAGACACCTTAGCCAAGACACCTTAGCCAAGACACCTTAGCCAAGACACCTTAGCCAAGACACATTAGCCAAGACACATTAGCCAAGACACATTAGCCAAGACACCTTAGCCAAGACACCTTAGCCAAGACACTTTAGCCAAGACACATTAGCCAAGACACATTAGCCAGGACACCTTAGCCAAGACACCTTAGCCAAGACACATTAGCAAAGACACATTAGCCGAGACACATTAGCCAAGACACATTAGCCAAGACAACTTAGCCAAGACACCTTAGCCAAGACACCTTAGCCAAGACACCTTAGCCAAGACACCTTAGCCAAGACACCTTAGCCAAGACACCTTAGCCAAGACACATTAGCCAAGACACCTTAGCCAAGAAACATTAGCCAAGACACATTAGCCAAGACACATTAGCCAAGACACATTAGCCAAGACACCTTAGCCAAGACACCTTAGCCAAGACACCTTAGTCAAGACACATTAGCCGAGACACATTAGCCAAGACACTTTAGCCAAGACACATTAGCCGAGACACCTTAGCCAAGACACATTAGCCAAGGCACATTAGCCAAGACACCTTAGCCAAGACACATTAGCCAAGACACATTAGCCAAGACACATTAGCCAAGACACCTTAGCCAAGACACCTTAGTAAAGACACATTAGCCAAGACACCTTAGCCAAGACACCTTAGCCAAGACACCTTAGCCAAGACACCTTAGCCAAGACACATTAGCCAAGACACCTTAGCCAAGACACATTAGCCAAGACACATTAGCCAAGACACCTTAGCCAAGACACCTTAGCCAAGACACATTAGCCAAGACACCTTAGCCAAGACACCTTAGCCAAGACACCTTAGCCAAGACACATTAGCCGAGACACATTAGCCAAGACACTTTAGCCAAGACACATTAGCCAAGACACCTTAGCCAAGACACCTTAGCCAAGACACCTTAGCCAAGACACATTAGCCAAGACACCTTAGCCAAGACACCTTAGCCAAGACACATTAGCCGAGACACATTAGCCAAGACACTTTAGCCAAGACACATTAGCCGAGACACCTTAGCCAAGACACATTAGCCAAGACACCTTAGCCAAGACACCTTAGCCAAGACACTTTAGCCAAGACACATTAGCCAAGACACATTAGCCAGGACACCTTAGCCAAGACACCTTAGCCAAGACACATTAGCAAAGACACATTAGCCGAGACACATTAGCCAAGACACATTAGCCAAGACAACTTAGCCAAGACACCTTAGCCAAGACACCTTAGCCAAGACACCTTAGCCAAGACACCTTAGCCAAGACACCTTAGCCAAGACACCTTAGCCAAGACACATTAGCCAAGACACCTTAGCCAAGAAACATTAGCCAAGACACATTAGCCAAGACACATTAGCCAAAACACATTAGCCAAGACACCTTAGCCAAGACACCTTAGCCAAGACACCTTAGCCAAGACACATTAGCCGAGACACATTAGCCAAGACACTTTAGCCAAGACACATTAGCCGAGACACCTTAGCCAAGACACATTAGCCAAGACACCTTAGCCAAGACACCTTAGCCAAGACACTTTAGCCAAGACACCTTAGCCAAGACAAATTAGCAAAGACACATTAGCCGAGACACATTAGCCAAGACACATTAGCCAAGACACCTTAGCCGAGACACATTAGCCAAGACACCTTAGCCAAGACACATTAGCCAAGACACCTTAGTAAAGACACATTAGCCAAGACACCTTAGCCAAGACACCTTAGCCAAGACACCTTAGCCAAGACACCTTAGCCAAGACACATTAGCCAAGACACCTTAGCCAAGACACATTAGCCAAGACACATTAGCCAAGACACCTTAGCCAAGACACCTTAGCCAAGACACATTAGCCAAGACACCTTAGCCAAGACACCTTAGCCAAGACACCTTAGCCAAGACACATTAGCCGAGACACATTAGCCAAGACACTTTAGCCAAGACACATTAGCCGAGACACCTTAGCCAAGACACATTAGCCAAGACACCTTAGCCAAGACACCTTAGCCAAGACACTTTAGCCAAGACACATTAGCCAAGACACTTTAGTAAAGACACCTTAGCCAAGACACCTTAGCCAAGACACCTTAGCCAAGACACCTTAGCCAAGACACATTAGCCAAGACACCTTAGCCAAGACACATTAGCCAAGACACCTTAGCCAAGACACATTAGCCAAGACACCTTAGCCAAGACACCTTAGCCAAGACACCTTAGCCAAGACACCTTAGCCAAGACACCTTAGCCAAGACACATTAGCCAAGACACATTAGCCAAGACACATTAGCCAAGACACCTTAGCCAAGACACCTTAGCCAAGACACTTTAGCCAAGACACATTAGCCAAGACACATTAGCCAGGACACCTTAGCCAAGACACCTTAGCCAAGACACATTAGCAAAGACACATTAGCCGAGACACATTAGCCAAGACACATTAGCCAAGACAACTTAGCCAAGACACCTTAGCCAAGACACCTTAGCCAAGACACCTTAGCCAAGACACCTTAGCCAAGACACCTTAGCCAAGACACCTTAGCCAAGACACATTAGCCAAGACACCTTAGCCAAGAAACATTAGCCAAGACACATTAGCCAAGACACATTAGCCAAGACACATTAGCCAAGACACCTTAGCCAAGACACCTTAGCCAAGACACCTTAGCCAAGACACATTAGCCGAGACACATTAGCCAAGACACTTTAGCCAAGACACATTAGCCGAGACACCTTAGCCAAGACACATTAGCCAAGGCACATTAGCCAAGACACCTTAGCCAAGACACATTAGCCAAGACACATTAGCCAAGACACATTAGCCAAGACACATTAGCCAAGACACATTAGCCAAGACACCTTAGCCAAGACACCTTAGCCAAGACACCTTAGCCAAGACACTTTAGCCAAGACACATTAGCCAAGACACTTTAGTAAAGACACCTTAGCCAAGACACCTTAGCCAAGACACCTTAGCCAAGACACCTTAGCCAAGACACATTAGCCAAGACACCTTAGCCAAGACACATTAGCCAAGACACCTTAGCCAAGACACATTAGCCAAGACACCTTAGCCAAGACACCTTAGCCAAGACACCTTAGCCAAGACACCTTAGCCAAGACACCTTAGCCAAGACACATTAGCCAAGACACCTTAGCCAAGACACCTTAGCCAAGACACATTAGCCGAGACACATTAGCCAAGACACTTTAGCCAAGACACATTAGCCGAGACACCTTAGCCAAGACACATTAGCCAAGACACCTTAGCCAAGACACCTTAGCCAAGACACTTTAGCCAAGACACATTAGCCAAGACACATTAGCCAGGACACCTTAGCCAAGACACCTTAGCCAAGACACATTAGCAAAGACACATTAGCCGAGACACATTAGCCAAGACACATTAGCCAAGACAACTTAGCCAAGACACCTTAGCCAAGACACCTTAGCCAAGACACCTTAGCCAAGACACCTTAGCCAAGACACCTTAGCCAAGACACCTTAGCCAAGACACATTAGCCAAGACACCTTAGCCAAGAAACATTAGCCAAGACACATTAGCCAAGACACATTAGCCAAGACACATTAGCCAAGACACCTTAGCCAAGACACCTTAGCCAAGACACCTTAGCCAAGACACATTAGCCGAGACACATTAGCCAAGACACTTTAGCCAAGACACATTAGCCGAGACACCTTAGCCAAGACACATTAGCCAAGACACCTTAGCCAAGACACCTTAGCCAAGACACTTTAGCCAAGACACCTTAGCCAAGACAAATTAGCAAAGACACATTAGCCGAGACACATTAGCCAAGACACATTAGCCAAGACACCTTAGCCGAGACACATTAGCCAAGACACCTTAGCCAAGACACATTAGCCAAGACACCTTAGTAAAGACACATTAGCCAAGACACCTTAGCCAAGACACCTTAGCCAAGACACCTTAGCCAAGACACCTTAGCCAAGACACATTAGCCAAGACACCTTAGCCAAGACACATTAGCCAAGACACATTAGCCAAGACACCTTAGCCAAGACACCTTAGCCAAGACACATTAGCCAAGACACCTTAGCCAAGACACGTTAGCCAAGACACCTTAGCCAAGACACATTAGCCGAGACACATTAGCCAAGACACTTTAGCCAAGACACATTAGCCGAGACACCTTAGCCAAGACACATTAGCCAAGACACCTTAGCCAAGACACCTTAGCCAAGACACTTTAGCCAAGACACATTAGCCAAGACACATTAGCCAGGACACCTTAGCCAAGACACCTTAGCCAAGACACATTAGCAAAGACACATTAGCCGAGACACATTAGCCAAGACACATTAGCCAAGACACCTTAGCCGAGACACATTAGCCAAGACACCTTAGCCAAGACACCTTAGCCAAGACACATTAGCCAAGACACCTTAGCCAAGACACATTAGCCAAGACACCTTAGCCAAGACACCTTAGCCAAGGCACATTAGCCAAGACACATTAGTCAAGACACATTAGCCAAGACACCTTAGCCGAGACACATTAGCCAAGACACCTTAGCCAAGACACATTAGCCAAGACACCTTAGCCAAGACACATTAGCCAAGACACCTTAGCCAAGACACCTTAGCCAAGACACCTTAGCCAAGACACCTTAGCCAAGACACTTTAGCCAAGACACATTAGCCAAGACACTTTAGCCAAGACACCTTAGCCAAGACACCTTAGCCAAGACACCTTAGCCAAGACACCTTAGCCAAGACACATTAGCCAAGACACCTTAGCCAAGACACATTAGCCAAGACACATTAGCCAAGACACATTAGCCAAGACACATTAGCCAAGACACCTTAGCCAATACATATTAGCCAAGACACCTTAGCCAAGACACCTTAGCCAAGGCACATTAGCCAAGACACATTAGCCAAGACACATTAGCAGAGACACATTAGCCAAGACACATTAGCCAAGACACATTAGCCAAGACACCTTAGCCAAGACACCTTAGCCAAGACACCTTAGCCAAGACACCTTAGCCAAGACACATTAGCCAAGACACCTTAGCCAAGACACATTAGCCAAGACACCTTAGCCAAGACACCTTAGCCAAGACACATTAGCCAGGACACCTTAGCCAAGACACCTTAGCCAAGACACATTAGCAAAGACACATTAGCCGAGACACATTAGCCAAGACACATTAGCCAAGACACCTTAGCCGAGACACATTAGCCAAGACACCTTAGCCAAGACACCTTAGGCAAGACACATTAGCCAAGACACCTTAGCCAAGACACATTAGCCAAGACACCTTAGCCAAGACACCTTAGCCAAGGCACATTAGCCAAGACACATTAGTCAAGACACATTAGCCAAGACACCTTAGCCGAGACACATTAGCCAAGACACCTTAGCCAAGACACATTAGCCAAGACACCTTAGCCAAGACACATTAGCCAAGACACCTTAGCCAAGACACCTTAGCCAAGACACATTAGCCAAGACACCTTAGCCAAGACACTTTAGCCAAGACACATTAGCCAAGACACTTTAGCCAAGACACCTTAGCCAAGACACCTTAGCCAAGACACCTTAGCCAAGACACCTTAGCCAAGACACATTAGCCAAGACACCTTAGCCAAGACACATTAGCCAAGACACATTAGCCAAGACACATTAGCCAAGACACATTAGCCAAGACACCTTAGCCAATACATATTAGCCAAGACACCTTAGCCAAGACACCTTAGCCAAGGCACATTAGCCAAGACACATTAGCCAAGACACATTAGCAGAGACACATTAGCCAAGACACATTAGCCAAGACACATTAGCCAAGACACCTTAGCCAAGACACCTTAGCCAAGACACCTTAGCCAAGACACCTTAGCCAAGACACATTAGCCAAGACACCTTAGCCAAGACACATTAGCCAAGACACCTTAGCCAAGACACCTTAGCCAAGACACATTAGCCAGGACACCTTAGCCAAGACACCTTAGCCAAGACACATTAGCAAAGACACATTAGCCGAGACACATTAGCCAAGACACATTAGCCAAGACACCTTAGCCGAGACACATTAGCCAAGACACCTTAGCCAAGACACCTTAGGCAAGACACATTAGCCAAGACACCTTAGCCAAGACACATTAGCCAAGACACCTTAGCAAAGACACATGAGCCAAGACACATTAGCCAAGACACCTTAGCAAAGACACATTAGCCAAGACACCTTAGCCAAGACACCTTAGCCAAGGCACATTAGCCAAGACACCTTAGCCAAGACACATTAGCCAAGACACATTATCCAAGACACATTAGCCAAGACACATTAGCCAAGACACCTTAGCCAAGACACATTAGCCAAGACACCTTAGCCAAGACACTTTAGCCGAGACACATTAGCCAAGACACATTAGCCAAGACACATTAGCCAAGACACCTTAGCCAAGACACATTAGCCAAGACACCTTAGCCAAGACACCTTAGCCAAGACACATTAGCCAGGACACCTTAGCCAAGACACCTTAGCCAAGACACATTAGCAAAGACACATTAGCCGAGACACATTAGCCAAGACACATTAGCCAAGACACCTTAGCCGAGACACATTAGCCAAGACACCTTAGCCAAGACACCTTAGGCAAGACACATTAGCCAAGACACCTTAGCCAAGACACATTAGCCAAGACACCTTAGCAAAGACACATTAGCCAAGACACCTTAGCCAAGACACATTAGCCAAGACACCTTAGCCAAGACACATTAGCCAAGACACCTTAGCCAAGACACATTAGCCAAGACACATTAGCCAAGACACTTTAGCCAAGACACATTAGCCAAGACACATTAGCAGAGACACATTAGCCAAGACACATTAGCCAAGACACATTAGCCAAGACACCTTAGCCAAGACACCTTAGCCAAGACACCTTAGCCAAGACACCTTAGCCAAGACACATTAGCCAAGACACATGAGCCAAGACACATTAGCCAAGACACCTTAGCAAAGACACATTAGCCAAGACACCTTAGCCAAGACACCTTAGCCAAGGCACATTAGCCAAGACACCTTAGCCAAGACACATTAGCCAAGACACATTATCCAAGACACATTAGCCAAGACACATTAGCCAAGACACCTTAGCCAAGACACATTAGCCAAGACACATTAGCCAAGACACTTTAGCCGAGACACATTAGCCAAGACACATTAGCCAAGACACATTAGCCAAGACACCTTAGCCAAGACACATTAGCCAAGACACCTTAGCCAAGACACCTTAGCCAAGACACATTAGCCAGGACACCTTAGCCAAGACACCTTAGCCAAGACACATTAGCAAAGACACATTAGCCGAGACACATTAGCCAAGACACATTAGCCAAGACACCTTAGCCGAGACACATTAGCCAAGACACCTTAGCCAAGACACCTTAGCCAAGACACATTAGCCAAGACACCTTAGCCAAGACACATTAGCCAAGACACCTTAGCAAAGACACATTAGCCAAGACACCTTAGCCAAGACACATTAGCCAAGACACCTTAGCCAAGACACATTAGCCAAGACACATTAGCCAAGCCACTTTAGCCGAGACACATTAGCCAAGACACATTAGCCAAGACACATTAGCCAAGACACCTTAGCCAAGACACCTTAGCCAAGACACCTTAGCCAAGACACATTAGCCAAGACACCTTAGCCAAGACACATTAGCCAAGACACCTTAGCCAAGACACATTAGCCAAGACACATTAGCCAAGACACCTTAGCCAAGACACCTTAGCCAAGACACCTTAGCCAAGACACATTAGCCGAGACACATTAGCCAAGACACTTTAGCCAAGACACATTAGCCGAGACACCTTAGCCAAGACACATTAGCCAAGACACCTTAGCCAAGACACCTTAGCCAAGACACTTTAGCCAAGACACATTAGCCAAGACACATTAGCCAGGACACCTTAGCCAAGACACCTTAGCCAAGACACATTAGCAAAGACACATTAGCCGAGACACATTTGCCAAGACACATTAGCCAAGACACCTTAGCCGAGACACATTAGCCAAGACACCTTAGCCAAGACACCTTAGCCAAGACACATTAGCCAAGACACCTTAGCCAAGACACATTAGCCAAGACACCTTAGCCAAGACACCTTAGCCAAGGCACATTAGCCAAGACACATTAGTCAAGACACATTAGCCAAGACACCTTAGCCGAGACACATTAGCCAAGACACCTTAGCCAAGACACATTAGCCAAGACACCTTAGCCAAGACACCTTAGCCAAGACACCTTAGCCAAGACACCTTAGCCAAGACACCTTAGCCAAGACACCTTAGCCAAGACACTTTAGCCAAGACACATTAGCCAAGACACATTAGCCAAGACACCTTAGCAAAGACACATTAGCCAAGACACCTTAGCCAAGACACATTAGCCAAGACACATTAGCCAAGACACATTAGCCAAGACACATTAGCCAAGACACATTAGCCAAGACACATTAGCCAAGACACCTTAGCCAATACATATTAGCCAAGACACCTTAGCCAAGACTCCTTAGCCAAGGCACATTAGCCAAGACACATTAGCCAAGACACATTAGCAGAGACACATTAGCCAAGACACATTAGCCAAGACACATTAGCCAAGACACCTTAGCCAAGACACCTTAGCCAAGACACCTTAGCCAAGACACCTTAGCCAAGACACATTAGCCAAGACACATGAGCCAAGACACATTAGCCAAGACACCTTAGCAAAGACACATTAGCCAAGACACATTAGCCAAGACACATTAGCCAAGACACATTAGCCAAGACACCTTAGCCAATACATATTAGCCAAGACACCTTAGCCAAGACACCTTAGCCAAGACACTTTAGCCAAGACACATTAGCCAAGACACCTTAGCCAAGACACATTAGCCAAGACACCTTAGCCAAGACACCTTAGCCAAGACACAATAGCCAAGACACCTTAGTCGAGACACATTAGCCAAGACACCTTAGCCAAGACACAATAGCCAAGACACATTAGCCAAGACACATTAGCCAAGACACCTTAGCCAAGACACCTTAGCCAAGACACCTTAGCCAAGACACATTAGCCAAGACACCTTAGCCAAGACACATTAGCCAAGACACATTAGCCAAGACACATTAGCCAAGACACATTAGCCAAGACACCTTAGCCAATACATATTAGCCAAGACACCTTAGCCAAGACTCCTTAGCCAAGGCACATTAGCCAAGACACATTAGCCAAGACACATTAGCAGAGACACATTAGCCAAGACACATTAGCCAAGACACATTAGCCAAGACACCTTAGCCAAGACACCTTAGCCAAGACACCTTAGCCAAGACACCTTAGCCAAGACACATTAGCCAAGACACATGAGCCAAGACACATTAGCCAAGACACCTTAGCAAAGACACATTAGCCAAGACACATTAGCCAAGACACATTAGCCAAGACACATTAGCCAAGACACCTTAGCCAATACATATTAGCCAAGACACCTTAGCCAAGACACCTTAGCCAAGACACCTTAGCCAAGACACCTTAGCCAAGACACCTTAGCCAAGACACATTAGCCAAGACACCTTAGCCAAGACACATTAGCCAAGACACATTAGCCAAGACACATTAGCCAAGACACATTAGCCAAGACACCTTAGCCAATACATATTAGCCAAGACACCTTAGCCAAGACTCCTTAGCCAAGGCACATTAGCCAAGACACATTAGCCAAGACACATTAGCAGAGACACATTAGCCAAGACACATTAGCCAAGACACATTAGCCAAGACACCTTAGCCAAGACACCTTAGCCAAGACACCTTAGCCAAGACACCTTAGCCAAGGCACATTAGCCAAGACACATGAGCCAAGACACATTAGCCAAGACACCTTAGCAAAGACACATTAGCCAAGACACCTTAGCCAAGACACCTTAGCCAAGGCACATTAGCCAAGACACCTTAGCCAAGACACATTAGCCAAGACACATTATCCAAGACACATTAGCCAAGACACATTAGCCAAGACACCTTAGCCAAGACACATTAGTCAAGACACATTAGCCAAGACACTTTAGCCGAGACACATTAGCCAAGACACATTAGCCAAGACACATTAGCCAAGACACCTTAGCCAAGACACATTAGCCAAGACACCTTAGCCAAGACACCTTAGCCAAGACACCTTAGCCAAGACACCTTAGCCAAGACACTTTAGCCAAGACACCTTAGCCAAGACACCTTAGCCAAGGCACATTAGCCAAGACACCTTAGCCAAGACACATTAGCCAAGACACCTTAGCCAAGACACCTTAGCCAAGACACATTAGCCAAGACACCTTAGCCAAGACACATTAGCCAAGACACCTTAGCCAAGACACATTAGCCAAGACACCTTAGCCAAGACACCTTAGCCAAGACACCTTAGCCAAGACACCTTAGCCAAGACACTTTAGCCAAGACACCTTAGCCAAGACACCTTAGCCAAGACACATTAGCCAAGACACATTAGCCAAGACACATTAGCCAAGACACATTAGCCAAGACACCTTAGCCAAGACACCTTAGCCAAGACACCTTAGCCAAGACACCTTAGCCAAGACACCTTAGCCAAGACACATTAGCCAAGACACATTAGCCAAGACACCTTAGCCAAGACACATTAGCCAAGACACATTAGCCAAGACACATTAGCCAAGACACCTAAGCCAAGACACATTAGCCAAGACACCTTAGCAAAGACACATTAGCCAAGACACATTAGCCAAGACACATTAGCCAAGACACCTTAGCCGAGACACATTAGCCAAGACACCTTAGCCAAGACACATTAGCCAAGACACCTTAGCCAAGACACCTTAGCCAAGACACATTAGCCAAGACACCTTAGCCAAGACACATTAGCCAAGACACCATAGCCAAGACACCTTAGCCAAGACTCCTTAGCCAAGACACATTAGCCAAGACACATTAGCCAAGACACATTAGCCAAGACACATTAGCCAAGACACCTTAGCCGAGACACATTAGCCAAGACACCTTAGCCAAGACACCTTAGCCAAGACACATTAGCCAAGACACCTTAGCCAAGACACATTAGCCAAGACACCTTAGCCAAGACACCTTAGCCAAGACACATTAGCCAAGACACATTAGTCAAGACACATTAGCCAAGACACCTTAGCCGAGACACATTAGCCAAGACACCTTAGCCAAGACACATTAGCCAAGACACCTTAGCCAAGACACCTTAGCCAAGACACCTTAGCCAAGACACCTTAGCCAAGACACCTTAGCCAAGACACCTTAGCCAAGACACATTAGCCAAGACACCTTAGCCAAGACACCTTAGCCAAGACACCTTAGCCAAGACACCTTAGCCAAGACACATTAGCCAAGACACATTAGCCAAGACACATTAGCCAAGACACATTAGCCAAGACACATTAGCCAAGACACCTTAGCCAATACATATTAGCCAAGACACCTTAGCCAAGACTCCTTAGCCAAGGCACATTAGCCAAGACACATTAGCCAAGACACATTAGCAGAGACACATTAGCCAAGACACATTAGCCAAGACACCTAAGCCAAGACACATTAGCCAAGACACCTTAGCAAAGACACATTAGCCAAGACACCTTAGCCAAGACTCCTTAGCCAAGGCACATTAGCCAAGACACATTAGCCAAGACACATTAGCAGAGACACATTAGCCAAGACACATTAGCCAAGACACATTAGCCGAGACACCTTAGCCAAGACACATTAGCCAAGACACCTTAGCCAAGACACCTTAGCCAAGACACCTTAGCCAAGACACCTTAGCCAAGACACCTTAGCCAAGACACCTTAGCCAAGACACTTTAGCCAAGACACATTAGCCAAGACACTTTAGCCAAGACACCTTAGCCAAGACACCTTAGCCAAGACACCTTAGCCAAGACACCTTAGCCAAGACACATTAGCCAAGACACCTTAGCCAAGACACATTAGCCAAGACACATTAGCCAAGACACATTAGCCAAGACACATTAGCCAAGACACCTTAGCCAATACATATTAGCCAAGACACCTTAGCCAAGACTCCTTAGCCAAGGCACATTAGCCAAGACACATTAGCCAAGACACATTAGCAGAGACACATTAGCCAAGACACATTAGCCAAGACACATTAGCCAAGACACCTTAGCCAAGACACCTTAGCCAAGACACCTTAGCCAAGACACCTTAGCCAAGACACATTAGCCAAGACACATGAGCCAAGACACATTAGCCAAGACACCTTAGCAAAGACACATTAGCCAAGACACCTTAGCCAAGACACCTTAGCCAAGGCACATTAGCCAAGACACCTTAGCCAAGACACATTAGCCAAGACACATTATCCAAGACACATTAGCCAAGACACATTAGCCAAGACACCTTAGCCAAGACACATTAGTCAAGACACATTAGCCAAGACACTTTAGCCGAGACACATTAGCCAAGACACATTAGCCAAGACACATTAGCCAAGACACCTTAGCCAAGACACATTAGCCAAGACACCTTAGCCAAGACACCTTAGCCAAGACACCTTAGCCAAGACACCTTAGCCAAGACACTTTAGCCAAGACACCTTAGCCAAGACACCTTAGCCAAGGCACATTAGCCAAGACACCTTAGCCAAGACACATTAGCCAAGACACCTTAGCCAAGACACCTTAGCCAAGACACATTAGCCAAGACACCTTAGCCAAGACACATTAGCCAAGACACCTTAGCCAAGACACATTAGCCAAGACACCTTAGCCAAGACACCTTAGCCAAGACACCTTAGCCAAGACACCTTAGCCAAGACACTTTAGCCAAGACACCTTAGCCAAGACACCTTAGCCAAGACACATTAGCCAAGACACATTAGCCAAGACACATTAGCCAAGACACATTAGCCAAGACACCTTAGCCAAGACACCTTAGCCAAGACACCTTAGCCAAGACACCTTAGCCAAGACACCTTAGCCAAGACACATTAGCCAAGACACATTAGCCAAGACACCTTAGCCAAGACACATTAGCCAAGACACATTAGCCAAGACACATTAGCCAAGACACCTAAGCCAAGACACATTAGCCAAGACACCTTAGCAAAGACACATTAGCCAAGACACATTAGCCAAGACACATTAGCCAAGACACCTTAGCCGAGACACATTAGCCAAGACACCTTAGCCAAGACACATTAGCCAAGACACCTTAGCCAAGACACCTTAGCCAAGACACATTAGCCAAGACACCTTAGCCAAGACACATTAGCCAAGACACCATAGCCAAGACACCTTAGCCAAGACACCTTAGCCAAGACACATTAGCCAAGACACATTAGCCAAGACACATTAGCCAAGACACATTAGCCAAGACACATTAGCCAAGACACCTTAGCCGAGACACATTAGCCAAGACACTTTAGCCAAGACACATTAGCCGAGACACCTTAGCCAAGACACCTTAGCCAAGACACCTTAGCCAAGACACCTTAGCCAAGACACTTTAGCCAAGACACCTTAGCCAAGACACATTAGCCAAGACACCTTAGCCAAGACACCTTAGCCAAGACACCTTAGCCAAGACACCTTAGCCAAGACACCTTAGCCAAGACACCTTAGCCAAGACACCTTAGCCAAGACACCTTAGCAAAGACACCTTAGCCAAGACACCTTAGCCAAGACACATTAGCCAAGACACCTTAGCCAAGACACATTAGCCAAGACACATTAGCCAAGACACATTAGCCAAGACACATTAGCCAAGACACCTTAGCCAATACATATTAGCCAAGACACCTTAGCCAAGACTCCTTAGCCAAGGCACATTAGCCAAGACACATTAGCCAAGACACATTAGCAGAGACACATTAGCCAAGACACATTAGCCAAGACACATTAGCCAAGACACCTTAGCCAAGACACCTTAGCCAAGACACCTTAGCCAAGACACCTTAGCCAAGACACATTAGCCAAGACACATGAGCCAAGACACATTAGCCAAGACACCTTAGCAAAGACACATTAGCCAAGACACCTTAGCCAAGACACCTTAGCCAAGGCACATTAGCCAAGACACCTTAGCCAAGACACATTAGCCAAGACACATTATCCAAGACACATTAGCCAAGACACATTAGCCAAGACACCTTAGCCAAGACACATTAGTCAAGACACATTAGCCAAGACACTTTAGCCGAGACACATTAGCCAAGACACATTAGCCAAGACACATTAGCCAAGACACCTTAGCCAAGACACATTAGCCAAGACACCTTAGCCAAGACACCTTAGCCAAGACACCTTAGCCAAGACACCTTAGCCAAGACACTTTAGCCAAGACACCTTAGCCAAGACACCTTAGCCAAGGCACATTAGCCAAGACACCTTAGCCAAGACACATTAGCCAAGACACCTTAGCCAAGACACCTTAGCCAAGACACATTAGCCAAGACACCTTAGCCAAGACACATTAGCCAAGACACCTTAGCCAAGACACATTAGCCAAGACACCTTAGCCAAGACACCTTAGCCAAGACACCTTAGCCAAGACACCTTAGCCAAGACACTTTAGCCAAGACACCTTAGCCAAGACACCTTAGCCAAGACACATTAGCCAAGACACATTAGCCAAGACACATTAGCCAAGACACATTAGCCAAGACACCTTAGCCAAGACACCTTAGCCA
This sequence comes from Anopheles funestus, assembly GCF_943734845.2. Classification (NCBI taxonomy): domain Eukaryota; kingdom Metazoa; phylum Arthropoda; class Insecta; order Diptera; family Culicidae; genus Anopheles; species Anopheles funestus. The sequence goes on from NW_026045353.1 coordinate 19,766, forward strand.
AGACACCTTAGCCAAGACACCTTAGCCAAGACACCTTAGCCAAGACACATTAGCCAAGACACATTAGCCAAGACACCTTAGCCAAGACACATTAGCCAAGACACATTAGCCAAGACACATTAGCCAAGACACCTAAGCCAAGACACATTAGCCAAGACACCTTAGCAAAGACACATTAGCCAAGACACATTAGCCAAGACACATTAGCCAAGACACCTTAGCCGAGACACATTAGCCAAGACACCTTAGCCAAGACACATTAGCCAAGACACCTTAGCCAAGACACCTTAGCCAAGACACATTAGCCAAGACACCTTAGCCAAGACACATTAGCCAAGACACCATAGCCAAGACACCTTAGCCAAGACACCTTAGCCAAGACACATTAGCCAAGACACATTAGCCAAGACACATTAGCCAAGACACATTAGCCAAGACACATTAGCCAAGACACCTTAGCCGAGACACATTAGCCAAGACACTTTAACCAAGACACATTAGCCGAGACACCTTAGCCAAGACACCTTAGCCAAGACACCTTAGCCAAGACACCTTAGCCAAGACACTTTAGCCAAGACACCTTAGCCAAGACACCTTAGCCAAGGCACATTAGCCAAGACACCTTAGCCAAGACACATTAGCCAAGACACCTTAGCCAAGACACCTTAGCCAAGACACATTAGCCAAGACACCTTAGCCAAGACACATTAGCCAAGACACCTTAGCCAAGACACATTAGCCAAGACACCTTAGCCAAGACACCTTAGCCAAGACACCTTAGCCAAGACACCTTAGCCAAGACACTTTAGCCAAGACACCTTAGCCAAGACACCTTAGCCAAGACACATTAGCCAAGACACATTAGCCAAGACACATTAGCCAAGACACATTAGCCAAGACACCTTAGCCAAGACACCTTAGCCAAGACACCTTAGCCAAGACACCTTAGCCAAGACACCTTAGCCAAGACACATTAGCCAAGACACATTAGCCAAGACACCTTAGCCAAGACACATTAGCCAAGACACATTAGCCAAGACACATTAGCCAAGACACATTAGCCAAGACACCTTAGCCAAGACACATTAGCCAAGACACATTAGCCAAGACACATTAGCCAAGACACCTTAGCCAAGACACATTAGCCAAGACACCTTAGCCAAGACACATTAGCCAAGACACCTTAGCCAAGACACCTTAGCCAAGACACCTTAGCCAAGACACATTAGCCAAGACACTTTAGCCAAGACACCTTAGCCAAGACACATTAGCCAAGACACCTTAGCCAAGACACCTTAGCCAAGACACATTAGCCAAGACACCTTAGCCAAGACACATTAGCCAAGACACATTAGCCAAGACACATTAGCCAAGACACATTAGCCAAGACACCTTAGCCGAGACACCTTAGCCAAGACACTTTAGCCAAGACACATTAGCCGAGACACCTTAGCCTAGACACCTTAGCCTAGACACCTTAGCCAAGACACCTTAGCCAAGACACCTTAGCCAAGACACCTTAGCCAAGACACATTAGCCAAGACACCTTAGCCAAGACACCTTAGCCAAGACACATTAGCCAAGACACATTAGCCAAGACACCTTAGCCGAGACACATTAGCCAAGACACCTTAGCCAAGACACCTTAGCCAAGACACCTTAGCCAAGACACATTAGCCAAGACACCTTAGCCAAGACACATTAGCCAAGACACCATAGCCAAGACACCTTAGCCAAGACACCTTAGCCAAGACACATTAGCCAAGACACATTAGCCAAGACACATTAGCCAAGACACATTAGCCAAGACACATTAGCCAAGACACATTAGCCAAGACACCTTAGCTAAGACACTTTAGCCAAGACACATTAGCCAAGACACATTAGCCAAGACACATTAGCCAAGACACCTTAGCCAAGACACCTTAGTTAAGACACCTTAGCAAAGACACATTAGCCAAGACACATTAGCCAAGACACCTTAGCCAAGACACTTTAGCCGAGACACATTAGCCAAGACACCTTAGCCAAGACACATTAGCCGAGACACCTTAGCCAAGACACCTTAGCCAAGACACCTTAGCCAAGACACATTAGCCTAGACACCTTAGCCAAGACACATTAGCCAAGACACCTTAGCCAAGACACCTTAGCCAAGGCACATTAGCCAAGACACATTAGTCAAGACACATTAGCCAAGACACCTTAGCCAAGACACCTTAGCCAAGACACCTTAGCCAAGACACATTAGCCAAGACACCTTAGCCAAGACACATTAGCCAAGACACCTTAGCCAAGACACCTTAGCCAAGACACCTTAGCCAAGACACATTAGCAAAGACACCTTAGCCAAGACACATTAGCCGAGACACATTAGCCAAGACACTTTAGCCAAGACACATTAGCCGAGACACCTTAGCCAAGACACATTAGCCAAGACACCTTAGCCAAGACACCTTAGCCAAGACACATTAGCCAAGACACCTTAGCCAAGACACATTAGCCAAGACACTTTAGCCAAGACACCTTAGCCGAGACACATTAGCCAAGACACCTTAGCCAAGACACATTAGCCAAGACACATTAGCCAAGACACCTTAGCCAAGACACATTAGCCAAGACACCTTAGCCAAGACACCTTAGCCAAGGCACATTAGCCAAGACACATTAGTCAAGACACATTAGCCAAGACACCTTAGCCGAGACACATTAGCCAAGACACCTTAGCCAAGACACATAAGCCAAGACACCTTAGCCAAGACACATTAGCCAAGACACCTTAGCCAAGACACCTTAGCCAAGACACCTTAGCCAAGACACCTTAGCCAAGACACTTTAGCCAAGACACATTAGCCAAGACACTTTAGCCAAGACACCTTAGCCAAGACACCTTAGCCAAGACACCTTAGCCAAGACACCTTAGCCAAGACACATTAGCCAAGACACCTTAGCCAAGACACATTAGCCAAGACACATTAGCCAAGACACCTTAGCCAAGACACCTTAGCCAAGACACATTAGCCAAGACACATTAGCCAAGACACATTAGCCAAGACACATTAGCCAAGACACATTAGCCAAGACACATTAGCCAAGACACCTTAGCCAAGACATATTAGCCAAGACACCTTAGCCAAGACACATTAGCCAAGACACCTTAGCCAAGAAACATTAGCCAAGACACATTAGCCAAGACACATTAGCCAAGACACCTTAGCCAAGACACATTAGCAAAGACACATTAGCCGAGACACATTAGCCAAGACACATTAGCCAAGACACCTTAGCCAAGACACATTAGCCAAGACACCTTAGCCAAGACACATTAGCCAAGACACATTAGCCAAGACACATTAGCCAAGACACATTAGCCAAGACACATTAGCCAAGACACATTAGCCAAGACACATTAGCCAAGACACCTTAGCCAAGACATATTAGCCAAGACACCTTAGCCAAGACACATTAGCCAAGACACCTTAGCCAAGAAACATTAGCCAAGACACATTAGCCAAGACACATTAGCCGAGACACCTTAGCCAAGACACCTTAGCCAAGACACCTTAGCCAAGGCACATTAGCCAAGACACCTTAGCCAAGACACATTAGCCAAGACACATTAGCCAAGACACATTAGCCAAGACACATTAGCCAAGACACATTAGCCAAGACACATTAGCCAAGACACCTTAGCCAAGACACCTTAGCCAAGACACCTTAGCCAAGACACTTTAGCCAAGACACATTAGCCAAGACACTTTAGCCAAGACACCTTAGCCAAGACACCTTAGCCAAGACACCTTAGCCAAGACACCTTAGCCAAGACACATTAGCCAAGACACCTTAGCCAAGACACATTAGCCAAGACACATTAGCCAAGACACATTAGCCAAGACACCTTAGCCAAGACATATTAGCCAAGACACCTTAGCCAAGACACATTAGCCAAGACACCTTAGCCAAGAAACATTAGCCAAGACACATTAGCCAAGACACATTAGCCAAGACACCTTAGCCAAGACACATTAGCAAAGACACATTAGCCGAGACACATTAGCCAAGACACCTTAGCCAAGACACATTAGCCAAGACACATTAGCCAAGACACCTTAGCTAAGGCACATTAGCCAAGACACATTAGCCAAGACACATTAGCCAAGACACCTTAGCCAAGACACATTAGCCAAGACACATTAGCCAAGACACCTTAGCCAAGACACATTAGCCAAGACACCTAAGCCAAGACACCTTAGCCAAGACACCTTAGCCAAGACACATTAGCCAAGACACCTTAGCCAAGACACCTTAGCCAAGACACCTTAGCCAAGACACCTTAGCCAAGACACATTAGCCAAGACACCTTAGCCAAGAAACATTAGCCAAGACACATTAGCCAAGACACATTAGCCAAGACACCTTAGCCAAGAAACATTAGCCAAGACACCTTAGCCAAGACACATTAGCCAAGACACCTTAGCCAAGACACCTTAGCCAAGACACTTTAGCCAAGACACATTAGCCAAGACACATTAGCCAAGACACCTTAGCCAAGACACATTAGCAAAGACACATTAGCCGAGACACATTAGCCAAGACACATTAGCCAAGACACATTAGCCAAGACACATTAGCCAAGACACCTTAGCCAAGACACCTTAGCCAAGACACCTTAGCCAAGACACCTTAGCCAAGACACCTTAGCCAAGACACATTAGCCAAGACACCTTAGCCAAGACACCTTAGCCAAGACACATTAGCCAAGACACCTTAGCCAAGACACCTTAGCCAAGACACCTTAGCCAAGACACCTTAGCCAAGACACATTAGCCAAGACACCTTAGCCAAGAAACATTAGCCAAGACACATTAGCCAAGACACCTTAGCCAAGACACATTAGCCAAGACACCTTAGCCAAGACACCTTAGCCAAGACACATTAGCCGAGACACATTAGCCAAGACACTTTAGCCAAGACACATTAGCCGAGACACCTTAGCCAAGACACATTAGCCAAGACACCTTAGCCAAGACACCTTAGCCAAGACACTTTAGCCAAGACACATTAGCCAAGACACATTAGCCAGGACACCTTAGCCAAGACACCTTAGCCAAGACAAATTAGCAAAGACACATTAGCCGAGACACATTAGCCAAGACACATTAGCCAAGACACCTTAGCCGAGACACATTAGCCAAGACACCTTAGCCAAGACACATTAGCCAAGACACCTTAGCCAAGACACATTAGCCAAGACACCTTAGCCAAGACACCTTAGCCAAGACACCTTAGCCAAGACACCTTAGCCAAGACACATTAGCCAAGACACCTTAGCCAAGACACATTAGCCAAGACACATTAGCCAAGACACCTTAGCCAAGACACATTAGCCAAGACACATTAGCCAAGACACCTTAGCCAAGACACCTTAGCCAAGACACCTTAGCCAAGACACATTAGCCGAGACACATTAGCCAAGACACCTTAGCCAAGACACATTAGCCGAGACACCTTAGCCAAGACACATTAGCCAAGACACCTTAGCCAAGACACCTTAGCCAAGACACCTTAGCCAAGACACATTAGCCAAGACACCTTAGCCAGGACACCTTAGCCAAGACACCTTAGCCAAGACACATTAGCAAAGACACATTAGCCGAGACACATTAGCCAAGACACCTTAGCCAAGACACCTTAGCCAAGACACCTTAGCCGAGACACATTAGCCGAGACACCTTAGCCAAGACACCTTAGCCAAGACACATTAGCCAAGACACCTTAGCCAAGACACATTAGCCAAGACACCTTAGCCAAGACACCTTAGCCAAGGCACATTAGCCAAGACACATTAGTCAAGACACATTAGCCAAGACACCTTAGCCGAGACACATTAGCCAAGACACCTTAGCCAAGACACATTAGCCAAGACACCTTAGCCAAGACACATTAGCCAAGACACCTTAGCCAAGACACCTTAGCCAAGACACCTTAGCCAAGACACCTTAGCCAAGACACCTTAGCCAAGACACTTTAGCCAAGACACATTAGCCAAGACACTTTAGCCAAGACACCTTAGCCATGACACCTTAGCCAAGACACCTTAGCCAAGACACCTTAGCCAAGACACATTAGCCAAGACACCTTAGCCAAGACACATTAGCCAAGACACATTAGCCAAGACACATTAGCCAAGACACATTAGCCAAGACACCTTAGCCAAGACATATTAGCCAAGACACCTTAGCCAAGACACCTTAGCCAAGACACATTAGCCAAGACACCTTAGCCAAGACACATTAGCCAAGACACATTAGCCAAGACACATTAGCAGAGACACATTAGCCAAGACACATTAGCCAAGACACATTAGCCAAGACACCTTAGCCAAGACACCTTAGCCAAGACACCTTAGCCAAGACACCTTAGCCAAGACACATTAGCCAAGACACCTTAGCAAAGACACATTAGCCAAGACACCTTAGCCAAGACACATTAGCCAAGACACCTTAGCAAAGACACATTAGCCAAGACACCTTAGCCAAGACACCTTAGCCAAGGCACATTAGCCAAGACACCTTAGCCAAGACACATTAGCCAAGACACATTATCCAAGACACATTAGCCAAGACACCTTAGCCAAGACACCTTAGCCAAGACACATTAGCCAAGACACATTAGCCAAGACACTTTAGCCGAGACACATTAGCCAAGACACATTAGCCAAGACACATTAGCCAAGACACCTTAGCCAAGACACATTAGCCAAAACACCTTAGCCAAGACACCTTAGCCAAGACACCTTAGCCAAGACACCTTAGCCAAGACACTTTAGCCAAGACACCTTAGCCAAGACACCTTAGCCAAGGCACATTAGCCAAGACACCTTAGCCAAGACACATTAGCCAAGACACCTTAGCCAAGACACCTTAACCAAGACACATTAGCCAAGACACCTTAGCCAAGACACATTAGCCAAGACACCTTAGCCAAGACACATTAGCCAAGACACCTTAGCCAAGACACCTTAGCCAAGACACCTTAGCCAAGACACCTTAGCCAAGACACTTTAGCCAAGACACATTAGCCAAGACACTTTAGCCAAGACACCTTAGCCAAGACACCTTAGCCAAGACACCTTAGCCAAGACACCTTAGCCAAGACACATTAGCCAAGACACATTAGCCAAGACACATTAGCCAAGACACATTAGCCAAGACACATTAGCCAAGACACATTAGCCAAGACACCTTAGCCGAGACACATTAGCCAAGACACTTTAGCCAAGACACATTAGCCGAGACACCTTAGCCTAGACACCTTAGCCTAGACACCTTAGCCAAGACACTTTAGCCAAGACACCTTAGCCAAGACACCTTAGCCAAGACACATTAGCCAAGACACCTTAGCCAAGACACCTTAGCCAAGACACATTAGCCAAGACACATTATCCAAGACACCTTAGCCGAGACACATTAGCCAAGACACCTTAGCCAAGACACATTAGCCAAGACACCTTAGCCAAGACACCTTAGCCAAGACACCTTAGCCAAGACACATTAGCCAAGACACCTTAGCCAAGACACATTAGCCAAGACACCATAGCCAAGACACCTTAGCCAAGACACCTTAGCCAAGACACATTAGCCAAGACACATTAGCCAAGACACATTAGCCAAGACACATTAGCCAAGACACATTAGCCAAGACACATTAGCCAAGACACATTAGCCAAGACACCTTAGCTAAGACACTTTAGCCAAGACACATTAGCCAAGACACATTAGCCAAGACACATTAGCCAAGACACCTTAGCCAAGACACATTAGCCAAGACACCTTAGTTAAGACACCTTAGCAAAGACACATTAGCCAAGACACATTAGCCAAGACACCTTAGCCAAGACACTTTAGCCGAGACACATTAGCCAAGACACCTTAGCCAAGACACATTAGCCGAGACACCTTAGCCAAGACACCTTAGCCAAGACACCTTAGCCAAGACACATTAGCCAAGACACCTTAGCCAAGACACATTAGCCAAGACACCTTAGCCAAGACACCTTAGCCAAGGCACATTAGCCAAGACACATTAGTCAAGACACATTAGCCAAGACACTTTAGCCGAGACACCTTAGCCAAGACACATTAGCCAAGACACCTAAGCCGAGACACATTAGCCAAGACACCTTAGCCAAGACACATTAGCCAAGACACCTTAGCCAAGACACATTAGCCAAGACACATTAGCCAAGACACCTTAGCCAAGACACCTTAGCCAAGACACCATAGAAAAAACACATTAGCCAAGACACCTTAGCCAAGACACTTTAGCCAACACACCTTAGCCAAGACACATTAGCCAAGACACCTTAGCCAAGACACCTTAGCCAAGACACCTTAGCCGAGACACCTTAGCCAAGACACCATAGCCAAGACACCTTAGCCAACACACCTTAGCCAAGACACATTAGCCAAGACACCTTAGCCAAGACACCTTAGCCAAGACACCTTAGCCGAGACACCTTAGCCAAGACACTTTAGTCAACACACCTTAGCCAAGACACATTAACCAAGACACCTTAGCCAAGACACCTTAGCCAAGACAACTTAGCCGAGATATCTTAGCCAAGACACATTAGCCAAGACACCTTAGCCAAGACACATTAGCCAAGACACCTTTGCCAAGACACCTTAGCCAAGACACCTTAGCCAAGACATCTTAGCCAAGCCACCTTAGCCAAGACACCTTAGCCAAGACACATTAGCCAACACACCTTAGCCAAGACACATTAGCCAAGACACATTAGCCAAGACACCTTAGCCAAGACACCTTAGCCGAGACACCTAAGCCAAGACACCTTAGCCAAGACACATTAGCCAAGACACCTTAGCCAAGACACCTTAGCCAAGACACCTTAGCCAAGACACATTAGCCAAGACACCTTAGCCAAGACACATTAGCCGAGACACCTTAGCCAAGACACCTTAGCCAAGACACCTTAGCCAAGACACCTTAGCCAACACACCTTAGCCAAGACACATTAGCCAAGACACCTTAGCCAAGACACCTTAGCCAAGACACCTTAGCCGAGACACCTTAGCCAAGACACCTTAGCCAAGACACATTAGCCAAGACACCTTAGCCAAGACACCTTAGCCAAGACACCTTAGCCAAGACACCTTAGCCAAGCCACCTTAGCCAAGACACCTTAGCCAAGACACTTTAGTCAACACACCTTAGCCAAGACACATTAACCAAGACACCTTAGCCAAGACACCTTAGCCAAGACAACTTAGCCGAGATATCTTAGCCAAGACACCTTAGCCAAGACACATTAGCCAAGACACCTTAGCCAAGACACCTTAGCCAAGACACCTAAGCCAAGACACTTTAGCCAAGACATCTTAGCCAAGACACCTTAGCCAAGACACCTAAGCCAAGACACATAAGCCAAGACACCTTAGCCAAGACACATTAGCTGAGACACCTTAGCCAAGACACCTTAGCCAAGACACCTTAGCCAAGACACATTAGCCAAGACACCTTAGCCAAGACACATTAGCCAAGACACCTTAGCCAAGACTCCTTAGCCAAGACACATTAGCCAAGACACATTAGCCAAGACACATTAGCCAAGACACATTAGCCAAGACACCTTAGCCAAGACACCTTAGCCAAGACACCTTAGCCAAGACACTTTAGCCAAGACACCTTAGCCAAGACACATTAGCCAAGACATCTTAGCTAAGACACCTTAGCCGAGACACATTAGCCAAGACACTTTAGCCAACACACCTTAGCCAAGACACATTAGCCAAGACACCTTAGCCAAGCCACCTTAGCCAAGACACCTTGGCCAAGACACCTTAGCCAAGACACATTAGCCAAGACACATTAGCCAAGACACCTTAGCCAAGACACATTTGCCAAGACCCATTAGCCAAGACACATTAGCCAAGACACATTAGCCAAGACACCTTAGCCGAGACACATTAGCCAAGACACTTTAGCCAACACACCTTAGCCAAGACACATTATCCAAGACATCTTAGCCAAGACACCTTAGCCAAGACACCATAGCCAAGACACCTTAGCCAAGACACATTAGCCAAGACACCTTAGCCAAGACACATTAGCCAAGACACCTTAGCCAAGACACCTTAGCCAAGACACTTTAGCCAAGACACCTTAGCCAAGACACATTAGCCAAGACACCTTAGCCAAGACACATTAGCCAAGACACCTTAGCCAAGACACATTAGCCAAGACACATTAGCCAAGACACCTTAGCCGAGACACATTAGCCAAGACACATTAGCCAAGACACATTAGCCAAGACACCTTAGCCAAGACACTTTAGCCAAGACACATTAGCCAAGACACATTAGCCAAGACACCTTAGCCAAGACACCTTAGCCAAGACACCTTAGCCAAGACACCTTAGCCAAGACACATTAGCCAAGACACATTAGCCAAGACACCTTAGCCAAGACACCTTAGCCAAGACACCTTAGCCAAGACACATTAGCCAAGACACCTTAGCCGAGACACATTAGCCAAGACACCTTAGCCAAGACACATTAGCCAAGACACCTTAGCCAAGACACATTAGCCAAGACACCTTAGCCAAGACACCTTAGCCAAGACACATTAGCCAAGACACCTTAGCCAAGACACCTTAGCCAAGACACTTTAGCCAAGACACATTAGCCAAGACACTTTAGCCAAGACACCTTAGCCAAGACACCTTAGCCAAGACACATTAGCCAAGACACCTTAGCCAAGACACCTTAGCCAAGACACCTTAGCCAAGACACATTAGCCAAGACACATAAGCCGAGACACCTTAGCCAAGACACCTTAGCCAAGACACCTTAGCCAAGACACCTTAGCCAAGACACATTAGCCAAGACACCTTAGCCAAGACACCTTAACCAAGACACCTTAGCCAAGACACCTTAGCCAAGACACCTTAGCCAAGACACATTAGCCAAGACACATTAGCTAAGACACCTTAGCTGAGACACATTAGCCAAGACACCTTAGCCAAGACACCTTAGCCAAGACACCTTAGCCGAGACACCTTAGCCAAGACACATTAGCCAAGACACCTTAGCCAAGACACCTTAGCCAAGACACCTTAGCCAAGACACCTTAGCCAAGACACCTTAGCCAAGACACCTTAGCCAAGACACCTTAGCCGAGACACATTAGCCAAGACACCTTAGCTAAGACACATTAGCCAAGACACCTTAGCCAAGACACATTAGCCAAGACACCTTCGCCAAAACACCTTAGCCAAGACACCTTAGCCAAGACACCTTAGCCAAGACACATTAGCCAAGACACATTAGCCAAGACACATTAGCCAAGACACATTAGCCAAGACACCTTAGCCAAGACACCTTAGCCAAGACACATTAGCCAAGACACCTTAGCCAAGACACCTTAGCCAAGGCACATTAGCCAAGACACCTTAGCTAAGACACCTTAGCCGAGACACATTAGCCAAGACACTTTAGCCAACACACCTTAGCCAAGACACATTAGCCAAGACACCTTAGCCAAGCCACCTTAGCCAAGTCACCTTAGCCAAGACACATTAGCCAAGACACATTAGCCAAGACACATTAGCCAAGACACATTTGCCAAGACACATTAGCCAAGACACATTAGCCAAGACACATTAGCCAAGACACCTTAGCCGAGACACATTAGCCAAGACACTTTAGCCAACACACCTTAGCCAAGACACATTATACAAGACATCTTAGCCAAGACACCTTAGCCAAGACACCTTAGCCAAGACACCTTAGCCAAGACACATTAGCCAAGACACCTTAGCCAAGACACATTAGCCAAGACACCTTAGCCAAGACACCTTAGCCAAGACACTTTAGCCAAGACACCTTAGCCAAGACACATTAGCCAAGACACCTTAGCCAAGACACATTAGCCAAGACACCTTAGCCAAGACACATTAGCCAAGACACATTAGCCAAGACACCTTAGCCAAGACACATTAGCCAAGACATCTTAGCTAAGACACCTTAGCCGAGACACATTAGCCAAGACACTTTAGCCAACACACCTTAGCCAAGACACATTAGCCAAGACACCTTAGCCAAGACACCTTAGCCAAGACACCTTAGCCAAGACACCTTAGCCAAGACACATTAGCCAAGACACATTAGCCAAGACACCTTAGCCAAGACACCTTAGCCAAGACACCTTAGCCAAGACACATTAGCCAAGACACCTTAGCCGAGACACATTAGCCAAGACACCTTAGCCAAGACACATTAGCCAAGACACCTTAGCCAAGACACATTAGCCAAGACACCTTAGCCAAGACACCTTAGCCAAGACACATTAGCCAAGACACCTTAGCCAAGACACCTTAGCCAAGACACTTTAGCCAAGACACATTAGCCAAGACACTTTAGCCAAGACACCTTAGCCAAGACACCTTAGCCAAGACACATTAGCCAAGACACCTTAGCCAAGACACCTTAGCCAAGACACCTTAGCCAAGACACATTAGCCAAGACACATTAGCCGAGACACCTTAGCCAAGACACCTTAGCCAAGACACCTTAGCCAAGACACCTTAGCCAAGACACATTAGCCAAGACACCTTAGCCAAGACACCTTAACCAAGACACCTTAGCCAAGACACCTTAGCCAAGACACCTTAGCCAAGACACATTAGCCAAGACACATTAGCTAAGACACCTTAGCTTAGACACATTAGCCAAGACACCTTAGCCAAAACACCTTAGCCAAGACACCTTAGCCGAGACACCTTAGCCAAGACACATTAGCCAAGACACCTTAGCCAAGACACCTTAGCCAAGACACCTTAGCCAAGACACCTTAGCCAAGACACCTTAGCCAAGACACCTTAGCCAAGACACCTTAGCCAAGACACCTTAGCCGAGACACATTAGCCAAGACACCTTAGCTAAGACACATTAGCCAAGACACCTTAGCCAAGACACATTAGCCAAGACACCTTCGCCAAAACACCTTAGCCAAGACACCTTAGCCAAGACACCTTAGCCAAGACACATTAGCCAAGACACCTTAGCCAAGACACATTAGCCAAGACACCTTAGCCAAGACACCTTAGCCAAGACACTTTAGCCAAGACACCTTAGCCAAGACACATTAGCCAAGACACCTTAGCCAAGACACATTAGCCAAGACACCTTAGCCAAGACACATTAGCCAAGACACATTAGCCAAGACACCTTAGCCGAGACACATTAGCCAAGACACCTTAGCCAAGACACATTAGCCAAGACACCTTAGCCAAGACACATTAGCCAAGACACCTTAGCCAAGACACCTTAGCCAAGACACATTATCAGAGACACCTTAGCCAAGACACTTTAGCCAAGACACATTAGCCAAGACACTTTAGCCAAGACACCTTAGCCAAGACACCTTAGCCAAGACACCTTAGCCAAGACACCTTAGCCAAGACACATTAGCCAAGACACCTTAGCCAAAACACCTTAGCCAAGACACATTAGCCAAGACACCTTAGCCAAGACACATTAGCAAAGACACCTTAGCCAAGACACCTTAGCCAAGGCACATTAGCCAAGACACCTTAGCCAAGACACATTAGCCAAGACACATTAGCCAAGACACATTAGCCAAGACACATTAGCCAAGACACATTAGCCAAGACACCTTAGCCAAGACACATTAGCCAAGACACCTTAGCCAAGACACCTTAGCCGAGACACATTAGCCAAGACACTTTAGCCAACACACCTTAGCCAAGACACATTAGCCAAGACACCTTAGCCAAGACACCTTAGCCAAGACACCTTAGCCAAGACACATTAGCCAAGACACCTTAGCCAAGACACCTTAGCCAAGACACATTAGCCAAGACACCTTAGCCAAGACACCTTAGCCAAGACACCTTAGCCAAGACACATTAGCCAAGACACCTTAGCCAAGACACCTTAGCCAAGACACCTTAGCCAAGACACCTTAGCCAAGACACCTTAGCCAAGACACATTAGCCAAGACACCTTAGCCAGGAAAATTTAGCCAAGGCACATTAGCCAAGACACCTTAGCCAAGACACATTAGCCAAGACACATTAGCCAAGACACCTTAGCCAAGACACATTAGCCAAGACACCTTAGCCAAGACACCTTAGCCAAGACACATTAGCCAAGACACCTTAGCCAAGACACCTTAGCCAAGGCACATTAGCCAAGACACCTTAGCCAAGTCACATTAGCCAAGACACCTTAGCCAAGACACATTAGCCAAGACACCTTAGCCAAGACACATTAGCCAAGACACCTTAGCCAAGACACCTTAGCCAAGACACCTTAGCCAAGACACCTTAGCCAAGACACTTTAGCCAAGACACCTTAGCCAAGACACATTAGCCAAGACACCTTAGCCAAGACACCTTAGCCAAGACACCTTAGCCAAGACACCTTAGCCAAGACACCTTAGCCAAGACACCTTAGCCAAGACACCTTAGCCAAAACACCTTAGCCAAGACACCTTAGCCGAGACACATTAGCCAAGACACTTTAGCCAACACACCTTAGCCAAGACACATTAGCCAAGACACCTTAGCCAAGCCACCTTAGCCAAGACACCTTAGCCAAGACACCTTAGCCAAGACACATTAGCCAAGACACCTTAGCCAAGACACCTTAGCCAAGACACTTTAGCCAAGACACCTTAGCCAAGACACCTTAGCCAAGACACATTAGCCAAGACACCTTAGCCAAGACACCTTAGCCAAGACACCTTAGCCAAGACACATTAGCCAAGACACCTTAGCCAGGAAAATTTAGCCAAGGCACATTAGCCAAGACACCTTAGCCAAGACACATTAGCCAAGACACATTAGCCAAGACACCTTAGCCAAGACACATTAGCCAAGACACCTTAGCCAAGACACCTTAGCCAAGACACATTAGCCAAGACACCTTAGCCAAGACACCTTAGCCAAGGCACATTAGCCAAGACACCTTAGCCAAGACACCTTAGCCAAGACACATTAGCCAAGACACCTTAGCCAAGACACCTTAGCCAAGGCACATTAGCCAAGACACCTTAGCCAAGACACATTAGCCAAGACACCTTAGCCAAGACACATTAGCCAAGACACCTTAGCCAAGACACATTAGCCAAGACACCTTAGCCAAGACACCTTAGCCAAGACACCTTAGCCAAGACACCTTAGCCAAGACACTTTAGCCAAGACACCTTAGCCAAGACACATTAGCCAAGACACCTTAGCCAAGACACCTTAGCCGAGACACATTAGCCAAGACACTTTAGCCAACACACCTTAGCCAAGACACATTAGCCAAGACACCTTAGCCAAGCCACCTTAGCCAAGACACCTTAGCCAAGACACCTTAGCCAAGACACATTAGCCAAGACACATTAGCCAAGACACATTAGCCAAGACACATTAGCCAAGACACATTAGCCAAGACACATTAGCCAAGATACATTAGCCAAGACACCTTAGCCAAGACACATTAGCCAAGACACCTTAGCCAAGACACCTTAGCCAAGACACTTTAGCCAAGACACCTTAGCCAAGACACATTAGCCAAGACACCTTAGCCAAGACACATTAGCCAAGACACCTTAGCCAAGACACATTAGCCAAGACACATTAGCCAAGACACCTTAGCCGAGACACATTAGCCAAGACACCTTAGCCAAGACACATTAGCCAAGACACCTTAGCCAAGACACCTTAGCCAAGACACCTTAGCCAAGACACCTTAGCCAAGACACCTTAGCCAAGACACCTTAGCCAAGGCACATTAGCCAAGACACATTAGCCAAGACACTTTAGCCAAGACACCTTAGCCAAGACACCTTAGCCAAGACACCTTAGCCAAGACACCTTAGCCAAGACACCTTAGCCAAGACACATTAGCCAAGACACCTTAGCCAAGACACATTAGCCAAGACACCTTAGCCAAGACACATTAGCCAAGACACCTTAGCCAAGACACCTTAGCCAAGACACCTTAGCCAAGACACCTTAGCCAAGACACCTTAGCCAAGACACATTAGCCAAGACACATTAGCCAAGACACCTTAGCCAAGACACATTAGCCAAGACACATTAGCCAAGACACCTTAGCCAAGACACCTTAGCCAAGACACCTTAGCCAAGACACATTAGCCAAGACACCTTAGCCAAGACACCTTAGCCAAGGCACATTAGCCAAGACACCTTAGCCAAGACACATTAGCCAAGACACATTAGCCAAGACACATTAGCCAAGACACATTAGCCAAGACACATTAGCCAAGACACCTTAGCCAAGACACATTAGCCAAGACACCTTAGCCAAGACACCTTAGCCGAGACACATTAGCCAAGACACTTTAGCCAACACACCTTAGCCAAGACACATTAGCCAAGACACCTTAGCCAAGACACCTTAGCCAAGACACCTTAGCCAAGACACATTAGCCAAGACACCTTAGCCAAGACACCTTAGCCAAGACACATTAGCCAAGACACCTTAGCCAAGACACCTTAGCCAAGACACATCAGCCAAGACACATTAGCCAAGACACCTTAGCCAAGACACCTTAGCCAAGACACCTTAGCCAAGACACCTTAGCCAAGACACCTTAGCCAAGACACCTTAGCCAAGACACATTAGCCAAGACACCTTAGCCAAGACACCTTAGCCAAGGCACATTAGCCAAGACACCTTAGCCAAGACACATTAGCCAAGACACATTAGCCAAGACACATTAGCCAAGACACCTTAGTAAAGACACCTTAGCCAAGACACCTTAGCCAAGACACTTTAGCCAAGACACCTTAGCCAAGACACATTAGCCAAGATACCTTAGCTAAGACACCTTAGCCGAGACACATTAGCCAAGACACTTTAGCCAACACACCTTAGCCAAGACACATTAGCCAAGACACCTTAGCCAAGCCACCTTAGCCAAGACACCTTAGCCAAGACACCTTAGCCAAAACACATTAGCCAAGACACATTAGCCAAGACACATTAGCCAAGACACATTTGCCAAGACACATTAGCCAAGACACATTAGCCAAGACACATTAGCCAAGACACATTGACTAAGACACATTAGCCAAGACACATTAGCCAAGACACCTTAGCCAAGACACATTAGATAAGACACCTTAGCCAAGACACATTAGCCGAGACACATTAGCCAAGACACCTTAGCCAAGACACATTAGCCAAGACACCTTAGCCAAGACACATTAGCCAAAACACATTAGCCAAGACACCTTAGCCAAGACACATTAGCCAAGACACCTTAGCCAAGACACATTAGCCAAGACACATTAGCCAAGACACATTAGCCAAGACACATTAGCCAAGACACATTAGCCAAGACACCTTAGCCAAGACACATTAGCCAAGACACCTTAGCCAAGACACATTAGCCAAGACACCTTAGCCAAGACACCTTAGCCGAGACACATTAGCCAAGACACTTTAGCCAACACACCTTAGCCAAGACACATTAGCCAAGACACCTTAGCCAAGACACCTTAGCCAAGACACCTTAGCCAAGACACATTAGCCAAGACACCTTAGCCAAGACACCTTAGCCAAGACACATTAGCCAAGACACCTTAGCCAAGACACCTTAGCCAAGACACCTTAGCCAAGACACATTAGCCAAGACACCTTAGCCAAGACACCTTAGCCAAGACACCTTAGCCAAGACACCTTAGCCAAGACACCTTAGCCAAGACACATTAGCCAAGACACCTTAGCCAGGAAAATTTAGCCAAGGCACATTAGCCAAGACACCTTAGCCAAGACACATTAGCCAAGACACATTAGCCAAGACACCTTAGCCAAGACACATTAGCCAAGACACCTTAGCCAAGACACCTTAGCCAAGACACATTAGCCAAGACACCTTAGCCAAGACACCTTAGCCAAGGCACATTAGCCAAGACACCTTAGCCAAGACACATTAGCCAAGACACCTTAGCCAAGACACATTAGCCAAGACACCTTAGCCAAGACACATTAGCCAAGACACCTTAGCCAAGACACATTAGCCAAGACACCTTAGCCAAGACACCTTAGCCAAGACACTTTAGCCAAGACACCTTAGCCAAGACACATTAGCCAAGACACCTTAGCCAAGACACCTTAGCCAAGACACCTTAGCCAAGACACCTTAGCCAAGACACCTTAGCCAAGACACCTTAGCCAAGACACCTTAGCCAAAACACCTTAGCCAAGACACCTTAGCCGAGACACATTAGCCAAGACACTTTAGCCAACACACCTTAGCCAAGACACATTAGCCAAGACACCTTAGCCAAGCCACCTTAGCCAAGACACCTTAGCCAAGACACCTTAGCCAAGACACATTAGCCAAGACACATTAGCCAAGACACATTAGCCAAGACACATTAGCCAAGACATATTAGCCAAGACACATTAGCCAAGACACATTAGCCAAGACACTTTAGCCAACACACCTTAGCCAAGACACATTATCCAAGACATCTTAGCCAAGACACCATAGCCAAGACACCTTAGCCAAGACACCTTAGCCAAGACACCTTAGCCAAGGCACATTAGCCAAGACACCTTAGCCAAGACACATTAGCCAAGACACCTTAGCCAAGACACATTAGCCAAGACACCTTAGCCAAGACACATTAGCCAAGACACCTTAGCCAAGACACCTTAGCCAAGACACCTTAGCCAAGACACCTTAGCCAAGACACCTTAGCCAAGACACATTAGCCAAGACACCTTAGCCAGGAAAATTTAGCCAAGGCACATTAGCCAAGACACCTTAGCCAAGACACATTAGCCAAGACACATTAGCCAAGACACCTTAGCCAAGACACATTAGCCAAGACACCTTAGCCAAGACACCTTAGCCAAGACACATTAGCCAAGACACCTTAGCCAAGACACCTTAGCCAAGGCACATTAGCCAAGACACCTTAGCCAAGACACATTAGCCAAGACACCTTAGCCAAGACACATTAGCCAAGACACCTTAGCCAAGACACATTAGCCAAGACACCTTAGCCAAGACACCTTAGCCAAGACACCTTAGCCAAGACACTTTAGCCAAGACACATTAGCCAAGACACCTTAGCCAAGACACATTAGCCAAGACACCTTAGCCAAGACACCTTAGCCAAGACACCTTAGCCGAGACACATTAGCCAAGACACTTTAGCCAACACACCTTAGCCAAGACACATTAGCCAAGACACCTTAGCCAAGACACCTTAGCCAAGACACATTAGCCAAGACACCTTAGCCAAGACACCTTAGCCAAGACACATTAGCCAAGACACCTTAGCCAAGACACCTTAGCCAAGACACCTTAGCCAAGACACATTAGCCAAGACACCTTAGCCAAGACACCTTAGCCAAGACACCTTAGCCAAGACACCTTAGCCAAGACACCTTAGCCAAGACACATTAGCCAAGACACCTTAGCCAGGAAAATTTAGCCAAGGCACATTAGCCAAGACACCTTAGCCAAGACACATTAGCCAAGACACATTAGCCAAGACACCTTAGCCAAGACACATTAGCCAAGACACCTTAGCCAAGACACCTTAGCCAAGACACATTAGCCAAGACACCTTAGCCAAGACACCTTAGCCAAGGCACATTAGCCAAGACACCTTAGCCAAGACACATTAGCCAAGACACCTTAGCCAAGACACATTAGCCAAGACACCTTAGCCAAGACACATTAGCCAAGACACCTTAGCCAAGACACCTTAGCCAAGACACCTTAGCCAAGACACCTTAGCCAAGACACTTTAGCCAAGACACCTTAGCCAAGACACATTAGCCAAGACACCTTAGCCAAGACACCTTAGCCAAGACACCTTAGCCAAGACACCTTAGCCAAGACACCTTAGCCAAGACACCTTAGCCAAGACACCTTAGCCAAAACACCTTAGCCAAGACACCTTAGCCGAGACACATTAGCCAAGACACTTTAGCCAACACACCTTAGCCAAGACACATTAGCCAAGACACCTTAGCCAAGCCACCTTAGCCAAGACACCTTAGCCAAGACACCTTAGCCAAGACACATTAGCCAAGACACATTAGCCAAGACACATTAGCCAAGACACATTAGCCAAGACATATTAGCCAAGACACATTAGCCAAGACACATTAGCCAAGACACCTTAGCCGAGACACATTAGCCAAGACACTTTAGCCAACACGCCTTAGCCAAGACACATTATCCAAGACATCTTAGCCAAGACACCATAGCCAAGACACCTTAGCCAAGACACCTTAGCCAAGACACATTAGCCAAGACACCTTAGCCAAGACACATTAGCCAAGACACCTTAGCCAAGACACCTTAGCCAAGACACTTTAGCCAAGACACCTTAGCCAAGACACCTTAGCCAAGACACATTAGCCAAGACACCTTAGCCAAGACACCTTAGCCAAGACACCTTAGCCAAGACACATTAGCCAAGACACCTTAGCCAACACACCTTAGCCAAGACACCTTAGAAAAGACACCTTAGCCAAGACACCTTAGCCAAGACACATTAGCCAAGACACCTTAGCCAAGACACCTTAGCCAAGGCACATTAGCCAAGACACCTTAGCCAAGACACATTAGCCAAGACACATTAGCCAAGACACCTTAGCCAAGACACATTAGCCAAGACACCTTAGCCAAGACACCTTAGCCAAGACACATTAGCCAAGACACCTTAGCCAAGACACCTTAGCCAAGGCACATTAGCCAAGACACCTTAGCCAAGACACATTAGCCAAGACACCTTAGCCAAGACACATTAGCCAAGACACCTTAGCCAAGACACATTAGCCAAGACACCTTAGCCAAGACACCTTAGCCAAGACACCTTAGCCAAGACACCTTAGCCAAGACACTTTAGCCAAGACACCTTAGCCAAGACACATTAGCCAAGACACCTTAGCCAAGACACCTTAGCCGAGACACATTAGCCAAGACACTTTAGCCAACACACCTTAGCCAAGACACATTAGCCAAGACACCTTAGCCAAGCCACCTTAGCCAAGACACCTTAGCCAAGACACCTTAGCCAAGACACATTAGCCAAGACACATTAGCCAAGACACATTAGCCAAGACACATTAGCCAAGACACATTAGCCAAGACACATTAGCCAAGATACATTAGCCAAGACACCTTAGCCAAGACACATTAGCCAAGACACCTTAGCCAAGACACCTTAGCCAAGACACTTTAGCCAAGACACCTTAGCCAAGACACATTAGCCAAGACACCTTAGCCAAGACACATTAGCCAAGACACCTTAGCCAAGACACATTAGCCAAGACACATTAGCCAAGACACCTTAGCCGAGACACATTAGCCAAGACACCTTAGCCAAGACACATTAGCCAAGACACCTTAGCCAAGACACCTTAGCCAAGACACCTTAGCCAAGACACCTTAGCCAAGACACCTTAGCCAAGACACCTTAGCCAAGGCACATTAGCCAAGACACATTAGCCAAGACACTTTAGCCAAGACACCTTAGCCAAGACACCTTAGCCAAGACACCTTAGCCAAGACACCTTAGCCAAGACACCTTAGCCAAGACACATTAGCCAAGACACCTTAGCCAAGACACCTTAGCCAAGACACATTAGCCAAGACACCTTAGCCAAGACACATTAGCCAAGACACCTTAGCCAAGACACCTTAGCCAAGACACCTTAGCCAAGACACCTTAGCCAAGACACCTTAGCCAAGACACATTAGCCAAGACACATTAGCCAAGACACCTTAGCCAAGACACATTAGCCAAGACACATTAGCCAAGACACCTTAGCCAAGACACCTTAGCCAAGACACCTTAGCCAAGACACATTAGCCAAGACACCTTAGCCAAGACATCTTAGCCAAGGCACATTAGCCAAGACACCTTAGCCAAGACACATTAGCCAAGACACATTAGCCAAGACACATTAGCCAAGACACATTAGCCAAGACACATTAGCCAAGACACATTAGCCAAGACACCTTAGCCAAGACACATTAGCCAAGACACCTTAGCCAAGACACCTTAGCCGAGACACATTAGCCAAGACACTTTAGCCAACACACCTTAGCCAAGACACATTAGCCAAGACACCTTAGCCAAGACACCTTAGCCAAGACACCTTAGCCAAGACACATTAGCCAAGACACCTTAGCCAAGACACCTTAGCCAAGACACATTAGCCAAGACACCTTAGCCAAGACACCTTAGCCAAGACACATCAGCCAAGACACATTAGCCAAGACACCTTAGCCAAGACACCTTAGCCAAGACACCTTAGCCAAGACACCTTAGCCAAGACACCTTAGCCAAGACACATTAGCCAAGACACCTTAGCCAAGACACCTTAGCCAAGGCACATTAGCCAAGACACCTTAGCCTAGACACATTAGCCAAGACACATTAGCCAAGACACATTAGCCAAGACACCTTAGTAAAGACACCTTAGCCAAGACACCTTAGCCAAGACACTTTAGCCAAGACACCTTAGCCAAGACACATTAGCCAAGATACCTTAGCTAAGACACCTTAGCCGAGACACATTAGCCAAGACACTTTAGCCAACACACCTTAGCCAAGACACATTAGCCAAGACACCTTAGCCAAGCCACCTTAGCCAAGACACCTTAGCCAAGACACCTTAGCCAAAACACATTAGCCAAGACACATTAGCCAAGACACATTAGCCAAGACACATTTGCCAAGACACATTAGCCAAGACACATTAGCCAAGACACATTAGCCAAGACACATTGACTAAGACACATTAGCCAAGACACATTAGCCAAGACACCTTAGCCAAGACACATTAGATAAGACACCTTAGCCAAGACACATTAGCCGAGACACATTAGCCAAGACACCTTAGCCAAGACACATTAGCCAAGACACCTTAGCCAAGACACATTAGCCAAAACACATTAGCCAAGACACCTTAGCCAAGACACATTAGCCAAGACACCTTAGCCAAGACACATTAGCCAAGACACATTAGCCAAGACACATGAGCCAAGACACATTAGCCAAGACACATTAGCCAAGACACATTAGCCAAGACACATTAGCCAAGACACCTTAGCCAAGACACCTTAGCCAAAACACATTAGCCAAGACACATTAGCCAAGACACATTAGCCAAGACACATTAGCCAAGACACATTAGCCAAGACACATTAGCCAAGACACATTAGCCAAGACACATTAGCCAAGACACATTAGCCAAGACACATTAGCCAAGACACCTTAGCCAAGACACATTAGCCAAGACACCTTAGCCAAGACACCTTAGCCGAGACACATTAGCCAAGACACTTTAGCCAACACACCTTAGCCAAGACACATTAGCCAAGACACCTTAGCCAAGACACCTTAGCCAAGACACCTTAGCCAAGACACATTAGCCAAGACTCCTTAGCCAAGACACCTTAGCCAAGACACATTAGCCAAGACACCTTAGCCAAGACACCTTAGCCAAGACACATCAGCCAAGACACATTAGCCAAGACACCTTAGCCAAGACACCTTAGCCAAGACACCTTAGCCAAGACACCTTAGCCAAGACACCTTAGCCAAGACACCTTAGCCAAGACACATTAGCCAAGACACCTTAGCCAAGACACCTTAGCCAAGGCACATTAGCCAAGACACCTTAGCCAAGACACATTAGCCAAGACACATTAGCCAAGACACATTAGCCAAGACACATTAGCCAAGACACATTAGCCAAGACACCTTAGTAAAGACACCTTAGCCAAGACACCTTAGCCAAGACACTTTAGCCAAGACACCTTAGCCAAGACACATTAGCCAAGATACCTTAGCTAAGACACCTTAGCCGAGACACATTAGCCAAGACACTTTAGCCAACACACCTTAGCCAAGACACATTAGCCAAGACACCTTAGCCAAGCCACCTTAGCCAAGACACCTTAGCCAAGACACCTTAGCCAAAACACATTAGCCAAGACACATTAGCCAAGACACATTAGCCAAGACACATTAGCCAAGACACATTAGCCAAGACACATTAGCCAAGACACATTAGCCAAGACACATTAGCCAAGACACCTTAGCCAAAACACATTAGCCAAGACACATTAGCCAAGACACATTAGCCAAGACACATTAGCCAAGACACATTAGCCGAGACACATTAGCCAAGACACCTTAGCCAAGACACATTAGCCAAAACACATTAGCCAAGACACATTAGCCAAGACACATTAGCCAAGACACATTAGCCAAGACACATTAGCCAAGACACCTTAGCCAAGACACCTTAGCCAAAACACATTAGCCAAGACACATTAGCCATGACACATTAGCCAAGACACATTAGCCAAGACACCTTAGCCAAGACACATTAGCCAAAACACATAAGCCAAGACACCTTAGCCAAGACACATTAGCCAAGACACCTTAGCCAAGACACATTAGCCAAGACACATTAGCCAAGACACATTAGCCAAGACACATTAGCCAAGACACATTAGCCAAGACACCTTAGCCAAGACACATTAGCCAAAACACATTAGCCAAGACACATTAGCCATGACACCTTAGCCAAGACACCTTAGTCAAGACACATAAGCCAAGACACATTAGCCAAGACACATTAGCCGAGACACATTAGCCAAGAAACCTTAGCCAAGACACATTAGCCAAGACACATAAGCCAAGACACATAAGCCAAGACACATTAGCCAAAACACATAAGCCAAGACACCTTAGCCAAGACACCTTAGTCAAGACACATTAGCTAAGACACATTAGCCAAGACACATTAGCCAAGACACCTTAGCCAAGACACATTAGCCAAGACACATTAGCCAAGACACATTAGCCAAGACACCTTAGCCAAGACACATTAGCCAAGACACATTAGCCAAGACACATTAGCCAAGACACCTTAGCCAAGACACATTAGCCAAGACACATTAGCTAAGACACATTAGCCAAGACACATTAGCCAAGACACCTTAGCCAAGACACATTAGCCAAGACACCTTAGCCAAGACACATTAGCCAAGACACATTAGCCTAGACACATTAGCCAAGACACATTAGCCAAGACACATTAGCCAAGACACATTAGTCAAGACACATTAGCTAAGACACATTAGCCAAGACACATTAGCCAAGACACCTTAGCCAAGACACATTAGCCAAGACACATTAGCCAAGACACATTAGCCAAGACACATTAGCCAAGACACATTAGCCAAGACACCTTAGCCAAGACACATTAGCCAAGACACATTGACTAAGACACATTAGCCAAGACACATTAGCCAAGACACCTTAGCCAAGACACATTAGATAAGACACCTTAGCCAAGACACATTAGCCAAGACACATTAGCCAAGACACATTAGCCAAGACACCTTAGCCAAGACACATTAGCCAAGACACATTAGCCGAGACACATTAGCCAAGACACATTAGCCTAGACACATTAGCCAAGACACATTAGCCAAGACACATTAGCCAAGACACATTAGTCAAGACACATTAGCTAAGACACATTAGCCAAGACACATTAGCCAAGACACCTTAGCCAAGACACATTAGCCAAGACACATTAGCCAAGACACATTAGCCAAGACACATTAGCCAAGACACCTTAGCCAAGACACCTTTGCCAAGACACCTTAGCCAAGACACATTAGCCAAGACACATTAGCCAAGATACATTAGCCGAGACAAATAAGCCGAGACACCTTAGCCAAGACACATTAGACAAGACACCTTAGCCAAGACACATTAGCCATGACACCTTAGCCAAGACACCTTAGTCAAGACACATAAGCCAAGACACATTAGCCAAGACACATTAGCCGAGACACATTAGCCAAGACACCTTAGCCAAGACACATTAGCCAAGACACATTAGCCAAGACACATTAGCCAAGACACATTAGCCAAGACACATTAGCCGAGACACATTAGCCAAGACACCTTAGCCAAGACACATTAGCCAAAACACATTAGCCAAGACACATTAGCCAAGACACATTAGCCAAGACACATTAGCCAAGACACATTAGCCAAGACACATTAGCCAAGACACATTAGCCAAGACACCTTAGTCAAGACACCTTAGTCAAGACACATAAGCCAAGACACATTAGCCAAGACACATTAGCCGAGACACATTAGCCAAGACACCTTAGCCAAGACACATTAGCCAAGACACCTTAGCCAAGACACATTAGCCAAAACACATTAGCCAAGACACCTTAGCCAAGACACATTAGCCAAGACACCTTAGCCAAGACACATTAGCCAAGACACATTAGCCAAGACACATTAGCCAAGACACATTAGCCAAGACACATTAGCCAAGACACATTAGCCAAGACACCTTAGCCAAGACACCTTAGCCAAAACACATTAGCCAAGACACATTAGCCAAGACACATTAGCCAAGATACATTAGCCAAGACACATTAGCCAAGACACATTAGCCAAGACACCTTAGTCAAGACACATAAGCCAAGACACATTAGCCAAGACACATTAGCCGAGACACATTAGCCAAGACACCTTAGCCAAGACACATTAGCCAAGACACATTAGCCAAGACACCTTAGCCAAGACACCTTAGCCAAAACACATTAACCAAGACACATTAGCCAAGACACATTAGCCAAGATACATTAGCCGAGACAAATAAGCCGAGACACATTAGCCAAGACACCTTAGTCAAGACACATAAGCCAAGACACATTAGCCAAGACACATTAGCCGAGACACATTAGCCAAGACACCTTAGCCAAGACACATTAGCCAAGACACATTAGCCAAGACACATTAGCCAAGACACATTAGCCAAGACACATTAGCCAAGACACCTTAGCCAAGACACCTTAGCCAAAACACATTAGCCAAGACACATTAGCCAAGACACATTAGCCAAGACACATTAGCCAAGACACATTAGCCAAGACACATTAGCCAAGACACATTAGCCAAGACACCTTAGTCAAGACACCTTAGTCAAGACACATAAGCCAAGACACATTAGCCAAGACACATTAGCCGAGACACATTAGCCAAGACACCTTAGCCAAGACACATTAGCCAAGACACATTAGCCAAGACACATTAGCCAAGACACATTAGCCAAGACACCTTAGCCAAGACACCTTAGCCAAAACACATTAGCCAAGACACATTAGCCAAGACACATTAGCCAAGATACATTAGCCGAGACAAATAAGCCGAGACACATTAGCCAAGACACCTTAGTCAAGACACATAAGCCAAGACACATTAGCCAAGACACATTAGCCAAGACACCTTAGCCAAGACACCTTAGCCAAAACACATTAGCCAAGACACATTAGCCAAGACACATTAGCCAAGACACATTAGCCAAGACACCTTAGCCAAGACACCTTAGCCAAAACACATTAGCCAAGACACATTAGCCAAGACACATTAGCCAAGATACATTAGCCGAGACAAATAAGCCGAGACACATTAGCCAAGACACCTTAGTCAAGACACATAAGCCAAGACACATTAGCCAAGACACATTAGCCGAGACACATTAGCCAAGACACCTTAGCCAAGACACATTAGCCAAGACACATTAGCCAAGACACATTAGCCAAGACACATTAGCCAAGACACATTAGCCAAGACACATTAGCCGAGACACATTAGCCAAGACACCTTAGCCAAGACACATTAGCCAAGACACATTAGCCAAGACACATTAGCCAAGACACATTAGCCAAGACACCTTAGCCAAGACACATTAGCCAAGACACATTAGCCGAGACACATTAGCCAAGACACATTAGCCAAGATACATTAGCCGAGACAAATAAGCCGAGACACATTAGCCAAGACACCTTAGTCAAGACACATAAGCCAAGACACATTAGCCAAGACAAATTAGACGAGACACATTAGCCAAGACACCTTAGCCAAGACACATTAGCCAAGACACATTAGCCAAGACACATTAGCCAAGACACCTTAGCCAAGACACCTTAGCCAAAACACATTAGCCAAGACACATTAGCCAAGACACATTAGCCAAGATACATTAGCCGAGACAAATAAGCCGAGACACATTAGCCAAGACACCTTAGTCAAGACACATAAGCCAAGACACATTAGCCAAGACACATTAGCCGAGACACATTAGCCAAGACACCTTAGCCAAGACACATTAGCCAAGACACATTAGCCAAGACACATTAGCCAAGACACATTAGCCAAGACACATTAGCCAAGACACATTAGCCAAGACACCTTAGTCAAGACACCTTAGTCAAGACACATAAGCCAAGACACATTAGCCAAGACACATTAGCCGAGACACATTAGCCAAGACACCTTAGCCAAGACACATTAGCCAAGACACCTTAGCCAAGACACATTAGCCAAAACACATTAGCCAAGACACCTTAGCCAAGACACATTAGCCAAGACACCTTAGCCAAGACACATTAGCCAAGACACATTAGCCAAGACACATTAGCCAAGACACATTAGCCAAGACACATTAGCCAAGACACATTAGGCAAGACACCTTAGCCAAGACACCTTAGCCAAAACACATTAGCCAAGACACATTAGCCAAGACACATTAGCCAAGACACATTAGCCAAGATACATTAGCCGAGACAAATAAGCCGAGACACCTTAGCCAAGACACATTAGCCAAGACACCTTAGCCAAGACACATTAGCCATGACACCTTAGCCAAGACACCTTAGTCAAGACACATAAGCCAAGACACATTAGCCAAGACACATTAGCCAAGACACATTAGCCAAGACACCTTAGCCAAGACACATTAGCCAAGACACCTTAGCCAAGACACATTAGCCAAGACACATTAGCCAAGACACATTAGCCAAGACACATTAGCCAAGACACATTAGCCAAGACACATTAGTCAAGACACATTAGCTAAGACACATTAGCCAAGACACATTAGCCAAGACACCTTAGCCAAGACACATTAGCCAAGACACATTAGCCAAGACACATTAGCCAAGACACATTAGCCAAGACACCTTAGCCAAGACACATTAGCCAAGACACATTAGCCAAGACACATTAGCCAAGACACCTTAGCCAAGACACATTAGCCAAGACACATTAGCTAAGACACATTAGCCAAGACACATTAGCCAAGACACCTTAGCCAAGACACATTAGCCAAGACACCTTAGCCAAGACACATTAGCCAAGACACATTAGCCTAGACACATTAGCCAAGACACATTAGCCAAGACACATTAGCCAAGACACATTAGTCAAGACACATTAGCTAAGACACATTAGTCAAGACACATTAGCCAAGACACCTTAGCCAAGACACATTAGCCAAGACACATTAGCCAAGACACATTAGCCAAGACACATTAGCCAAGACACCTTAGCCAAGACACATTAGCCAAGACACATTAGCCAAGACACATTAGCCAAGACACCTTAGCCAAGACACATTAGCCAAGACACATTAGCTAAGACACATTAGCCAAGACACATTAGCCAAGACACCTTAGCCAAGACACATTAGCCAAGACACCTTAGCCAAGACACATTAGCCAAGACACATTAGCCAAGACACATTAGCCAAGACACCTTAGCCAAGACACATTAGCCAAGACACATTAGCCGAGACACATTAGCCAAGACACATTAGCCTAGACACATTAGCCAAGACACATTAGCCAAGACACATTAGCCAAGACACATTAGTCAAGACACATTAGCTAAGACACATTAGCCAAGACACATTAGCCAAGACACCTTAACCAAGACACATTAGCCAAGACACATTAGCCAAGACACATTAGCCAAGACACATTAGCCAAGACACCTTAGCCAAGACACCTTTGCCAAGACACCTTAGCCAAGACACATTAGCCGAGACACATTAGCCAAGACACATTAGCCAAGATACATTAGCCGAGACAAATAAGCCGAGACACCTTAGCCAAGACACATTAGCCAAGACACCTTAGCCAAGACACATTAGCCATGACACCTTAGCCAAGACACCTTAGTCAAGACACATAAGCCAAGACACATTAGCCAAGACACATTAGCCGAGACACATTAGCCAAGACACCTTAGCCAAGACACATTAGCCAAGACACATTAGCCAAGACACATTAGCCAAGACACATTAGCCAAGACACATTAGCCAAGACACCTTAGCCAAGACACCTTAGCCAAGACACCTTAGCCAAAACACATTAGCCAAGACACATTAGCCAAGACACATTAGCCAAGACACATTAGCCAAGACACCTTAGCCAAGACACATTAGCCAAAACACATAAGCCAAGACACCTTAGCCAAGACACATTAGCCAAGACACCTTAGCCAAGACACATTAGCCAAGACACATTAGCCAAGACACATTAGCCAAGACACATTAGCCAAGACACATTAGCCAAGACACCTTAGCCAAGACACATTAGCCAAAACACATTAGCCAAGACACCTTAGCCAAGACACATTAGCCAAGACACCTTAGCCAAGACACATTAGCCAAGACACATTAGCCAAGACACATTAGCCAAGACACCTTAGCCAAGACACATTAGCCAAGACACATTAGCCAAGACACATTAGCCAAGACACATTAGCCAAGACACATTAGCCAAGACACATTAGCCAAGACACCTTAGCCAAGACACATTAGCCAAAACACATTAGCCAAGACACCTTAGCCAAGACACATTAGCCAAGACACATTAGCCAAGACACATTAGCCAAGACACATTAGCCAAGACACATTAGCCAAGACACCTTAGCCAAGACACCTTAGCCAAAACACATTAGCCAAGACACCTTAGCCAAGACACATTAGCCAAGACACATTAGCCAAGACACATTAGCCAAGACACATTAGCCAAGACACATTAGCCAAGACACCTTAGTCAAGACACATAAGCCAAGACACATTAGCCAAGACACATTAGCCGAGACACATTAGCATAGACACCTTAGCCAACACACATTGGCCAAGACACCTTAGCCAAGACACCTTAGTCACGACACATAAGCCAAGACACATTAGCCAAGACACCTTAGCCAAGACACATTAGCCAAGACACATTAGCCAAGACACATTAGCCAAGACACATTAGCCAAGACACCTTAGCCAAGACACATTAGCCAAGACACATTAGCCAAGACACATTAGCCAAGACACCTAAGCCAAGACACATTAGCCAAGACACATTAGCTAAGACACATTAGCCAAGACACATTAGCCAAGACACCTTAGCCAAGACACATTAGCCAAGACACCTTAGCCAAGACACATTAGCCAAGACACATTAGCCTAGACACATTAGCCAAGACACATTAGCCAAGACACATTAGCCAGGACACATTAGTCAAGACACATTAGCTAAGACACATTAGCCAAGACACATTAGCCAAGACACCTTAGCCAAGACACATTAGCCAAGACACATTAGCCAAGACACATTAGCCAAGACACATTAGCCAAGACACCTTAGCCAAGACACATTAGCCAAGACACATTAGCCAAGACACATTAGCCAAGACACCTTAGCCAAGACACATTAGCCAAGACACATTAGCTAAGACACATTACCCAAGACACATTAGCCAAGACACCTTAGCCAAGACACATTAGCCAAGACACCTTAGAAAAGACGCCTAAGCCAAGACACCTTATCCAAGACACTTTAGCCAAGACACTTTAGCCAAGACACATTAGACAAGACACATTAGCCAAGACACCTTAGCCAGGACACATTACCCAAGACACCTTAGCCAAGACACATTAGCCAAGACACATTAGCCAAGACACCTTAGCCAAGACACCTGAGCCAAGACGCTTTAGCCAAGACACATTAGCCAAGACACCTTAGCCAAGACACCTTAGCCAAGACGCCTTAGCCAAGACACCTTAGCCAAGACACATTAGCCAAGACACATTAGCCAAGACACATTAGCCAAGACACCTTAGCCAAGACACATTAGCCAAGACACCTTAGAAAAGACACCTAAGCCAAGACGCTTTAGCCAAGACACATTACCCAAGACACCTTAGCCAAGACACCTTAGCCAAGATACCTTAGCCAAGACACCTTAGCCAAGACACCTTAGCCAAGACACATTAGCCAAGACACCTTAGCCAAGACACATTACCCAAGACACCTTAGCCAAGACACCTTAGCCAAGACACCTTAGCCAAGACACATTAGCCAAGACGCATTAGCCAAGACACCTTAGCCAACACACCTTAGCCAAGACACCTTAGCCAAGACACCTTAGGCACGACACATTACCCAAGACATCTTAGCCAAGACACCTTAGCCAGGACACATTACCCAAGACACCTTAGCCAAGACACATTAGCCAAGACACATTAGCCAAGACACCTTAGCCAAGACATCTAAGCCAAGACGCTTTAGCCAAGACACATTACCCAAGACACCTTAGCCAAGACACCATAGCCAAGACACCTTAGCCAAGACATCTTAGCCAAGACACATTAGCCAAGACACATTAGCCAAGACACATTAGCCAAGACACCTTAGCCAAGACACATTAGCCAAGACACATTATCCAAGACACCTTAGCCAAGACACCTTAGCCAAGACACCTTAGCCAAGACACATTAGCCAAGACACCTTAGCCAAGACACCTTAGCCAAGACACCTTAGCCAAGACACCTTAGCCAAGACACATTAGCCAAGACACCTTAGCCAAGACACATTACCCAAGACACCTTAGCCAAGACACCTTAACCAAGACACATTAGCCAAGACACATTAGCCAAGACACATTAGCCAAGACACATTAGCCAAGACACATTAGCCAAGACACCTTAGCCAGGACACATTACCCAAGACACCTTAGCCAAGACACATTAGCCAAGACACCTTAGCCAAGACACATTAGCCAAGACACCTTAGAAAAGACACCTAAGCCAAGACGCTTTAGCCAAGACACATTAGCCAAGACACCTTAGCCAAGACACCTTAGCCAAGACACCTTAGCCAAGACACCTTAGCCAAGACACATTAGCCAAGACACATTAGCCAAGACACATTAGCCAAGACACCTTAGCCAGGACACATTACCCAAGACACCTTAGCCAAGACACATTAGCCAAGACACCTTAGCCAAGACACATTAGCCAAGACACCTTAGAAAAGACACCTAAGAAAAGACGCTTTAGCCAAGACACATTACCCAAGACACCTTAGCCAAGACACCTTAGCCAAGACACCTTAGCCAAGACACCTTAGCCAAGACACATTAGCCAAGACACATTAGCCAAGACACATAAGCCAAGACACCTTAGCCAGGACACATTAGCCAAGACACATTAGCCAAGACACCTTAGCCAAGACACCTTAGCCAAGACACCTTAGCCAAGACACCTTAGCCAAGACACATTAGCCAAGACACCTTAGAAAAGACACATTAGCCAAGACACATTAGCCAAGACACATTAGCCAAGACACATTAGCCAAGACACCTTAGCCAAGACACATTAGCCAAGACACCTTAGAAAAGACACATTAGCCAAGACACATAAGCCAAGACACATTAGCCAAGACACCTTAGCCAGGACACATTAGCCAAGACATATTACCCAAGACACCTTAGCCAAGACACCTAAGCCAAGACACCTTAGCCGAGACACATAAGCCGAGACACATTAGCCAAGACACATTAGCCAAGACACATTAGCCAAGACACCTTAGCCAAGACACCTTAGCCAAGACACATTAGCCAAGACACATTAGCCAAGACACATTAGCCGAGACACATTAGCCAAGACACATAAGCCAAGACACATTAGCCAAGACACATTAGCCAAGACACATTAGCCAAGACACCTTAGCCAAGACACCTTAGCCAAGAGACCTTAGCCAAGACACCTTAGCCAAAACACATTAGCCAAGACACATTAGCCAGGACACCTTAGCCAAGACACTTTAGCCAAAACACCTTAGAAAAGACACCTTAGCCAAGACACCTTAGCCAAGACACCTTAGCCAAGACACCTTAGCCAAGACACATTAGCCAAGACACATTAGCCAAGACACATTAGCCAAGACACATTAGCCAAGACACCTTAACCAAGACACCTTAGCCAAGACACATTAGCCAAGACACATTAGCCAAGACACATTAGCCGAGACACATTAGCCAAGACACCTTAGCCAAGACACCTTAGCCAAGACACCTTAGCCAAGACACATTAGCCAAGACACATTAGCCGAGACACATTAGCCGAGACACATTAGCCAAGACACCTTAGCCAAGACACATATCCAAGACACCTTAGCCAAGACACCTTAACCAGGACACATTAGCCAAGACACATTAGCCAGGACACCTTAGCCAAGACACCTTAGCCAAGACACATTAGCCAAGACACCTTAGCCAAGACACCTTAGCCAAGACACCTTAGCCAAGACACATTAGCCAAGACACCTTAGCCAAGACACCTTAGCCAAGACACTTTAGCCAAGACACCTTAGCCAAGACACCTTAGCCAAGACACCTTAGCCAAGACACCTTAGCCAAGACACATTAGCCAAGACACATTAGCCAAGACACCTTAGCCAAGACACCTCAGCCAAGACACATTAGCCAAGACACATTAGCCAAGACACCTTAGCCAAGACTATTACCCAAGACACATTAGCCAAGACACATTAGCCAAGACACCTTAGCCAAGACACATTAGCCAAGACACATTAGCCAAGACACATTAGCCAAGACACTTTAGCCAAGACACATTAGCCAAGACACCTTAGAAAAGACACATTAGCCAAGACACATAAGCCAAGACACATTAGCCAAGACACCTTAGCCAGGACACATTAGCCAAGACACATTACCCAAGACACCTTAGCCAAGACACCTTAGCCAAGACACCTTAGCCAAGACACCTTAGCCAAGACACATTAGCCAAGACACCTTAGCCAAGACACCTTAGCCAAGACACCTTAGCCAAGACACTTTAGCCAAGACACCTTAGCCAAGACACCTTAGCCAAGACACCTTAGCCAAGACACCTTAGCCAAGACACATTAGCCAAGACACATTAGCCAAGACACATTAGCCAAGACACCTCAGCCAAGACACATTAGCCAAGACAAATTAGCCAAGACACCTTAGCCAAGACTATTACCCAAGACACATTAGCCAATACACATTAGCCAAGACACCTTAGCCAAGACACATTAGCCAAGACACATTAGCCAAGACACATTAGCCAAGACACCTTATCCAAGACACATTAGCCAAGACACCTTAGCCAAGGCACATTAGCCAAGACACATTAGCCAAGACACCTTAGCCACGAAACCTTAGCCAAGACACCTTAGCCAAGACACCTTAGCCAAGACACCTTAGCCAAGACACATTAGCCAAGACACATTAGCCAAGACACATTAGCCAAGGCACATTAGCCAAGACACATTAGCCAAGACACATTAGCCAAGACACCTTAGCCAAGACACATTAGCCAAGACACCTTAGCCAAGACACATTAGCCAAGACACATTAGCCAAGACACCTTAGAAAAGACACCTAAGCCAAGACCCCTTAGCCAAGACACATTAGCCAAGACACATTAGCCAAGACACCTTAGCCAAGACACATTAGCCAAGACACCTTAGCCAAGACACCTTAACCAAGACACATTAGCCAAGACACCTTAGCCAAGACACCTTAGCCAAGACACCATAGCCAAGACACCTTAGCCAAGACACCTTAGCCAAGACACATTAGCCAAGACACATTAGCCAAGACACATTAGCCAAGACACCTTAGCCAAGACACATTAGCCAAGACACATTATCCAAGACACCTTAGCCAAGACACCTTAGCCAAGACACCTTAGCCAAGACACATTAGCCAAGACACCTTAGCCAAGACACCTTAGCCAAGACACCTTAGCCAAGACACCTTAGCCAAGACACCTTATCCAAGACACCTTAGCCAAGACACATTAGCCAAGACACCTTAGCCAAGACACCTTAGCCAAGACACCTTATCCAAGACACCTTAGCCAAGACACATTAGCCAAGACACATTAGCCAAGACACCTTAGCCAAGACACATTAGCCAAGACACCTTATCCAAGACACCTTATCCAAGACACCTTAGCCAAGACACCTTAGCCAAGACACATTAGCCAAGACACATTAGCCAAGACACCTTAGCCAAGACACCTCAGCCAAGACACATTAGCCAAGACACATTAGCCAAGACACATTAGCCAAGACACCTTAGCCAAGACTATTACCCAAGACACATTAGCCAAGACACCTTAGCCAAGACACATTAGCCAAGACACCTTAGCCAAGACACCTTAACCAAGACACATTAGCCAAGACACCTTAGCCAAGACACCTTAGCCAAGACACCTTAGCCAAGACACCATAGCCAAGACACCTTAGCCAAGACACCTTAGCCAAGACACATTAGCCAAGACACATTAGCCAAGACACATTAGCCAAGACACCTTAGCCAAGACACATTAGCCAAGACACATTAGCCAAGACACCTTAGCTAAGGCACATTAGCCAAGACACATTAGCCAAGACACATTAGCCAAGACACCTTAGCCAAGACACATTAGCCAAGACACATTAGCCAAGACACCTTAGCCAAGACACATTAGCCAAGACACCTAAGCCAAGACACCTTAGCCAAGACACCTTATCCAAGACACCTTAGCCAAGACACATTAGCCAAGACACCTTAGCCAAGACACCTTAGCCAAGACACCTTAGCCAAGACACCTTAGCCAAGACACCTTAGCCAAGACACATTAGCCAAGACACCTTAGCCAAGACACCTTAGCCAAGACACCTTAGCCAAGACACATTAGCCAAGACACATTAGCCAAGACACCTTAGCCAAGACACCTCAGCCAAGACACCTTAGCCAAGACACCTTAGCCAAGACACCTTAGCCAAGACAAATTAGCCAAGACACCTTAGCCAAGACTATTACCCAAGACACATTAGCCAAGACACATTAGCCAAGACACATTAGCCAAGACACATTAGCCAAGACACCTTAGCCAAGACACCTTAGCCAAGACACCTTAGCCAAGACACATTAGCCAAGACACATTAGCCAAGACACCTTAGCTAAGGCACATTAGCCAAGACACATTAGCCAAGACACATTAGCCAAGACACCTTAGCCAAGACACATTAGCCAAGACACATTAGCCAAGACACATTAGCCAAGACACCTTAGCCAAGACACATTAGCCAAGACACCTAAGCCAAGACACCTTAGCCAAGACACCTTATCCAAGACACCTTAGCCAAGACACATTAGCCAAGACACCTTAGCCAAGACACATTAGCCAAGACACCTTAGCCAAGACACCTTAGCCAAGACACCTTAGCCAAGACACATTAGCCAAGACACCTTAGCCAAGACACCTTAGCCAAGACACCTTAGCCAAGACACATTAGCCAAGACACATTAGCCAAGACACCTTAGCCAAGACACCTCAGCCAAGACACATTAGCCAAGACACATTAGCCAAGACACCTTAGCCAAGACAAATTAGCCAAGACACCTTAGCCAAGACTATTACCCAAGACACATTAGCCAAGACACATTAGCCAAGACACATTAGCCAAGACACATTAGCCAAGACACCTTAGCCAAGACACCTTAGCCAAGACACCTTAGCCAAGGCACATTAGCCAAGACACATTAGCCAAGACACCTTAGCCACGAAACCTTAGCCAAGACACCTTAGCCAAGACACCTTAGCCAAGACACCTTAGCCAAGACACATTAGCCAAGACACATTAGCCAAGACACATTAGCCAAGGCACATTAGCCAAGACACATTAGCCAAGACACATTAGCCAAGACACCTTAGCCAAGACACCTTAGCCAAGACACCTTAGCCAAGACACATTAGCCAAGACACATTAGCCAAGACACCTTAGCCAAGACACCTTAGCCAAGACACTTTAGCCAAGACACCTTAGCCAAGACACCTTAGCCGAGACACCTTAGCCAAGACACCTTAGCCAAGACACCTTAGCCAAGACACATTAGCCAAGACACCTTAGCCAACACACCTTAGCCAAGACACCTTATCCAAGACACCTTAGCCAAGACACCTTAGCCAAGACACCTTAGCCAAGACACATTAGCCAAGACACATTAGCCAAGACACATTAGCCAAGGCACATTAGCCAAGACACATTAGCCAAGACACATTAGCCAAGACACATTAGCCAAGACACCATAGCCAAGACACCTTAGCCAAGACACATTAGCCAAGACAAATTAGCCAAGACACCTTAGCCAAGACACATTACCCAAGACACATTAGCCAAGACACATTAGCCAAGACACCTTAGCCAAGACACCTTAGCCAAGACACATTAGCCAAGACACATTAGCCAAGACACATTAGCCAAGACACATTAGCCAAGACACATTAGCCAAGACACCTTAGCCAAGACACCTTAGCCAAGACACATTAGCCAAGACGCATTAGCCAAGACACCTTAGCCAAGACACATTAGCCAAGACACCTTTGAAAAGACACCTAAGCCAAGACACCTTATCCAAGACACTTTAGCCAAGACACATTAGCCAAGACACATTAGCCAAGACACATTAGCCAAGACACCTTAGCCAGGACACATTAGCCAAGACACCTTAGAAAAGACACCTAAGCCAAGACGCTTTAGCCAAGACACATTACCCAAGACACCTTAGCCAAGACACATTAGCCAAGACACATTAGCCAAGACACCTTAGCCAAGACACATTAGCCAAGACACCTTAGAAAAGACACCTAAGCCAAGACGCTTTAGCCAAGACACATTACCCAAGACACCTTAGCCAAGACACCTTAGCCAAGACACCTTAGCCAAGACACCTTAGCCAAGGCACATTAGCCAAGACACCTTAGCCAAGACACCTTAGCCAAGACACATTAGCCAAGACACCTTAGCTAAGACACCTTAGCCAAGACACCTTAGCCAAGACACATTAGCCAAGACACCTTAGCCAAGACACCTTAGCCAAGACACCTTAGCCAAGACACCTTAGCCAAGACACCTTAGCCAAGACACATTAGCCAAGACACTTTAGCCAAGACACATTAGCCGAGACACATTAGCCGAGACACATTAGCCGAGACACATTAGCCGAGACACCTTAGCCAAGACACCTTAGGCAAGACACATTAGCCAAGACACCTTAGCCAAGACACATTAGCCAAGACACCTTAGCCAAGACACATTAGCCAAGACACCTTAGCCAAGACACATTAGCCAAGACACCTTAGCCAAGACACCTTAGCCAAGACACCTTAGCCAAGACACATTAGCCAAGACGCATTAGCCAAGACACCTTAGCCAACACACCTTAGCCAAGACACCTTAGCCAAGACACCTTAGCCACGACACATTACCCAAGACATCTAAGCCAAGACACCTTAGCCAGGACACATTACCCAAGACACCTTAGCCAAGACACATTAGCCAAGACAAATTAGCCAAGACACCTTAGCCAAGACACCTAAGGCAAGACGCTTTAGCCAAGACACATTACCCAAGACACCTTAGCCAAGACACCTTAGCCAAGACACCTTAGCCAAGACACCTTAGCCAAGACACCTTAGCCAAGACACATTAGCCAAGACACATTAGCCAAGACACATTAGCCAAGACACCTTAGCCAAGACACATTAGCCAAGACACCTTAGAAAAGACACCTAAGCCAAGACACATTACCCAAGACACCTTAGCCAAGACACCTTAGCCAAGACACCTTAGCCAAGACACCTTAGCCAAGACACATTAGCCAAGACACCTTAGCCAAGACACCTTAGCCAAGACACCTAAGCCAAGACACCTTAGCCAAGACACATTAGCCAAGACACCTTAGCCAAGACACATTACCCAAGACACCTTAGCCAAGACACCTTAGCCAAGACACCTTAGCCAAGACACATTAGCCAAAACGCATTAGCCAAGACACCTTAGAAAACACACCTTAGCCAAGACACCTTAGCCAAGACACCTTAGCCACGACACATTACCCAAGACATCTTAGCCAAGACACCTTAGCCAAGACACATTAGCCAAGACACATTAGCCAAGACACCTTAGCCAAGACACCTTAGCCAAGACACATTAGCCAAGACACCTTAGCCAAGACACCTTAGCCAAGACACCCTAGCCAAGACACATTACCCAAGACATCTTAGCCAAGACACCTTAGCCAAGACACCTTAGCCAAGACACCTTAGTCAAGACACCTTAGCCAAGACACATTAGCCGAGACACCTAAGCCAAGACACCTTAGCGAAGACACTTAAGCCAAGACACATAAGCCAAGACACATTACCCAAGACACCTTAGCCAAGACACATTAGCCAAGACAAATTAGCCAAGACACCTTAGCCAAGACACCTAAGGCAAGACGCTTTAGCCAAGACACATTACCCAAGACACCTTAGCCAAGACACCTTAGCCAAGACACCTTAGCCAAGACACATTAGCCAAGACACATTAGCCAAGACACATTAGCCAAGACACCTTAGCCAAGACACATTAGCCAAGACGCATTAGCCAAGACACCTTAGCCAAGACACATTAGCCAAGACACCTTTGAAAAGACACCTAAGCCAAGACACCTTATCCAAGACACTTTAGCCAAGACACATTAGCCAAGACACATTAGCCAAGACACATTGGCCAAGACACCTTAGCCAGGACACATTAGCCAAGACACCTTAGAAAAGACACCTAAGCCAAGACGCTTTAGCCAAGACACATTACCCAAGACACCTTAGCCAAGACACATTAGCCAAGACACATTAGCCAAGACACCTTAGCCAAGACACATTAGCCAAGACACCTTAGAAAAGACACCTAAGCCAAGACGCTTTAGCCAAGACACATTACCCAAGACACCTTAGCCAAGACACCTTAGCCAAGACACCTTAGCCAAGACACCTTAGCCAAGGCACATTAGCCAAGACACATTAGCCAAGACACCTTAGCCAAGACACATTAGCCAAGACACATTAGCCAAGACACCTTAGCCAAGACACCTTAGCCAAGACACATTAGCCAAGACACCTTAGCCAAGACACATTAGCCAAGACACATTAACCAAGATACCTTAGCCAAGACACCTTAGCCAAGACACCTTAGCCAAGACACATTAGCCAAGACACTTTAGCCAAGACACATTAGCCGAGACACATTAGCCGAGACACATTAGCCGAGACACATTAGCCGAGACACCTTAGCCAAGACACCTTAGGCAAGACACATTAGCCAAGACACCTTAGCCAAGACACCTTAGCCAAGACACCTTAGCCAAGACACATTAGCCAAGACACCTTAGCCAAGACACATTAGCCAAGACACCTTAGCCAAGACACCTTAGCCAAGACACCTTAGCCAAGACACATTAGCCAAGACGCATTAGCCAAGACACCTTAGCCAACACACCTTAGCCAAGACACCTTAGCCAAGACACCTTAGCCACGACACATTACCCAAGACATCTTAGCCAAGACACCTTAGCCAGGACACATTACCCAAGACACCTTAGCCAAGACACATTAGCCAAGACAAATTAGCCAAGACACCTTAGCCAAGACACCTAAGGCAAGACGCTTAAGCCAAGACACATTACCCAAGACACCTTAGCCAAGACACCTTAGCCAAGACACCTTAGCCAAGACACCTTAGCCAAGACACATTAGCCAAGACACATTAGCCAAGACACATTAGCCAAGACACCTTAGCCAAGACACATTAGCCAAGACACCTTAGAAAAGACACCTAAGCCAAGACACATTACCCAAGACACCTTAGCCAAGACACCTTAGCCAAGACACCTTAGCCAAGACACCTTAGCCAAGACACATTAGCCAAGACACCTTAGCCAAGACACCTTAGCCAAGACACCTAAGCCAAGACACCTTAGCCAAGACACATTAGCCAAGACACCTTAGCCAAGACACATTACCCAAGACACCTTAGCCAAGACACCTTAGCCAAGACACCTTAGCCAAGACACCTTAGCCAAGACACCTTAGCCAAGACACCTTAGCCAAGACACCTTAGCCAAGACACCTTAGCCAAGACACCTTAGCCAAGACACATTAGCCAAGACACTTTAGCCAAGACACATTAGCCGAGACACATTA
The DNA here is from genome assembly GCF_943734845.2 of Anopheles funestus. Lineage (NCBI taxonomy): Eukaryota > Metazoa > Arthropoda > Insecta > Diptera > Culicidae > Anopheles > Anopheles funestus. The sequence continues at coordinate 62,050 of NW_026045353.1, forward strand.
GCCGAGACACATTAGCCGAGACACATTAGCCGAGACACCTTAGCCAAGACACCTTAGGCAAGACACATTAGCCAAGACACCTTAGCCAAGACACCTTAGCCAAGACACCTTAGCCAAGACACATTAGCCAAGACACATTAGCCAAGACACATTAGCCAAGACACCTTAGCCAAGACACCTTAGCCAAGACACATTAGCCAAGACGCATTAGCCAAGACACCTTAGCCAAGACACATAAGCCGAGACACATTAGCCGAGACACATTAGCCAAGACACATTAGCCAAGACACATAAGCCAAGACACATTAGCCAAGACACATTAGCCAAGACACATTAGCCAAGACACATTAGCCAAGACACATTAGCCAAGACACCTTAGCCAAGACACCTTAGCCAAGACACATTAGCCAAGACACATTACCCAAGACACCTTAGCCAAGACACATTAGCCGAGACACATTAGCCAAGACACATTAGCCAAGACACCTTAGCCAAGACACATTAGCCAAGACACATTAGCCAAGACACATAAGCCAAGACACATTAGCCAAGACACATTAGCCAAGACACATTAGCCAAGACACCTTAGCCAAGACATATTAGCCAAGACACATTAACCAAGACGCATAAGCCGAGACACATTAGCCGAGACACATTAGCCAAGACACATTAGCCAAGACACATTAGCCAAGACACCTTAGCCGAGACACATTAGCCAAGACACATTAGCCAAGACACCTTAGCCAAGATACATTAGCCAAGACACATAAGCCAAGACACATTAGCCAAGACACATTAGCCAAGACACATAAGCCAAGACACATTAGCCGAAACACATTAGCCAAGACACATTAGCCAAGACACATTAGCCAAGACACCTAAGCCAAGACACCTTAGCCAAGGCACATTAGCCAAGACACCTTAGCCAAGACACATTAGCCAAGACACATTAGCCAAGACACATCAGCCGAGACACATTAGCCGAGACACATTAGCCAAGACACATTAGCCAAGACACATAAGCCAAGACACATTAGCCAAGACACATTAGCCAAGACACATTAGCCAAGACACCTTAGCCAAGACACATTAGCCGAGACACATTAGCCAAGACACATTACCCAAGACACCTTAGCCAAGACACATTAGCCGAGACACATTAGCCAAGACACATAAGCCAAGACACATTAGCCAAGACACATTAGCCAAGACACATTAGCCAAGACACCTTAGCCAAGACATATTAGCCAAGACACATTAGCCAAGACACCTTAGCCAAGACACATTAGCCAAGACACATTAGCCAAGACACATTAGCCAAGACACATTAGCCAAGACACATTAGCCAAGACACCTTAGCCAAGACACATTAGCCAAGACACCTTAGCCAAGACACCTTAGCCAAGACACATTAGCCGAGACACCTTAGCCAAGACACATTAGAAAAGACACATTAGCCAAGACACATTAGCCAAGACACATTGCCAAGACACATTAGCCAAGACACATTAGCCAAGACACATTAGCCAAGACACATTACCCAAGACACCTTAGCCGAGACACATTAGCCAAGACACATTAGCCAAGACACATTACCCAAGACACCTTAGCCAAGACACATTAGCCAAGACACCTTAGCCAAGACACCTTAGCCAAGACACATTAGCCAAGACACATTAGCCAAGACACATAAGCCAAGACACATTAGCCAAGACACATTAGCCAAGACACATAAGCCAAGACACATTAGCCGAGACACATTAGCCAAGACACATTAGCCAAGACACCTTAGCCAAGACACATTAGCCAAGACACCTTAGCCAAGACACATTAGCCAAGACACATTAGCCAAGACACATTAGCCAAGACACCTTAGCCAAGACACATTAGCCAAGACACCTTAGCCAAGACACCTTAGCCAAGACACATTAGCCGAGACACCTTAGCCAAGACACATTAGAAAAGACACATTAGCCAAGACACATTAGCCAAGACACATTAGCCAAAACACATTAGCCAAGACACATTAGCCAAGACACATGAGCCAAGACACCTTAGCCAAGACACCTTAGCCAAGACACCTTAGCCAAGACACCTTAGCCAAGACACATTAGCCAAGACACCTTAGCCAAGACACCTTAGCCAAGACACATTAGCCAAGACACATTAGCCAAGACACATTAGCCAAGACACCTTAGGCAAGACACCTTAGAAAAGACACATTAGCCAAGACACATTAGCCAAGACACCTTAGCCAATACACCTTAGCCAAGACACATTAGCCAAGACACATTAGCCAAGACACCTTAGCCAAGACACCTCAGCCGAGACACATTAGCCAAGACACATTAGCAAAGACACCTTAGCCAAGACAAATTAGCCAAGACACCTTAGCCAAGACACATTAGCCAAGACACCTTAGCCAAGACACATAAGCCAAGACACCTTAGCCAAGACACATAAGCCAAGACACATAAGCCAAGACACATAAGCCGAGACACATTAGCCGAGACACATTAGCCAAGACACATTAGCCAAGACACATAAGCCAAGACACATTAGCCAAGACACATTAGCCAAGACACATTAGCCAAGACACATTAGCCAAGACACATTAGCCAAGACACCTTAGCCAAGACACCTTAGCCAAGACACATTAGCCAAGACACATTACCCAAGACACCTTAGCCAAGACACATTAGCCGAGACACATTAGCCAAGACACATTAGCCAAGACACCTTAGCCAAGACACATTAGCCAAGACACATTAGCCAAGACACATTAGCCAAGACACCTTAGCCAAGACATATTAGCCAAGACACATTAACCAAGACGCATAAGCCGAGACACATTAGCCGAGACACATTAGCCAAGACACATTAGCCAAGACACATTAGCCAAGACACCTTAGCCGAGACACATTAGCCAAGACACATTAGCCAAGACACCTTAGCCAAGATACATTAGCCAAGACACATTAGCCAAGACACATTAGCCAAGACACATTAGCCAAGACAAATTAGCCGAAACACATTAGCCAAGACACATTTGCCAAGACACATTAGCCAAGACACCTTAGCCAAGACACTTTAGCCAAGGCACATTAGCCAAGACACCTTAGCCAAGACACATAAGCCAAGACACATAAGCCAAGACACATAAGCCGAGACACATTAGCCGAGACACATTAGCCAAGACACATTAGCCGAGACACATTAGCCAAGACACATTAGCCAAGACACCTTAGCCAAGACACCTTAGCCAAGACACATTAGCCAAGACACCTTAGCCAAGACACCTTAGCCAAGACACCTTAGCCAAGACACCTTAGCCAAGACACCTTAGCCAAGACACATTAGCCAAGACACATTAGCCAAGACACCTTAGCCAAGACACCTCAGCCAAGACACATTGGCCAAGACACATTTGCCAAGACACCTTAGCCAAGACACATTAGCCAAGACACCTTAGCCAAGAAACATTAGCCAAGACACCTGAGCCAAGACACCTTAGCCAAGACACCTTAGCCAAGACACATTAGCCAAGACACATTAGCCAAGACACATAAGCCAAAACACATTAGCCAAGACACATTAGCCAAGACACATTAGCCAAGACACCTTAGCCAAGACACCTTAGCCAAGACACCTTAGCCAAGACACATTAGCCAAGACACATTAGCCAAGACACATTAGCCAAGACACCTTAGGCAAGACACCTTAGAAAAGACACATTAGCCAAGACACATTAGCCAAGACACCTTAGCCAATACACCTTAGCCAAGACACATTAGCCAAGACACCTTAGCCAAGACACATAAGCCAAGACACATAAGCCAAGACACATAAGCCGAGACACATTAGCCGAGACACATTAGCCAAGACACATTAGCCAAGACACATAAGCCAAGACACATTAGCCAAGACACATTAGCCAAGACACATTAGCCAAGACACATTAGCCAAGACACATTAGCCAAGACACCTTAGCCAAGACACCTTAGCCAAGACACATTAGCCAAGACACATTACCCAAGACACCTTAGCCAAGACACATTAGCCGAGACACATTAGCCAAGACACATTAGCCAAGACACCTTAGCCAAGACACATTAGCCAAGACACATTAGCCAAGACACATTAGCCAAGACACCTTAGCCAAGACATATTAGCCAAGACACATTAACCAAGACACCTTAGCCAAGACACATAAGCCAAGACACATAAGCCAAGACACATAAGCCGAGACACATTAGCCGAGACACATTAGCCAAGACACATTAGCCGAGACACATTAGCCAAGACACATTAGCCAAGACACCTTAGCCAAGACACCTTAGCCAAGACACATTAGCCAAGACACCTTAGCCAAGACACCTTAGCCAAGACACCTTAGCCAAGACACCTTAGCCAAGACACCTTAGCCAAGACACATTAGCCAAGACACATTAGCCAAGACACCTTAGCCAAGACACCTCAGCCAAGACACATTGGCCAAGACACATTTGCCAAGACACCTTAGCCAAGACACATTAGCCAAGACACCTTAGCCAAGACACCTTAGCCAAGACACATTAGCCGAGACACCTTAGCCAAGACACATTAGAAAAGACACATTAGCCAAGACACATTAGCCAAGACACATTAGCCAAAACACATTAGCCAAGACACATTAGCCAAGACACATTAGCCAAGACACCTTAGCCAAGACACCTTAGCCAAGACACCTTAGCCAAGACACCTTAGCCAAGACACATTAGCCAAGACACCTTAGCCAAGACACCTTAGCCAAGACACATTAGCCAAGACACATTAGCCAAGACACATTAGCCAAGACACCTTAGGCAAGACACCTTAGAAAAGACACATTAGCCAAGACACATTAGCCAAGACACCTTAGCCAATACACCTTAGCCAAGACACATTAGCCAAGACACATTAGCCAAGACACCTTAGCCAAGACACCTCAGCCGAGACACATTAGCCAAGACACATTAGCAAAGACACCTTAGCCAAGACAAATTAGCCAAGACACCTTAGCCAAGGCACATTAGCCAAGACACCTTAGCCAAGACACATAAGCCAAGACACCTTAGCCAAGACACATAAGCCAAGACACATAAGCCAAGACACATAAGCCGAGACACATTAGCCGAGACACATTAGCCAAGACACATTAGCCAAGACACATAAGCCAAGACACATTAGCCAAGACACATTAGCCAAGACACATTAGCCAAGACACATTAGCCAAGACACATTAGCCAAGACACCTTAGCCAAGACACCTTAGCCAAGACACATTAGCCAAGACACATTACCCAAGACACCTTAGCCAAGACACATTAGCCGAGACACATTAGCCAAGACACATTAGCCAAGACACCTTAGCCAAGACACATTAGCCAAGACACATTAGCCAAGACACATTAGCCAAGACACCTTAGCCAAGACATATTAGCCAAGACACATTAACCAAGACGCATAAGCCGAGACACATTAGCCGAGACACATTAGCCAAGACACATTAGCCAAGACACATTAGCCAAGACACCTTAGCCGAGACACATTAGCCAAGACACATTAGCCAAGACACCTTAGCCAAGATACATTAGCCAAGACACATTAGCCAAGACACATTAGCCAAGACACATTAGCCAAGACAAATTAGCCGAAACACATTAGCCAAGACACATTTGCCAAGACACATTAGCCAAGACACCTTAGCCAAGACACTTTAGCCAAGGCACATTAGCCAAGACACCTTAGCCAAGACACATAAGCCAAGACACATAAGCCGAGACACATTAGCCGAGACACATTAGCCAAGACACATTAGCCAAGACACATTAGCCAAGACACCTTAGCCGAGACACATTAGCCAAGACACATTAGCCAAGACACCTTAGCCAAGATACATTAGCCAAGACACATTAGCCAAGACACATTAGCCAAGACACATTAGCCAAGACAAATTAGCCGAAACACATTAGCCAAGACACATTTGCCAAGACACATTAGCCAAGACACCTTAGCCAAGACACTTTAGCCAAGGCACATTAGCCAAGACACCTTAGCCAAGACACATAAGCCAAGACACATAAGCCAAGACACATAAGCCGAGACACCTTAGCCAAGACACCTTAGCCAAGACACATTAGCCAAGACACCTTAGCCAAGACACATTAGCCAAGACACCTTAGCCAAGACACCTTAGCCAAGACACATTAGCCAAGACACCTTAGCCAAGACATTTTAGCCAAGACACCTTAGCCAAGACACCTTAGCCAAGACATATTAGCCAAGACACCTTAGCCAAGACACCTTAGCCAAGACACCTTAGCCAAGACACATTAGCCAAGACACCTTAGCCAAGACACATTAGCCAAGACACTTTAGCCAAGACACCTTAGCCAAGACACCTTAGCCAAGACACCTTAGCCAAGACACCTTAGCCAAGACACATTAGCCAAGACACCTTAGCCAAGACACATTAGCCAAGACACCTTAGCCAAGACACATTAGCCAAGACACCTTAGCCAAGACACATTAGCCAAGACACCTTAGCCAAGACACATTAGAAAAGACACTTTAGCCAAGACACCTTAGCCAAGACACCTTAGCCAAGACACATTAGCCAAGACACATTAGCCAAGACACATTAGCCAAGACACCTTAGCCAAGACACATTAGCCAAGACACCTTAGCCAAGACACATTAGCCAAGACACATTAGCCCAGACACATTAGCCAAGACACCTTAGCCAAGACACCTTAGCCAAGACACCTTAGCCAAGACACTTTAGCCAAGACACCTTAGCCAAGACACATTAGCCAAGACACCTTAGCCAAGACACATTAGCCAAGACACATTAGCCAAGACACCTTAGCCAAGACACATTAACCAAGACACATTGGCCAAGATACCTTAGCCAAGACACATTAGCCAAGACACCTTAGCCAAGACACATTAGCCAAGACACCTTAGCCAAGACACCTTAGCCAAGACACCTTAGCCAAGACACCTTAGCCAAGACACCTTAGCCAAGACACCTTAGCCAAGACACATTAGCCAAGACACATTAGCCAAGACACCTTAGCCAAGACACCTCAGACAAGACACATTAGCCAAGACACATTTGCCAAGACACCTTAGCCAAGACACCTTAGCCAAGACACCTTAGCCAAGACATATTAGCCAAGACACCTTAGCCAAGACACCTTAGCCACGACACATTAGCCAAGACATATTAGCCAAGACACCTTAGCGAAGATACCTCAGCCAAGACACCTTAGCCGAGACACATTAGCCAAGACACATTAGCCAAGACACATTAGCCAAGACACATTAGCCAAGACCCATTAGCCAAGACACCTTAGCCAAGACACATTAGCCAAGACACCTTAGCCAAGACACATTAGCCAAGACACATTAGCCAAGACACATTAGCCAAGACACATTAGCCAAGACATATTAGCCAAGACACCTTAGCCAAGACACATTAGCCAAGACACCTTAGCCAAGACACCTTAGCCAAGACATATTAGCCAAGACACCTTAGCCAAGACACCTTAGCCAAGACACCTTAGCCAAGACATATTAGCCAAGACACCTTAGCCAAGACACCTTAGCCACGACACATTAGCCAAGACATATTAGCCAAGACACCTTAGCGAAGATACCTCAGCCAAGACACCTTAGCCGAGACACATTAGCCAAGACACATTAGCCAAGACACATTAGCCAAGACACATTAGCCAAGACCCATTAGCCAAGACACCTTAGCCAAGACACATTAGCCAAGACACCTTAGCCAAGACACATTAGCCAAGACACCTTAGCCAAGACACCTTAGCCGCGACACATTAGCCAAGACACATTAGCCAAGACACATTAGCCAAGACACATTAGCCAAGACACATTAGCCAAGACACATTAGCCAAGACACATTAGCCAAGACACATTAGCCAAGACACCTTAGCCAAGACACATTAGCCAAGACACCTTAGCCAAGACACCTTAGCCAAGACACCTTAGCCAAGACACCTTAGCCAAGACACATTTGCCAAGACACATTAGCCAAGACACATTAGCCAAGACACATAAGCCAAGACACATTAGCCAACACACCTTAGCCAAGACACATTAGCCAAGACACCTTAGCCAAGACACATTAGCCAAGACACATTAGCCAAGACACATTAGCCAAGACACTTAAGAAAAGACACATCAGCCAAGACAGATTAGCCAAGACACATTAGCCAAGACACTTTTGCCAAGACACATTAGCCAAGACACATTAGCCAAGACACATTAGCCAAGACAAATTAGCCAAGACACATTAGCCGAGACACATTAGCCAAGACACATTAGACGAGACACATTAGCCAAGACACATTAGCCAAGACACCTTAGCCAAGACACATTAGCCAAGACACATTAGCCAAGACACCTTAGCCAAGACCCATTAGCCAAGACACCTTAGCCAAGACACATTAGCCAAGACACCTTAGCCAAGACACATTAGCCAAGACACATTAGCCAAGACACATTAGCCAAGACACATTAGCCAAGACATATTAGCCAAGACACCTTAGCCAAGACACATTAGCCAAGACACCTTAGCCAAGACATATTAGCCAAGACACATTTGCCAAGACACCTTAGCCAAGACACCTTAGCCAAGACACCTTAGCCAAGACATATTAGCCAAGACACCTTAGCCAAGACACCTTAGCCACGACACATTAGCCAAGACATATTAGCCAAGACACCTTAGCGAAGATACCTCAGCCAAGACACCTTAGCCGAGACACATTAGCCAAGACACATTAGCCAAGACACATTAGCCAAGACACATTAGCCAAGACCCATTAGCCAAAACACCTTAGCCAAGACACATTAGCCAAGACACCTTAGCCAAGACACATTAGCCAAGACACCTTAGCCAAGACACCTTAGCCGCGACACATTAGCCAAGACACATTAGCCAAGACACATTAGCCAAGACACATTAGCCACGACACATTAGCCAAGACCCATTAGCCAAGACACATTAGCCAAGACACATTAACCAAGACACATTAGCCAAGACACATTAGCCAAGACACCTTAGCCAAGACACATTAGCCAAGACACCTTAGCCAAGACACCTTAGCCAAGACACCTTAGCCAAGACACCTTAGCCAAGACACATTTGCCAAGACACATTAGCCAAGACACATTAGCCAAGACACATAAGCCAAGACACATTAGCCAACACACCTTAGCCAAGACACATTAGCCAAGACACCTTAGCCAAGACACATTAGCCAAGACACATTAGCCAAGACACATTAGCCAAGACACTTAAGAAAAGACACATCAGCCAAGACAGATTAGCCAAGACACATTAGCCAAGACACTTTTGCCAAGACACATTAGCCAAGACACATTAGCCAAGACACATTAGCCAAGACAAATTAGCCAAGACACATTAGCCGAGACACATTAGCCAAGACACATTAGACGAGACACATTAGCCAAGACACATTAGCCAAGACACCTTAGCCAAGACACATTAGCCAAGACACATTAGCCAAGACACCTTAGCCAAGACACATTAGCCAAGACACATTAGCCAAGACACATTAGCCAAGACACCTTAGCCAAGACACCTTAGCCAAGACACATTAGCCAAGACATATTAGCCAAGACACCTTAGCCAAGACACATTAGCCAAGACACATTCGCCAAGACACATTAGCCAAGACACATTAGCCAAGACACATTAGCCAAGACACTTTAGCCAAGACACATTAGCCAAGACACATTAGCCAAGACACCTTAGCCAAGACACATTAGCCAAGACACCTTAGCCAAGACACCTTAGCCAAGACACATTAGCCAAGACACATTAGCCAAGACACATTAGCCAAGACACCTTAGCCAAGACACCTTAGCCAAGACACATTAGCCAAGACATATTAGCCAAGACACCTTAGCCAAGACACCTTAGCCACGACACATTAGCCAAGACATATTAGCCAAGACACCTTAGCCAAGACACCTTAGCCAAGACACCTTAGCCGAGACACATTAGCCAAGACACATTAGCCAAGACACATTAGCCAAGACACATTAGCCAAGACCCGTTAGCCAAGACACATTAGCCAAGACACATTAGCCAAGACACCTTAGCCAAGACCCATTAGCCAAGACACATTAGCCAAGACACATTAGCCAAGACACATTAGCCAAGACACATTAGCCAAGACACCTTAGCCAAGACACATTAGCCAAGACACATTAGCCAAGACACATTCGCCAAGACACATTAGCCAAGACACATTAGCCAAGACACATTAGCCAAGACACTTTAGCCAAGACACATTAGCCAAGACACATTAGCCAAGACACCTTAGCCAAGACACATTAGCCAAGACACCTTAGCCAAGACACCTTAGCCAAGACACATTAGCCAAGACACATTAGCCAAGACACATTAGCCAAGACACCTTAGCCAAGACACCTTAGCCAAGACACATTAGCCAAGACATATTAGCCAAGACACCTTAGCCAAGACACCTTAGCCACGACACATTAGCCAAGACATATTAGCCAAGACACCTTAGCCAAGACACCTTAGCCAAGACACCTTAGCCGAGACACATTAGCCAAGACACATTAGCCAAGACACATTAGCCAAGACACATTAGCCAAGACCCGTTAGCCAAGACACATTAGCCAAGACACCTTAGCCAAGACACCTTAGCCAAGACACCTTAGCCAAGACACATTAGCCGAGACACATTAGCCAAGACACATTAGCCGAGACACATTAGCCGAGACACATTAGCCGAGACACATTAGCCGAGACACATTAGCCGAGACACATTAGCCAAGACACCTTAGCCAAGACACCTTAGCCAAGATACCTTAGTCAAGACACATTAGCCAACACACCTTAACCAAGACACATTAGCCAAGACACATTAGCCAAGACACATTAGCCAAGACACATTAGCCAAGACACATTAGCCAAGACACATTAGCCAAGACACATTAGCCAAAACACCTTAGCCAAGACACATTAGCCAAGACACCTTAGCCAAGACACCTTAGCCAAGACACATTAGCCGAGACACATTAGCCAAGACACATTAGCCGAGACACATTAGCCAAGACACCTTAGCCAACACACCTTAGCCAAGACACCTTAGTCAAGGCACATTAGCCAAGACACCTTAGCCAAGACACATAAGCCAAGACACCTTAGCCAAGACACATAAGCCAAGACACATAAGCCAAGACACATAAGCCGAGACACATTAGCCGAGACACATTAGCCAAGACACATTAGCCAAGACACCTTAGCCAAGACACATTAGCCAAGACACCTTAGCCAAGACACCTTAGCCAAGACACATTTGCCAAGACACATTACCCAAGACACCTTAGCCAAGACACATTAGCCAAGACACATTAGCCAAGACACATAAGCCAAGACACATTAGCCAAGACACATTAGCCAAGACACATTAGCCAAGACACCTTAGCCAAGACATATTAGCCAAGACACATTAACCAAGACGCATAAGCCGAGACACATTAGCCGAGACACATTAGCCAAGACACATTAGCCAAGACACATTAGCCAAGACACCTTAGCCGAGACACATTAGCCAAGACACATTAGCCAAGACACCTTAGCCAAGATACATTAGCCAAGACACATTAGCCAAGACACATTAGCCAAGACACATTAGCCAAGACACATTAGCCGAAACACATTAGCCAAGACACATTTGCCAAGACACATTAGCCAAGACACCTTAGCCAAGACACCTTAGCCAAGGCACATTAGCCAAGACACCTTAGCCAAGACACATAAGCCAAGACACATAAGCCAAGACACATAAGCCGAGACACATTAGCCGAGACACATTAGCCAAGACACATTAGCCGAGACACATTAGCCAAGACACATTAGCCAAGACACCTTAGCCAAGACACCTTAGCCAAGACACATTAGCCAAGACACCTTAGCCAAGACACCTTAGCCAAGACACCTTAGCCAAGACACCTTAGCCAAGACACCTTAGCCAAGACACATTAGCCAAGACACATTAGCCAAGACACCTTAGCCAAGACACCTCAGCCAAGACACATTGGCCAAGACACATTTGCCAAGACACCTTAGCCAAGACACATTAGCCAAGACACCTTAGCCAAGAAACATTAGCCAAGACACCTGAGCCAAGACACCTTAGCCAAGACACCTTAGCCAAGACACATTAGCCAAGACACATTAGCCAAGACACATTAGCCAAGACACATTAGCCAAGACAAATTAACCAAGACACATTAGCCAAGACATATTAGCCGAGACACCTTAGCCAAGACACCTTAGCCAAGACACATTAGCCAAGACACCTTAGCCAAGACACATTAGCCAAGACACCTTAGCCAAGACACCTTAGCCAAGACACATTAGCCAAGACACCTTAGCCAAGACATTTTAGCCAAGACACCTTAGCCAAGACACCTTAGCCAAGACATATTAGCCAAGACACCTTAGCCAAGACACCTTAGCCAAGACACCTTAGCCAAGACACATTAGCCAAGACACCTTAGCCAAGACACATTAGCCAAGACACTTTAGCCAAGACACCTTAGCCAAGACACCTTAGCCAAGACACCTTAGCCAAGACACCTTAGCCAAGACACATTAGCCAAGACACCTTAGCCAAGACACATTAGCCAAGACACCTTAGCCAAGACACATTAGCCAACACACCTTAGCCAAGACACATTAGCCAAGACACCTTAGCCAAGACACATTAGAAAAGACACTTTAGCCAAGACACCTCAGCCAAGACACCTTAGCCAAGACACATTAGCCAAGACACATTAGCCAAGACACATTAGCCAAGACACCTTAGCCAAGACACATTAGCCAAGACACCTTAGCCAAGACACATTAGCCAAGACACATTAGCCCAGACACATTAGCCAAGACACCTTAGCCAAGACACCTTAGCCAAGACACCTTAGCCAAGACACTTTAGCCAAGACACCTTAGCCAAGACACATTGGCCAAGACACCTTAGCCAAGACACATTAGCCAAGACACATTAGCCAAGACACCTTAGCCAAGACACATTAACCAAGACACATTGGCCAAGACACCTTAGCCAAGACACATTAGCCAAGACACCTTAGCCAAGACACATTAGCCAAGACACCTTAGCCAAGACACCTTAGCCAAGACACCTTAGCCAAGACACCTTAGCCAAGACACCTTAGCCAAGACACATTAGCCAAGACACATTAGCCAAGACACCTTAGCCAAGACACCTCAGACAAGACACATTAGCCAAGACACATTTGCCAAGACACCTTAGCCAAGACACCTTAGCCAAGACACCTTAGCCAGGACACATTAGCCAAGACACCTTAGCCAAGACACCTTAGCCACAACACATTAGCCAAGACATATTAGCCAAGACACCTTAGCGAAGATACCTTAGCCAAGACACCTTAGCCGAGACACATTAGCCAAGACACATTAGCCAAGACACATTAGCCAAGACACATTAGCCAAGACCCATTAGCCAAGACACCTTAGCCAAGACACATTAGCCAAGACACCTTAGCCAAGACACATTAGCCAAGACACATTAGCCAAGACACATTAGCCAAGACACATTAGCCAAGACATATTAGCCAAGACACCTTAGCCAAGACACCTTAGCCAAGACACCTTAGCCGCGACACATTAGCCAAGACACATTAGCCAAGACACATTAGCCAAGACACATTAGCCACGACACATTAGCCAAGACCCATTAGCCAAGACACATTAGCCAAGACACATTAGCCAAGACACATTAGCCAAGACACATTAGCCAAGACACCTTAGCCAAGACACATTAGCCAAGACACCTTAGCCAAGACACCTTAGCCAAGACACCTTAGCCAAGACACCTTAGCCAAGACACATTTGCCAAGACACATTAGCCAAGACACATTAGCCAAGACACATAAGCCAAGACACATTAGCCAACACACCTTAGCCAAGACACATTAGCCAAGACACCTTAGCCAAGACACATTAGCCAAGACACATTAGCCAAGACACATTAGCCAAGACACTTTAGAAAAGACACATCAGCCAAGACACATTAGCCAAGACACATTAGCCAAGACACTTTTGCCAAGACACATTAGCCAAGACACATTAGCCAAGACACATTAGCCAAGACAAATTAGCCAAGACACATTAGCCGAGACACATTCGCCAAGACACATTAGACGAGACACATTAGCCAAGACACATTAGCCAAGACACCTTAGCCAAGACACATTAGCCAAGACACATTAGCAGAGACACATTAGCCAAGACACCTTAGCCAAGACACCTTAGCCGAGACACATTAGCCGAGACACATTAGCCAAGACACCTTAGCCGAGACACATTAGCCAAGACACCTTAGCCAAGACCCCTTAGCCAAGACACATTAGCCAAGACACATTAGCCAAGACACATTAGCCAAGACACCTTAGCCAAGACACCTTAGCCAAGACACATTAGCCAAGACATATTAGCCAAGACACCTTAGCCAAGACACCTTAGCCACGACACATTAGCCAAGACATATTAGCCAAGACACCTTAGCCAAGACACCTTAGCCAAGACACCTTAGCCGAAACACATTAGCCAAGACACATTAGCCAAGACACATTAGCCAAGACACATTAGCCAAGACCCATTAGCCAAGACACATTAGCCAAGACACCTTAGCCAAGACACCTTAGCCAAGACACATTAGCCGAGACACATTAGCCAAGACACATTAGCCGAGACACATTAGCCGAGACACATTAGCCGAGACACATTAGCCGAGACACATTAGCCGAGACACATTAGCCAAGACACCTTAGCCAAGACACCTTAGCCAAGATACCTTAGTCAAGACACATTAGCCAACACACCTTAACCAAGACACATTAGCCAAGACACATTAGCCAAGACACATTAGCCAAGACACATTAGCCAAGACACATTAGCCAAGACACATTAGCCAAGACACATTAGCCAAAACACCTTAGCCAAGACACATTAGCCAAGACACCTTAGCCAAGACACCTTAGCCAAGACACATTAGCCGAGACACATTAGCCAAGACACATTAGCCGAGACACATTAGCCAAGACACCTTAGCCAACACACCTTAGCCAAGACACCTTAGTCAAGACACTTTAGCCAAGACACCTTAGCCAAGACACATTAGCCAAGGCACATTAGCCAAGACACCTTAGCCAAGACACCTTAGCCAAGACACCTTAGCCAAGACACATTAGCCAAGACACTTTAGCCAAGACACCTTAGCCAAGACACCTTAGCCAAGACACCTTAGCCACGACACATTAGCCAAGACATATTAGCCAAGACACCTTAGCCAAGACACCTTAGCCAAGACACCTTAGCCGAGACACATTAGCCAAGACACATTAGCCAAGACACATTAGCCGAGACACATTAGCCAAGACACCTTAGCCAAGACACATTAACCGAGACATATTAGCCGAGACACATTAGCCGAGACACATTAGCCAAGACACCTTAGCCAAGACACCTTAGCCAAGACACCTTAGCCAACACACCTTAGCCAAGACACCTTAGTCAAGACACATTAGCCAAGACACATTAGCCAAGACACCTTAGCAAACACACCTTAGCCAAGACACCTTAGCCAAGAAACCTTAGCCAAGACACATTAGCCAAGACACATTAGCCAAGACACATTAGCCAAGACACCTTAGCCACGACACATTAGCCAAGACATATTAGCCAAGACACCTTAGCCAAGACACCTTAGCCAAGACACCTTAGCCGAGACACATTAGCCAAGACACATTAGCCAAGACACATTAGCCAAGACACCTTAGCCAAGACACCTTAGCCAAGACACATTAGCCAAGACATATTAGCCAAGACACCTTAGCCAAGACACCTTAGCCACGACACATTAGCCAAGACATATTAGCCAAGACACCTTAGCGAAGACACATTAGCCACGACACATTAGCCAAGACACATTAGCCAAGACACCTTAGCCAAGACACCTTAGCCAACACACATTAGCCAAGACACATTAGCCAAGACACCTTAGCCAAGACACCTAAGCCAAGACATATTAGCCAAGACACCTTAGCCAAGACACCTTAGCCATGACACATTAGCCAAGACATATTAGCCAAGACACCTTAGCCAAGACACCTTAGCCAAGACACATTAGCCAAGACACCTTAGCCAAGACACATTAGCCAAGACACCTTAGCCAAGACACATTAGCCAAGACATATTAGCCACGACACCTTAGCCAAGACACCTTAGCCACGACACATTAGCCAAAACATATTAGCCAAGACACCTTAGCCAACACACCTTTGCCGAGACATATTAGCCGAGACACATTAGCCACGACACATTAGCCAAGACACATTAGCCAAGACACATCAGCCAAGACACCTTAGCCAAGACACATTAGCCAAGACACCTTAGCCAAGACACATTAGCCAAGACACATTAGCCAAGACACATTAGCCAAGACACATTAGCCAAGACACCTTAGCCAAGACACATTTGCCAAGACACCTTAGCCAAGACATATAAGCCAAGACACCTTAGCCAAGACACCTTAGCCACGACACATTAGCCAAGACATATAAGCCAAGACACCTTAGCCAAGACACATTAGCCAAGACACCTTAGCCAAGACACATTAGCCAAGACACCTTAGCCAAGACACATTAGCCAAGACACCTTAGCCAAGACACATTAGCCAAGACTCCTTAGCCAAGACACCTTAGCCAAGACACATTAGCCAAGACACCTTAGCCAAGACACATTAGCCAAGACACCTTAGCCAAGACACATTAGCCAAGACATATTAGCCAAGACACCTTAGCCAAGACACCTTAGCCACGACACATTAGCCAAGACATATTAGCCAAGACACCTTAGCCAAGACACCTTAGCCGAGACACATTAGCCGAGACACATTAGCCAAGACACTTTAGCCAAGACACATTAGCCAAGACACATTAGCCAAGACATATTAGCCAAGACACCTTAGCCAAGACACCTTAGCCAAGACACCTTAGCCACGACACATTAGCCAAGACACATTAGCCAAGACACATTAGCCAAGACACCTTAGCCAAGACACCTTAGCCAAGACACATTACCCAAGACACATTAGCCAAGACACCTTAGCCAAGACACATTAGCCAAGACACATTAGCCAAGACACATTAGCCAAGACACCTTAGCCAAGACACATTAGCCAAGACACTTTATCCGAGACACATTAGCCGAGACACATTAGCCAAGACACCTTAGCCAAGACACATTAACCGAGACACATTAGCCGAGACACATTAGCCGAGACACATTAGCCAAGACACCTTAGCCGAGACACCTTAGCCAAGACACCTTAGCCAAGACACATTAGCCGAGACACATTAGCCAAGACACATTAGCCAAGACACCTTAGCCAAGACACATTAGCCAAGACACATTAGCCAAGACACCTTAGCCGAGATACCTTAGCCAAGACACATTAGCCAAGACACATTAGCCAAGACACCTTAGCGAAGTCACTTTAGCCAAGACACATTAGCCAAGACACCTTAGCCAAGACACATTAGCCAAGACGCATTAGCCAAGACACATTAGCCAAGACACATTAGCCGAGACACATTAGCCAAGACACATTAGCCGAGACACATTAGCCAAGACACCTTAGCCAAGACACATTAGCCAAGACACATAAGCCAAGACACCTTAGCCAAAATACCTTAGCCAAGACACCTTAGCCAAGACACATTAGCCAAGACACATTAGCCAAGACACATTAGCCAAGACACATTAGCCAAGACACCTTAGCCAAGACACATTAGCCAAGACACATTAGCCAAGACACATTAGCCAAGACACCTTAGCCAAGACACATTAGCCAAGACACCTTAGCAAAGACACCTTAGCCAAGACACATTAGCCAAGACACCTTAGCCAAGACACCTTAGCCAAGACACATTAGCCAAGACACATTAGCCGAGACACATTAGCCAAGACACCTTAGCCAAGACACCTTAGCGAAGACACATTAGCCAAGACACATAAGCCAAGACACATTAGCCACGACACATTAGCCAAGACACCTTAGCCAAGACACATTAGCCAAGACACATTAGCCGAGACACATTAGCCAAGACACATTAGCCAAGACACTTTAGCCAAGACACATTAGCCAAGACACATTAGCCAAGACACATTAGCCAAGACACATTAGCCAAGACACCTTAGCCAAGACACCTTAGCCAAGACACATTAGCCAAGACACATTAGCCAAGACACCTTAGCCGAGATACCTTAGCCAAGACACATTAGCCAAGACACATTAGCCAAGACACCTTAGCGAAGTCACTTTAGCCAAGACACATAAGCCAAGACACCTTAGCCAAGACACATTAGCCAAGACGCATTAGCCAAGACACATTAGCCAAGACACATTAGCCGAGACACATTAGCCAAGATACATTAGCCGAGACACATTAGCCAAGACACCTTAGCCAAGACACATTAGCCAAGACACATAAGCCAAGACACATAAGCCAAGACACCTTAGCCAAGACACCTTAGCCAAGACACCTTAGCGAAGACACATTAGCCAAGACACATAAGCCAAGACACCTTAGCCAAGACACATTAGCCAAGACACATTAGCCAAGACACTTTAGCCAAGACACATTAGCCAAGACACATAAGCCAAGACACCTTAGCCAAGACACCTTAGCCAAGACACCTTAGCGAAGACACATTAGCCAAGACACATAAGCCAAGACACCTTAGCCAAGACACATTAGCCAAGACACATTAGCCAAGACACCTTAGCGAAGACACTTAAGCCAAGACACATAAGCCAAGACACATTAGCCAATACACATTAGCCAAGACACATTAGCCAAGACACCTTAGCCAAGACACATTAGCCAAGACACATTAGCCAAGACACCTTAGCCAAGACACCTTAGCCAAGACACATTAGCCGAGACACATTAGCCAAGACACATTAGCCAAGACACATTAGCCAAGACACATTAGCCAAGACACCTTAGCCAAGACACCTTAGCCAAGACACATTAGCCAAGACACATAAGCCAAGACACATTAGCCAAGACACATTAGCCAAGACACATCAGCCAAGACACATTAGCCAAGACATCTTAGCCAAGACACCTTAGCCAAGACACATTAGCCAAGACACCTAAGTTAAGACACCTTAGCCAAGATACCTTAGCCAAGACACCTTAGCCAAGACACATTAGCCAAGACACATAAGCCAAGACACATTAGCCAAGACACATTAGCCAAGACACATCAGCCAAGACACATTAGCCAAGACACCTTAGCCAAGACACCTTCGCCAAGACACATTAGCCAAGACACATTAGCCAAGACACCTTAGCCAAGATACCTTAACCAAGACACCTTAACCAAGACACCTTAGCCAAGACACATTAGCCAAGACACATAAGCCAAGACACATTAGCCAAGACACATTAGCCAAGACACATTAGCCAAGACACATTAGCCAAGACACTTTAGCCAAGACACATTAGCCAAGACACATTAGCCAAGACACATTAGCCAAGACACCTTAGCCAAGACACATTAGCCGAGACACCTTAGCCAAGACACCTTAGCCAAGACACATTAGCCAAGACACCTTAGCCAAGACACCTTAGCCGAGACACATTAGCCAAGACACCTTAGCCAAGACACCTTAGCCAAGACACATTAGCCAAGACACCTTAGCCGAGACACATTAGCCAAGACACATTAGCCAAGACACATTAGCCAAGACACTTTAGCCAAGACACATTAGCCAAGACACATTAGCCAAGACACATTAGCCAAGACACCTTAGCCAAGACACATTAGCCAAGACACATTAGCCAAGACACCTTAGCCGAGACACATTAGCCAAGACACCTTAACCAAGGCACCTTAGAAAAGACACATTAGCCAAGACACATTAGCCAAGACACATTAGCCAGGACACCTTAGCCAAGACACATTAGCCAAGACACTTTAGCCAAGACACATTAGCCAAGACACCTTAGCCAAGACACATTAGCCAAGACACCTTAGCCAAGACACCTTAGCCGAGACACATTAGCCAAGACACCTTAGCCAAGACACCTTAGCCGAGACACATTAGCCAATACACATTAGCCAAGACACATTAGCCGAGACACTTTAGCCAAGACACATTAGCCAAGACACATTAGCCAAGACACATTAGCCAAGACACCTTA
This sequence comes from Anopheles funestus, assembly GCF_943734845.2. NCBI lineage: Eukaryota > Metazoa > Arthropoda > Insecta > Diptera > Culicidae > Anopheles > Anopheles funestus. The sequence continues at coordinate 82,419 of NW_026045353.1, forward strand.
GCCAAGACACATTAGCCGAGACACCTTAGCCAAGACACCTTAGCCAAGACACATTAGCCAAGACACCTTAGCCAAGACACATTAGCCAAGACACCTTAGCCAAGACACCTTAGCCAAGACACATTAGCCAAGACACCTTAGCCGAGACACATTAGCCAAGACACATTAGCCAAGACACATTAGCCAAGACACTTTAGCCAAGACACTTTAGCCAAGACACATTAGCCAAGACACATTAGCCAAGACACTTTAGCCAAGACACATTAGCCAAGACACATTAGCCAAGACACATTAGCCAAGACACATTAGCCAAGACACATTAGCCAAGACACTTTAGCCAAGACACCTTAGCCAAGACACATTAGCCGAGACACCTTAGCCAAGACACCTTAGCCAAGACACATTAGCCAAGACACCTTAGCCAAGACACATTAGCCAAGACACCTTAGCCAAGACACCTTAGCCAAGACACATTAGCCAAGACACCTTAGCCAAGACACTTTAGCCAAGGCACTTTAGCCAAGACACATTAGCCAAGACACCTTAGACAAGACACATTAGCCGAGACACCTTAGCCAAGACACCTTAGCCAAGACACATTAGCCAAGACACCTTAGCCAAGACACCTTAGCCGAGACACATTAGCCAAGACACCTTAAGCTGCGGGGCCACGACAGTTGAGGATTCCCTCAGAACTCAAAACCTCAGGAACTCATGAGTGATTTTGAGGGATTTGCGTTTTGAGGAAAACCTGGCCGATCTACAAAAACCTCAAACACTTTTTGAGACTTTTTTTGAGGAATCTTTTTGACAGTTCCGTTGCTTCAGCTGTTCAGAATGTAAACAAAACATATTTTTGTTTGCGGTTTTTTTCAATGAAAGTACACTTTTCGTGTGCCATTGTTAATGCAAATACCCACTGAAGAACTAAAATTTACATTAATTACAATTTAACACCGTATTTTTGTGTTTATTTTTTTTTCTTTTTTGCGACGGTTAATTGTTCATTTTGTTTCATTTAGTTGTTGTTTTAATTTAAAAACTAAACTTTTTATGTGAAAGATTATCCTTGAATCTCGTTCTTTTGATTGATAAAATGTTTAAATACTTTCTTTTCCTTAAAACAACTTTTTATTGACCATATTTTCCATCGAATTGATCAAAAAACACCTTCGAACAAAGATTACAATTACATGAAATACGTAGCATTTGTCAAACACTGTTTGTTGTCGCTGACGAAAAGAGAGGCAGCATGAGTGATTTTTTGTGTGACCAAATTTGAGGAAAACCTCAAACGGCCACGGGAACACTGGTTTTGAGACGCTTTTTGGAAGATTTGAGTGACTGAATAAGTTTGAGGGAAAGTCTCAACTGTCGTGGCCCCGCAGCTTTAGCCAAGACACCTTAGCCAAGACACATTAGCCAAGACACCTTAGCCAAAACACCTAAGCCAAGACACTTTAGCAGAGACACATTAGCCATGACACCTTAGCCAAGACACATAAGCAGAGACACCTTAGCAGAGACACATTAGCCAAGACACCTTAGACAAGACACATTAGCCGAGATACATAAGCCAAGACACCTTAGCCAAGACACCTTAGCCAAGACACATTAGCCAAGACACCTTAGCCAAAACACCTCAGCGAAGACACATTAGCCAAAACATATAAGCCAAGACACATTAGCCAAGACACATTAGCCAAGACACATCAGGAAAGACACATTAGCCAAGACACCTTAGCCAAGACACATTAGCCAAGACACATTAGCCAAGACACATTAGCCAAGACACATTAGCCAAGACACATTAGCCAAGACACATTAGCCGAGACACATTAGCCAAGACACCTTGAACAAGACACCTTAGCCAAGACATATTAGCCAAGACACATTAGCCAAAACACCTTAGCCAAGACACATTAGCCAAGACACATTAGCCAAGACACATGAGCCAAGACACATTAGCCAAGACACATCAGCCAAGACACATTAGCCAAGACACCTTAGCCAAGACACCTTCGCCAAGACACATTAGCCAAGACACCTAAGCAAAGACACCTTAGCCAAAATACCTTAGCCAAGACACCTTAGCCAAGACACTTTAGCCAAGACACCTTAGCCAAGACACCTTAGCCAAGACACATTAGCCAAGACACATTAGCCAAGACACATTAGCCAAGACACCTTAGCCAAGACACCTTAGCGAAGACACATTAGCCAAGACACATAAGCCAAGACACATTAGCCAAGACACATTAGCCGAGACACATTAGCCAAGACACATTAGCCAAGACACCTTAGCCAAGACACATTAGCCGAGACACATTAGCCAAGACACCTTAGCAAAGACACCTTAGCCAAGACATATTAGCCAAGACACATTAGCCAAAACACCTTAGCCAAGACACATTAGCCAAGACACATAAGCCAAGACACATTAGCCAAAACACTTTAGCCAAGACACATTAGCCAAGACACATTAGCCAAGACACATTAGCCAAGACACCTAAGCCAAGACACATTAGCCAAGACACATTAGCCAAGACACCTTAGCCGAGACACATTAGCCAAGACACCTTAGCCAAGACACCTTAGAAAAGACACATTAGCCAAGACACATTAGCCAAGACACATTAGCCAAGACACCTTAGCCAAGACACCTTAGCCAAGACACATTAGCCAAGACACCTTAGCCAAGACACATTAGCCAAGACACCTTAGCCAAGACACATTAGCCAAGACACCTTAGCCAAGACACCTTAGCCGAGACACATTAGTCAAGACACCTTAGCCAAGACACCTTAGCCGAGACACATTAGCCAATACACATTAGCCAAGACACATTAGCCAAGACACTTTAGCCAAGACACATTAGCCAAGACACATTAGCCAAGACACATTAGCCAAGACACCTTAGCCAAGACACATTAGCCGAGACACCTTAGCCAAGACACCTTAGCCAAGACACATTAGCCAAGACACCTTAGCCAAGACACATTAGCCAAGACACCTTAGCCAAGACACCTTAGCCAAGACACATTAGCCAAGACACCTTAGCCGAGACACATTAGCCAAGACACATTAGCCAAGACACATTAGCCAAGACACATTAGCCAAGACACATTAGCCAAGACACTTTAGCCAAGACACCTTAGCCAAGACACATTAGCCAAGACACTTTAGCCAAGACACCTTAGCCAAGACACCTTAGCCAAGACACATTAGCCAAGACACCTTAGCCAAGACACATTAGCCAAAACACATTAGCCAAGACACATTAGCCAAGACACCTTAGCCAAGACACCTTAGCAAAGACACCTTAGCCAAGACACCTTAGCCAAGACACATTAGCCAAAACACATTAGCCAAGACACCTTAGCGAAGACACATTAGCCAAGACACATTAGCCAAGACACCTTAGCCAAGACACCTTAGCCAAGACACATTAGCCAAGACACATTAGCCAAGACATATTAGCCAAGACACCTTAGCCAAGACACATTAGCCAAGACACCTTAGCCAAGACACATTAGCCAAGACACATTAGCCAAGACACCTTAGCCAAGACACCTTAGCCAAGACACATAAGCCGAGACACATTAGCCAAGACACCTTAGCAAAGACACATTAGCCAAGACACATTAGCCAAGACACCTTAGCCAAGACACATTAGCCAAGACACATTAGCCAAGACACCTTAGCGAAGACACATTAGCCAAGACACATTAGCCGAGACACATTAGCCAAGACACATTAGCCAAGACACATTAGCCAAGACACATTAGCCAAGACACCTTAGCCAAGACACATTAGCTAAGACACCTTAGCCAAGACACATTAGCCAAGACACAATAGCCAAGACACCTTAGCCAAGACACATTAGCCGAGACACATTAGCCAAGACACCTTAGCCAAGACACCTTAGCCAAGACACATTAGCCAAGACACCTTAGCCAAGACACATTAGCCAAGACACATTAGCCAAGACACCTTTGCGAAGACACATTAGCCAAGACACATTAGCAGAGACACATAAGCCGAGACACATTAGCCAAGACACATTAGCCAAGACACATTAGCCAAGACACATTAGCCAAGACACATTAGCCAAGACACATTAGCCAAGACACCTTAGCCAAGACACCTTTACCAAGACACCTTAGCAAAGACACCTTAGCGAAGACACATTAGCCAAGACACATTAGCCAAGACACATTAGCCAAGACACCTTAGCCAAGACACCTTAGCCAAGACACCTTAGCCAAGACACATTAGCCAAGACACCTTAGCCAAGACACCTTAGCAAAGACACCTTAGCCAAGACACCTTAGCCAAGACACATTAGCCAAAACACATTAGCCAAGACACCTTAGCGAAGACACATTAGCCAAGACACATTAGCCAAGACACATTAGCCAAGACACATTAGCCAAGACACATTAGCCAAGACACATTAGCCAAGACACATTAGCCAAGACACATTAGCCAAAACACATTAGCCAAGACACCTTAGCGAAGACACATTAGCCAAGACACATTAGCCAAGACACATTAGCCAAGACACATTAGCCAAGACACATTAGCCAAGACACCTTAGCCAAGACACCTTTACCAAGACACCTTAGCAAAGACACCTTAGCGAAGACACATTAGCCAAGACACATTAGCCAAGACACATTAGCCAAGACACCTTAGCCAAGACACCTTAGCCAAGACACCTTAGCCAAGACACATTAGCCAAGACACCTTAGCCAAGACATATTAGCCAAGACACATTAGCCAAAACACCTTAGCCAAGACACATTAGCCAAGACACATAAGCCAAGACACATTAGCCAAAACACTTTAGCCAAGACACATTAGCCAAGACACATTAGCCAAGACACATTAGCCAAGACACCTAAGCCAAGACACATTAGCCAAGACACATTAGCCAAGACACCTTAGCCGAGACACATTAGCCAAGACACCTTAGCCAAGACACCTTAGAAAAGACACATTAGCCAAGACACATTAGCCAAGACACATTAGCCAAGACACCTTAGCCAAGACACCTTAGCCAAGACACATTAGCCAAGACACCTTAGCCAAGACACATTAGCCAAGACACCTTAGCCAAGACACATTAGCCAAGACACCTTAGCCAAGACACCTTAGCCGAGACACATTAGTCAAGACACCTTAGCCAAGACACCTTAGCCGAGACACATTAGCCAATACACATTAGCCAAGACACATTAGCCAAGACACTGTAGCCAAGACACATTAGCCAAGACACATTAGCCAAGACACATTAGCCAAGACACCTTAGCCAAGACACATTAGCCGAGACACCTTAGCCAAGACACCTTAGCCAAGACACATTAGCCAAGACACCTTAGCCAAGACACATTAGCCAAGACACCTTAGCCAAGACACCTTAGCCAAGACACATTAGCCAAGACACCTTAGCCGAGACACATTAGCCAAGACACATTAGCCAAGACACATTAGCCAAGACACATTAGCCAAGACACATTAGCCAAGACACTTTAGCCAAGACACCTTAGCCAAGACACATTAGCCAAGACACTTTAGCCAAGACACCTTAGCCAAGACACCTTAGCCAAGACACATTAGCCAAGACACCTTAGCCAAGACACATTAGCCAAAACACATTAGCCAAGACACATTAGCCAAGACACCTTAGCCAAGACACCTTAGCAAAGACACCTTAGCCAAGACACCTTAGCCAAGACACATTAGCCAAAACACATTAGCCAAGACACCTTAGCGAAGACACATTAGCCAAGACACATTAGCCAAGACACCTTAGCCAAGACACCTTAGCCAAGACACATTAGCCAAGACACATTAGCCAAGACATATTAGCCAAGACACCTTAGCCAAGACACATTAGCCAAGACACCTTAGCCAAGACACATTAGCCAAGACACATTAGCCAAGACACCTTAGCCAAGACACCTTAGCCAAGACACATAAGCCGAGACACATTAGCCAAGACACCTTAGCAAAGACACATTAGCCAAGACACATTAGCCAAGACACCTTAGCCAAGACACATTAGCCAAGACACATTAGCCAAGACACCTTAGCGAAGACACATTAGCCAAGACACATTAGCCGAGACACAATAGCCAAGACACCTTAGCCAAGACACATTAGCTAAGACACCTTAGCCAAGACACATTAGCCAAGACACCTTAGCCAAGACACATTAGCCAAGACACATTAGCCAAGACACCTTAGCCAAGACACATTAGCTAAGACACCTTAGCCAAGACACATTAGCCAAGACACAATAGCCAAGACACCTTAGCCAAGACACATTAGCCGAGACACATTAGCCAAGACACCTTAGCCAAGACACCTTAGCCAAGACACATTAGCCAAGACACATTAGCCAAGACACATTAGCCAAGACACCTTAGCCAAGACACATTAGCCAAGACACATTAGCCAAGACACCTTAGCCAAGACACCTTAGCCGAGACACATTAGCCAAGACACCTTAGCCAAGACACATTAGCTAAGACACCTTAGCCAAGACACATTAGCCAAGACACAATAGCCAAGACACCTTAGCCAAGACACATTAGCCGAGACACATTAGCCAAGACACCTTAGCCAAGACACCTTAGCCAAGACACATTAGCCAAGACACCTTAGCCAAGACACATTAGCCAAGACACATTAGCCAAGACACCTTTGCGAAGACACATTAGCCAAGACACATTAGCAGAGACACATAAGCCGAGACACATTAGCCAAGACACATTAGCCAAGACACATTAGCCAAGACACATTAGCCAAGACACATTAGCCAAGACACATTAGCCAAGACACCTTAGCCAAGACACCTTTACCAAGACACCTTAGCAAAGACACCTTAGCGAAGACACATTAGCCAAGACACATTAGCCAAGACACATTAGCCAAGACACCTTAGCCAAGACACCTTAGCCAAGACACCTTAGCCAAGACACATTAGCCAAGACACCTTAGCCAAGACACCTTAGCAAAGACACCTTAGCCAAGACACCTTAGCCAAGACACATTAGCCAAAACACATTAGCCAAGACACCTTAGCGAAGACACATTAGCCAAGACACATTAGCCAAGACACATTAGCCAAGACACATTAGCCAAGACACATTAGCCAAGACACATTAGCCAAGACACATTAGCCAAGACACATTAGCCAAAACACATTAGCCAAGACACCTTAGCGAAGACACATTAGCCAAGACACATTAGCCAAGACACATTAGCCAAGACACATTAGCCAAGACACATTAGCCAAGACACATTAGCCAAGACACCTTAGCCAAGACACATTAGCCAAAACACATTAGCCAAGACACATTAGCCAAGACACATTAGCCAAGACACCTTAGCCAAGACACCTTAGCCAAGACACATAAGCCGAGACACCTTAGCAAAGACACTTTAGCCAAGACACCTTAGCGAAGACACATTAGCCAAGACACATTAGCCAAGACACCTTAGCCAAGACACATTAGCCAAGACACATTAGCCAAGACACCTTAGCGAAGACACATTAGCCAAGACACATTAGCCAAGACACATTAGCCAAGACACCTTAGCCAAGACACCTTAGCCAAGACACATTAGCCAAGACACCTTAGCCAAGACACATTAGCCAAAACACATTAGCCAAGACACATTAGCCAAGACACATTAGCCAAGACACCTTAGCCAAGACACCTTAGCCAAGACACCTTAGCCAAGACACCTTAGCAAAGACACCTTAGCCAAGACACCTTAGCCAAGACACATTAGCCAAAACACATTAGCCAAGACACCTTAGCGAAGACACCTTAGCCAAGACACATTAGCCAAGACACCTTAGCCAAGACACATTAGCCAAGACACATTAGCCAAGACACCTTAGCCAAGACACCTTTACCAAGACACCTTAGCAAAGACACCTTAGCGAAGACACATTAGCCAAGACACATTAGCCGAGACACATTAGCCAAGACACCTTAGCCAAGACACATTAGCCAAGACACCTTAGCCAAGACACCTTAGCAAAGACACCTTAGCCAAGACACCTTAGCCAAGACACATTAGCCAAAACACATTAGCCAAGACACATTAGCCAAAACACATTAGCCAAGACACCTTAGCGAAGACACATTAGCCAAGACACATAAGCCGAGACACATTAGCCAAGACACATTAGCCAAGACACATTAGCCAAGACACATTAGCCAAGACACATTAACCAAGACACATTAGCCAAGACACCTTAGCAAAGACACCTTAGCCAAGACACCTTAGCCAAGACACATTAGCCAAAACACATTAGCCAAGACACCTTAGCGAAGACACATTAGCCAAGACACATTAGCCAAGACACCTTAGCCAAGACACATTAGCCAAGACACCTTAGCCAAGACACCTTAGCAAAGACACCTTAGCCAAGACACCTTAGCCAAGACACCTTTACCAAGACACCTTAGCAAAGACACCTTAGCGAAGACACATTAGCCAAGACACATTAGCCGAGACACATTAGCCAAGACACCTTAGCCAAGACACATTAGCCAAGACACCTTAGCCAAGACACCTTAGCAAAGACACCTTAGCCAAGACACCTTAGCCAAGACACATTAGCCAAAACACATTAGCCAAGACACATTAGCCAAAACACATTAGCCAAGACACCTTAGCGAAGACACATTAGCCAAGACACATAAGCCGAGACACATTAGCCAAGACACATTAGCCAAGACACATTAGCCAAGACACATTAGCCAAGACACCTTAGCCAAGACACATTAGCCAAGACACCTTAGCCAAGACACATTAGCCAAGACACATTAGCCAAGACACCTTAGCCAAGACACTTTTACCAAGACACCTTAGCAAAGACACCTTAGCGAAGACACATTAGCCAAGACACATTAGCCAAAACACATTAGCCAAGACACCTTAGCGAAGACACATTAGCCAAGACACATTAGCCAAGACACATTAGCCAAGACACCTTAGCCAAGACACCTTAGCCAAGACACATTAGCCAAGACACCTTAGCCAAGACACATTAGCCAAAACACATTAGCCAAGACACATTAGCCAAGACACCTTAGCCAAGACACCTAAGCAAAGACACCTTAGCCAAGACACCTTAGCCAAGACACATTAGCCAAGACACCTTAGCCAAGACACATTAGCCAAGACACCTTAGCCAAGACACATTAGCCAAGACACCTTAGCCAAGACACCTTAGCAAAGACACCTTAGCCAAGACACCTTAGCCAAGACACATTAGCCAAAACACATTAGCCAAGACACATTAGCCAAAACACATTAGCCAAGACACCTTAGCGAAGACACATTAGCCAAGACACATAAGCCGAGACACATTAGCCAAGACACATTAGCCAAGACACATTAGCCAAGACACATTAGCCAAGACACCTTAGCCAAGACACATTAGCCAAGACACCTTAGCCAAGACACCTTAGCCAAGACACCTTAGCCAAGACACATTAGCCAAGACACCTTAGCCAAGACACCTTAGCAAAGACACCTTAGCCAAGACACCTTAGCCAAGACACCTTAGCCAAGACACATTAGCCAAAACACATTAGCCAAGACACCTTAGCGAAGACACATTAGCCAAGACACATTAGCCAAAACACATTAGCCAAGACACATTAGCCAAGACACCTTAGCCAAGACACCTAAGCAAAGACACCTTAGCCAAGACACATTAGCCAAGACACCTTAGCCAAGACACATTAGCCAAGACACCTTAGCCAAGACACATTAGCCAAGACACCTTAGCCAAGACACCTTAGCAAAGACACCTTAGCCAAGACACCTTAGCCAAGACACATTAGCCAAAACACATTAGCCAAGACACATTAGCCAAAACACATTAGCCAAGACACCTTAGCGAAGACACATTAGCCAAGACACATAAGCCGAGACACATTAGCCAAGACACATTAGCCAAGACACATTAGCCAAGACACATTAGCCAAGACACCTTAGCCAAGACACATTAGCCAAGACACCTTAGCCAAGACACCTTAGCCAAGACACCTTAGCCAAGACACATTAGCCAAGACACCTTAGCCAAGACACCTTAGCAAAGACACCTTAGCCAAGACACCTTAGCCAAGACACATTAGCCAAAACACATTAGCCAAGACACCTTAGCGAAGACACATTAGCCAAGACACATTAGCCAAGACACATTAGCCAAGACACCTTAGCCAAGACACCTTAGCCAAGACACATTAGCCAAGACACCTTAGCCAAGACACATTAGCCAAAACACATTAGCCAAGACACATTAGCCAAGACACCTTAGCCAAGACACCTAAGCAAAGACACCTTAGCCAAGACACCTTAGCCAAGACACATTAGCCATAACACATTAGCCAAGACACCTTAGCGAAGACACATTAGCCAAGACACATTAGCCAAGACACATTAGCCAAGACACCTTAGCCAAGACACATTAGCCAAGACACATTAGCCAAGACACATTAGCCAAGACACCTTAGCCAAGACACATTAGCCAAGACACCTTAGCCAAGACACATTAGCCAAGACACATTAGCCAAGACACCTTAGCCAAGACACCTTAGCCAAGACACATAAGCCGAGACACATTAGCCAAGACACCTTAGCAAAGACACATTAGCCAAGACACCGTAGCCAAGACACATTAGCCAAGACACCTTAGCCAAGACACCTTAGCCAAGACACCTTAGCCAAGACACTTTAGCCAAGACACATTAGCCAAGACACATTAGCCAAGACACATTAGCCTAGACACCTTAGCCAAGACACATTAGCCAAGACACCTTAGCCAAGACACATTAGCCAAGACACATTAGCCTAGACACCTTAGCCAAGACACATTAGCCAAGACACCTTAGCCAAGACACTTTAGCCAAGACACCTTAGCCAAGACACATTAGCCAAGACACATTAGCCAAGACACCTTAGCCAAGACACATTAGCCAAGACACATTAGCCAAGACACCTTAGCCAAGACACTTTTACCAAGACACCTTAGCAAAGACACCTTAGCGAAGACACATTAGCCAAGACACATTAGCCAAAACACATTAGCCAAGACACCTTAGCCAAGACACATTAGCCGAGACACATTAGCCAAGACACATTAGCCAAGACACATTAGCCAAGACACATTAGCCAAGACACCTTAGCCAAGACACATTAGCCAAGACACCTTAGCCAAGACACATTAGCCAAGACACATTAGCCAAGACACCTTAGCCAAGACACTTTTACCAAGACACCTTAGCAAAGACACCTTAGCGAAGACACATTAGCCAAGACACATTAGCCAAAACACATTAGCCAAGACACCTTAGCGAAGACACATTAGCCAAGACACATTAGCCAAGACACATTAGCCAAGACACCTTAGCCAAGACACCTTAGCCAAGACACATTAGCCAAGACACCTTAGCCAAGACACATTAGCCAAAACACATTAGCCAAGACACATTAGCCAAGACACCTTAGCCAAGACACCTAAGCAAAGACACCTTAGCCAAGACACCTTAGCCAAGACACATTAGCCAAGACACCTTAGCCAAGACACATTAGCCAAGACACCTTAGCCAAGACACATTAGCCAAGACACCTTAGCCAAGACACCTTAGCAAAGACACCTTAGCCAAGACACCTTAGCCAAGACACATTAGCCAAAACACATTAGCCAAGACACATTAGCCAAAACACATTAGCCAAGACACCTTAGCGAAGACACATTAGCCAAGACACATAAGCCGAGACACATTAGCCAAGACACATTAGCCAAGACACATTAGCCAAGACACATTAGCCAAGACACCTTAGCCAAGACACATTAGCCAAGACACCTTAGCCAAGACACCTTAGCCAAGACACCTTAGCCAAGACACATTAGCCAAGACACCTTAGCCAAGACACCTTAGCAAAGACACCTTAGCCAAGACACCTTAGCCAAGACACATTAGCCAAAACACATTAGCCAAGACACCTTAGCGAAGACACATTAGCCAAGACACATTAGCCAAGACACATTAGCCAAGACACCTTAGCCAAGACACCTTAGCCAAGACACTTTTACCAAGACACCTTAGCAAAGACACCTTAGCGAAGACACATTAGCCAAGACACATTAGCCAAAACACATTAGCCAAGACACCTTAGCCAAGACACATTAGCCAAGACACATTAGCCAAGACACCTTAGCCAAGACACATTAGCCAAGACACATTAGCCAAGACACCTTAGCCAAGACACTTTTACCAAGACACCTTAGCAAAGACACCTTAGCGAAGACACATTAGCCAAGACACATTAGCCAAAACACCTTAGCGAAGACACATTAGCCAAGACACATAAGCCGAGACACATTAGCCAAGACACATTAGCCAAGACACATTAGCCAAGACACATTAGCCAAGACACCTTAGCCAAGACACATTAGCCAAGACACCTTAGCCAAGACACATTAGCCAAGACACATTAGCCAAGACACCTTAGCCAAGACACTTTTACCAAGACACCTTAGCAAAGACACCTTAGCGAAGACACATTAGCCAAGACACATTAGCCAAAACACATTAGCCAAGACACCTTAGCGAAGACACATTAGCCAAGACACATTAGCCAAGACACATTAGCCAAGACACCTTAGCCAAGACACCTTAGCCAAGACACATTAGCCAAGACACCTTAGCCAAGACACATTAGCCAAAACACATTAGCCAAGACACATTAGCCAAGACACCTTAGCCAAGACACCTAAGCAAAGACACCTTAGCCAAGACACCTTAGCCAAGACACATTAGCCAAGACACCTTAGCCAAGACACATTAGCCAAGACACCTTAGCCAAGACACATTAGCCAAGACACCTTAGCCAAGACACCTTAGCAAAGACACCTTAGCCAAGACACCTTAGCCAAGACACATTAGCCAAAACACATTAGCCAAGACACATTAGCCAAAACACATTAGCCAAGACACCTTAGCGAAGACACATTAGCCAAGACACATAAGCCGAGACACATTAGCCAAGACACATTAGCCAAGACACATTAGCCAAGACACATTAGCCAAGACACCTTAGCCAAGACACATTAGCCAAGACACCTTAGCCAAGACACCTTAGCCAAGACACCTTAGCCAAGACACATTAGCCAAGACACCTTAGCCAAGACACCTTAGCAAAGACACCTTAGCCAAGACACCTTAGCCAAGACACATTAGCCAAAACACATTAGCCAAGACACCTTAGCGAAGACACATTAGCCAAGACACATTAGCCAAAACACATTAGCCAAGACACATTAGCCAAGACACCTTAGCCAAGACACCTAAGCAAAGACACCTTAGCCAAGACACCTTAGCCAAGACACATTAGCCAAGACACCTTAGCCAAGACACATTAGCCAAGACACCTTAGCCAAGACACATTAGCCAAGACACCTTAGCCAAGACACCTTAGCAAAGACACCTTAGCCAAGACACCTTAGCCAAGACACATTAGCCAAAACACATTAGCCAAGACACATTAGCCAAAACACATTAGCCAAGACACCTTAGCGAAGACACATTAGCCAAGACACATAAGCCGAGACACATTAGCCAAGACACATTAGCCAAGACACATTAGCCAAGACACATTAGCCAAGACACCTTAGCCAAGACACATTAGCCAAGACACCTTAGCCAAGACACCTTAGCCAAGACACCTTAGCCAAGACACATTAGCCAAGACACCTTAGCCAAGACACCTTAGCAAAGACACTTTAGCCGAGACACACTAGCCAAGACACCTTAGCCAAGACACCTTAGCCAAGACACCTTAGCCAAGACACATTAGCCAAGACACATTAGCCTAGACACCTTAGCCAAGACACATTAGCCAAGACACCTTAGCCAAGACACTTTAGCCAAGACACCTTAGCCAAGACACATTAGCCAAGACACCTTAGCCAAGACATCTCAGCCAAGACACCTTAGCCAAGACACCTTAGCCAAGACACATTAGCCAAGACACCTTAGCCGAGACACATTAGCCAAGACACCTTAGCCGAGACACATTAGCCAAGACACATTAGCCAAGACACCTTAGCCAAGACACATTAGCCAAAACACATTAGCCAAGACACCTTAGCGAAGACACATTAGCCAAGACACATTAGCCAAGACACATTAGCCAAGACACCTTAGCCAAGACACCTTAGCCAAGACACATTAGCCAAGACACCTTAGCCAAGACACATTAGCCAAAACACATTAGCCAAGACACATTAGCCAAGACACCTTAGCCAAGACACCTAAGCAAAGACACCTTAGCCAAGACACCTTAGCCAAGACACATTAGCCATAACACATTAGCCAAGACACCTTAGCGAAGACACATTAGCCAAGACACATTAGCCAAGACACATTAGCCAAGACACCTTAGCCAAGACACATTAGCCAAGACACATTAGCCAAGACACATTAGCCAAGACACCTTAGCCAAGACACATTAGCCAAGACACCTTAGCCAAGACACATTAGCCAAGACACATTAGCCAAGACACCTTAGCCAAGACACCTTAGCCAAGACACATAAGCCGAGACACATTAGCCAAGACACCTTAGCAAAGACACATTAGCCAAGACACCGTAGCCAAGACACATTAGCCAAGACACCTTAGCCAAGACACCTTAGCCAAGACACCTTAGCCAAGACACATTAGCCAAGACACATTAGCCAAGACACATTAGCCAAGACACATTAGCCTAGACACCTTAGCCAAGACACATTAGCCAAGACACCTTAGCCAAGACACATTAGCCAAGACACATTAGCCTAGACACCTTAGCCAAGACACATTAGCCAAGACACCTTAGCCAAGACACTTTAGCCAAGACACCTTAGCCAAGACACATTAGCCGAGACACATTAGCCAAGACACCTTAGCCAAGACACCTTAGCCAAGACACCTTAGCCAAGACACATTAGCCAAGACACCTTAGCCAAGACACATTAGCCAAGACACATTAGCCAAGACACATTAGCCAAGACACCTTAGCCAAGACACATTAGCCAAGACACATTAGCCAAGACACATTAGCCTAGACACCTTAGCCAAGACACATTAGCCAAGACACCTTAGCCAAGACACATTAGCCAAGACACATTAGCCTAGACACCTTAGCCAAGACACATTAGCCAAGACACCTTAGCCAAGACACTTTAGCCAAGACACCTTAGCCAAGACACATTAGCCAAAACACATTAGCCAAGACACCTTAGCCAAGACACATTAGCCAAGACACATTAGCCAAGACACCTTAGCCAAGACACTTTTACCAAGACACCTTAGCAAAGACACCTTAGCGAAGACACATTAGCCAAGACACATTAGCCAAGACACATTAGCCAAGACACCTTAGCCAAGACACATTAGCCGAGACACATTAGCCAAGACACATTAGCCAAGACACATTAGCCAAGACACATTAGCCAAGACACCTTAGCCAAGACACATTAGCCAAGACACATTAGCCAAGACACATTAGCCAAGACACCTTAGCCAAGACACATTAGCCAAGACACCTTAGCCAAGACACCTTAGCCAAGACACCTTAGCCAAGACACATTAGCCGAGACACCTTAGCCAAGACACCTTAGCAAAGACACCTTAGCCAAGACACCTTAGCCAAGACACATTAGCCAAAACACATTAGCCAAAACACCTTAGC
Organism: Anopheles funestus; assembly: GCF_943734845.2. Lineage (NCBI taxonomy): Eukaryota > Metazoa > Arthropoda > Insecta > Diptera > Culicidae > Anopheles > Anopheles funestus. Next base: position 98,192 of record NW_026045353.1, read on the forward strand.
GAAGACACATTAGCCAAGACACATTAGCCAAGACACATTAGCCAAGACACCTTAGCCAAGACACCTTAGCCAAGACACATTAGCCAAGACACCTTAGCCAAGACACATTAGCCAAAACACATTAGCCAAGACACATTAGCCAAGACACCTTAGCCAAGACACCTAAGCAAAGACACCTTAGCCAAGACACCTTAGCCAAGACACATTAGCCATAACACATTAGCCAAGACACCTTAGCGAAGACACATTAGCCAAGACACATTAGCCAAGACACATTAGCCAAGACACCTTAGCCAAGACACATTAGCCAAGACACATTAGCCAAGACACATTAGCCAAGACACCTTAGCCAAGACACATTAGCCAAGACACCTTAGCCAAGACACATTAGCCAAGACACATTAGCCAAGACACCTTAGCCAAGACACCTTAGCCAAGACACATAAGCCGAGACACATTAGCCAAGACACCTTAGCAAAGACACATTAGCCAAGACACCGTAGCCAAGACACATTAGCCAAGACACCTTAGCCAAGACACCTTAGCCAAGACACCTTAGCCAAGACACTTTAGCCAAGACACATTAGCCAAGACACATTAGCCAAGACACATTAGCCTAGACACCTTAGCCAAGACACATTAGCCAAGACACCTTAGCCAAGACACATTAGCCAAGACACATTAGCCTAGACACCTTAGCCAAGACACATTAGCCAAGACACCTTAGCCAAGACACTTTAGCCAAGACACCTTAGCCAAGACACATTAGCCGAGACACATTAGCCAAGACACCTTAGCCAAGACACCTTAGCCAAGACACCTTAGCCAAGACACATTAGCCAAGACACCTTAGCCAAGACACATTAGCCAAGACACCTTAGCCAAGACACATTAGCCAAGACACTTTAGCCAAGACACATTAGCCAAGACACATTAGCCAAGACACATTAGCCTAGACACCTTAGCCAAGACACATTAGCCAAGACACCTTAGCCAAGACACATTAGCCAAGACACATTAGCCTAGACACCTTAGCCAAGACACATTAGCCAAGACACCTTAGCCAAGACACTTTAGCCAAGACACCTTAGCCAAGACACATTAGCCAAGACACATTAGCCAAGACACCTTAGCCAAGACACATTAGCCAAGACACATTAGCCAAGACACCTTAGCCAAGACACTTTTACCAAGACACCTTAGCAAAGACACCTTAGCGAAGACACATTAGCCAAGACACATTAGCCAAAACACATTAGCCAAGACACCTTAGCCAAGACACATTAGCCGAGACACATTAGCCAAGACACATTAGCCAAGACACATTAGCCAAGACACATTAGCCAAGACACCTTAGCCAAGACACATTAGCCAAGACACCTTAGCCAAGACACATTAGCCAAGACACATTAGCCAAGACACCTTAGCCAAGACACTTTTACCAAGACACCTTAGCAAAGACACCTTAGCGAAGACACATTAGCCAAGACACATTAGCCAAAACACATTAGCCAAGACACCTTAGCGAAGACACATTAGCCAAGACACATTAGCCAAGACACATTAGCCAAGACACCTTAGCCAAGACACCTTAGCCAAGACACATTAGCCAAGACACCTTAGCCAAGACACATTAGCCAAAACACATTAGCCAAGACACATTAGCCAAGACACCTTAGCCAAGACACCTAAGCAAAGACACCTTAGCCAAGACACCTTAGCCAAGACACATTAGCCAAGACACCTTAGCCAAGACACATTAGCCAAGACACCTTAGCCAAGACACATTAGCCAAGACACCTTAGCCAAGACACCTTAGCAAAGACACCTTAGCCAAGACACCTTAGCCAAGACACATTAGCCAAAACACATTAGCCAAGACACATTAGCCAAAACACATTAGCCAAGACACCTTAGCGAAGACACATTAGCCAAGACACATAAGCCGAGACACATTAGCCAAGACACATTAGCCAAGACACATTAGCCAAGACACATTAGCCAAGACACCTTAGCCAAGACACATTAGCCAAGACACCTTAGCCAAGACACCTTAGCCAAGACACCTTAGCCAAGACACATTAGCCAAAACACATTAGCCAAGACACCTTAGCGAAGACACATTAGCCAAGACACATTAGCCAAGACACATTAGCCAAGACACCTTAGCCAAGACACCTTAGCCAAGACACTTTTACCAAGACACCTTAGCAAAGACACCTTAGCGAAGACACATTAGCCAAGACACATTAGCCAAAACACATTAGCCAAGACACCTTAGCCAAGACACATTAGCCAAGACACATTAGCCAAGACACCTTAGCCAAGACACATTAGCCAAGACACATTAGCCAAGACACCTTAGCCAAGACACTTTTACCAAGACACCTTAGCAAAGACACCTTAGCGAAGACACATTAGCCAAGACACATTAGCCAAAACACCTTAGCGAAGACACATTAGCCACGACACATAAGCCGAGACACATTAGCCAAGACACATTAGCCAAGACACATTAGCCAAGACACATTAGCCAACACACCTTAGCCAAGACACATTAGCCAAGACACCTTAGCCAAGACACATTAGCCAAGACACATTAGCCAAGACACCTTAGCCAAGACACTTTTACCAAGACACCTTAGCAAAGACACCTTAGCGAAGACACATTAGCCAAGACACATTAGCCAAAACACATTAGCCAAGACACCTTAGCGAAGACACATTAGCCAAGACACATTAGCCAAGACACATTAGCCAAGACACCTTAGCCAAGACACCTTAGCCAAGACACATTAGCCAAGACACCTTAGCCAAGACACATTAGCCAAAACACATTAGCCAAGACACATTAGCCAAGACACCTTAGCCAAGACACCTAAGCAAAGACACCTTAGCCAAGACACCTTAGCCAAGACACATTAGCCAAGACACCTTAGCCAAGACACATTAGCCAAGACACCTTAGCCAAGACACATTAGCCAAGACACCTTAGCCAAGACACCTTAGCAAAGACACCTTAGCCAAGACACCTTAGCCAAGACACATTAGCCAAAACACATTAGCCAAGACACATTAGCCAAAACACATTAGCCAAGACACCTTAGCGAAGACACATTAGCCAAGACACATAAGCCGAGACACATTAGCCAAGACACATTAGCCAAGACACATTAGCCAAGACACATTAGCCAAGACACCTTAGCCAAGACACATTAGCCAAGACACCTTAGCCAAGACACCTTAGCCAAGACACCTTAGCCAAGACACATTAGCCAAGACACCTTAGCCAAGACACCTTAGCAAAGACACCTTAGCCAAGACACCTTAGCCAAGACACATTAGCCAAAACACATTAGCCAAGACACCTTAGCGAAGACACATTAGCCAAGACACATTAGCCAAAACACATTAGCCAAGACACATTAGCCAAGACACCTTAGCCAAGACACATTAGCCAAGACACCTTAGCCAAGACACATTAGCCAAGACACATTAGCCAAGACACATAAGCCGAGACACATTAGCCAAGACACCTTAGCAAAGACACATTAGCCAAGACACCGTAGCCAAGACACATTAGCCAAGACACCTTAGCCAAGACACCTTAGCCAAGACACATAAGCCGAGACACATTAGCCAAGACACCTTAGCAAAGACACATTAGCCAAGACACCGTAGCCAAGACACATTAGCCAAGACACCTTAGCCAAGACACCTTAGCCAAGACACATAAGCCGAGACACATTAGCCAAGACACCTTAGCCAAGACACATTAGCCAAGACACCTTAGCCAAGACACCTTAGCAAAGACACCTTAGCCAAGACACCTTAGCCAAGACACATTAGCCAAAACACATTAGCCAAGACACCTTAGCGAAGACACATTAGCCAAGACACATTAGCCAAAACACATTAGCCAAGACACATTAGCCAAGACACCTTAGCCAAGACACCTTAGCCAAGACACATTAGCCAAGACACCTTAGCCAAGACACCTTAGCCAAGACACATAAGCCGAGACACATTAGCCAAGACACCTTAGCAAAGACACATTAGCCAAGACACCGTAGCCAAGACACATTAGCCAAGACACCTTAGCCAAGACACCTTAGCCAAGACACATAAGCCGAGACACATTAGCCAAGACACCTTAGCAAAGACACATTAGCCAAGACACCGTAGCCAAGACACATTAGCCAAGACACCTTAGCCAAGACACCTTAGCCAAGACACCTTAGCCAAGACACTTTAGCCAAGACACATTAGCCAAGACACATTAGCCGAGACACATTAGCCTAGACACCTTAGCCAAGACACATTAGCCAAGACACCTTAGCCAAGACACATTAGCCAAGACACATTAGCCTAGACACCTTAGCCAAGACACATTAGCCAAGACACCTTAGCCAAGACACTTTAGCCAAGACACCTTAGCCAAGACACATTAGCCGAGACACATTAGCCAAGACACCTTAGCCAAGACACCTTAGCCAAGACACCTTAGCCAAGACACATTAGCCAAGACACCTTAGCCAAGACACATTAGCCAAGACACATTAGCCAAGACACATTAGCCTAGACACCTTAGCCAAGACACATTAGCCAAGACACCTTAGCCAAGACACCTTAGCCAAGACACATTAGCCAAGACACATTAGCCAAGACACATTAGCCAAGACACCTTAGCCAAGACACCTTAGCCAAGACACATTAGCCAAGACACCTTAGCCAAGACACCTTAGCCAAGACACATTAGCCAAGACACCTTAGCCAAGACACCTTAGCCAAGACACATTAGCCGAGACACATTAGCCAAAACACCTTAGCCAAGACACCTTAGCCAAGACACCTTAGCCAAGACACTTTAGCCAAGACACCTTAGCCAAGACACATTAGCCGAGACACATTAGCCAAGACACCTTAGCCAAGACACCTTAGCCAAGACACCTTAGCCAAGACACCTTAGCCAAGACACTTTAGCCAAGACACATTAGCCAAGACACCTTAGCCAAGACACATTAGCCAAGACACATTAGCCAAGACACATTAGCCTAGACACCTTAGCCAAGACACATTAGCCAAGACACCTTAGCCAAGACACCTTAGCCAAGACACATTAGCCGAGACACATAAGCCAAGACACCTTAGCCAAGACACCTTAGCCAAGACACCTTAGCCAAGACACATTAGCCAAGACACATTAGCCAAGACACCTTTGCCAAGACACATTAGCCAAGACACATTAGCCGAGACACATAAGCCAAGACACCTTAGCCAAGACACATTAGCCAAGACACCTTAGCCAAGACACCTTAGCCAAGACACATTAGCCGAGACACATAAGCCAAGACACCTTAGCCAAGACACCTTAGCCAAGACACATTAGCCGAGACACATTAGCCAAAACACCTTAGCCAAGACACCTTAGCCAAGACACCTTAGCCAAGACACTTTAGCCAAGACACCTTAGCCAAGACACATTGGCCGAGACACATAAGCCAAGACACCTTAGCCAAGACAGCTTAGCCAAGACACATTAGCCGAGACACATTAGCCAAGACACCTTAGCCAAGACACATTAGCCGAGACACATTAGCCAAGACACCTTAGCCAAGACACCTTAGCCAAGACACATTAGCCGAGACACATTAGCCAAAACACCTTAGCCAAGACACCTTAGCCAAGACACCTTAGCCAAGACACTTTAGCCAAGACACCTTAGCCAAGACACATTAGCCGAGACACATTAGCCAAGACACCTTAGCCAAGACACCTTAGCCAAGACACCTTAGCCAAGACACCTTAGCCAAGACACTTTAGCCAAGACACATTAGCCAAGACACCTTAGCCAAGACACATTAGCCAAGACACATTAGCCAAGACACATTAGCCTAGACACCTTAGCCAAGACACATTAGCCAAGACACCTTAGCCAAGACACCTTAGCCAAGACACATTAGCCGAGACACATAAGCCAAGACACCTTAGCCAAGACACCTTAGCCAAGACACATTAGCCGAGACACATTAGCCAAGACACCTTAGCCAAGACACCTTAGCCAAGACACCTTAGCCAAGACACTTTAGCCAAGACACCTTAGCCAAGACACATTAGCCAAGACACATTAGCCGAGACACATAAGCCAAGACACCTTAGCCAAGACACCTTAGCCAAGACACATTAGCCGAGACACATTAGCCAAGACACCTTAGCCAAGACACATTAGCCAAGACACATTAGCCAAGACACCTTAGCCAAGACACATTAGCCTAGACACCTTAGCCAAGACACAATAGCCAAGTTACCTTAGCCAAGACACATTAGCCAAGACACCTTAGCCAAGACACCTTAGCCAAGACACCTTAGCCAAGACACCTTAGCCAAGACACATTAGCCAAGACACCTTAGCCAAGACACCTTAGACAAGACACCTTAGCCAAGACACATTAGCCGAGACACATAAGCCAAGACACCTTAGCCAAGACACCTTAGCCAAGACACATTAGCCAAGACACATTAGCCAAGACACCTTAGCCAAGACACATTAGCCAAGACACATTAGCCAAGACACCTTAGCCAAGACACATTAGCCAAGACCCATTAGCCAAGACACCTTAGCCAAGACACATTAGCCGAGACACATTAGCCAAAACACCTTAGCCAAGACACCTTAGCCAAGACACGTTAGCCGAGACACATTAGCCAAGACACATAAGCCAAGACACATTAGCCAAGACACCTTAGCCAAGACACCTTAGCCAAGACACATTAGCCGAGACACATTAGCCAAGACACATTAGCCAAGACACCTTAGCCAAGACACATTAGCCGAGACACATTAGCCAAGACACCTTAGCCAAGACACCTTAGCCAAGACACCTTAGCCAAGACACCTTAGCCAAGACACCTTAGCCAAGACACATTAGCCGAGACACATTAGCCAAGACACATTAGCCAAGACACATTAGCCAAGACACCTTAGCCAAGACACCTTAGCCAAGACACATTAGCCGAGACACATTAGCCAAGACACCTTAGCCAAGACACCTTAGCCAAGACACCTTAGCCAAGACACCTTGGCCAAGACACATTAGCCAAGACACATCAGCCAAGACACCTTAGCCAAGACACATTAGCCAAGACACATTAGCCAAGACACATTAGCCAAGACACCTTAGCCAAGACACATTAGCCAAGACACCTTAGCCAAGACACCTTAGCCAAGACACATTAGCCGAGACACATAAGCCAAGACACCTTAGCCAAGACACCTTAGCCAAGACACATTAGCCGAGACACATTAGCCAAAACACCTTAGCCAAGACACCTTAGCCAAGACACCTTAGCCAAGACACTTTAGCCAAGACACCTTAGCCAAGACACATTGGCCGAGACACATAAGCCAAGACACCTTAGCCAAGACACCTTAGCCAAGACACCTTAGCCAAGACACATTAGCCAAGACACCTTAGCCAAGACACCTTAGCAAAGACACCTTAGCCGAGACACATTAGCCAAGACACCTTAGCCAAGACACCTTAGCCAAGACACTTTAGCCAAGACACCTTAGCCAAGACACATTAGCCAAGACACATTAGCCGAGACACATAAGCCAAGACACCTTAGCCAAGACACATTAGCCAAGACACCTTAGCCAAGACACCTTAGCCAAGACACATTAGCCGAGACACATAAGCCAAGACACCTTAGCCAAGACACCTTAGCCAAGACACATTAGCCGAGACACATTAGCCAAGACACCTTAGCCAAGACACCTTAGCCAAGACACCTTAGCCAAGACACCTTGGCCAAGACACATTAGCCAAGACACATTAGCCAAGACACCTTAGCCAAGACACATTAGCCAAGACACATTAGCCAAGACACATTAGCCAAGACACCTTAGCCAAGACACATTAGCCAAGACACATTAGCCAAGACACATGAGCCAAGACACATTAGCCTAGACACCTTAGCCAAGACACATTAGCCAAGACACCTTAGCCAAGACACATTAGCCAAGACACATTAGCCGAGACACATAAGCCAAGACACCTTAGCCAAGACACATTAACCAAGACACCTTAGCCAAGACACCTTAGCCAAGACACATTAGCCAAGACACATTAGCCAAGACACATTAGCCAAGACACATTAGCCAAGACACATTAGCCAAGACACCTTAGCCAAGACACCTTAGCCAAGACACCTTAGCCAAGACACCTTGGCCAAGACACATTAGCCAAGACACCTTAGCCAAGACACATTAGCCAAGACACATTAGCCAAGACACATTAGCCAAGACACCTTAGCCAAGACACATTAGCCAAGACACCTTAGCCAAGACACCTTAGCCAAGACACATTAGCCGAGACACATAAGCCAAGACACCTTAGCCAAGACACCTTAGCCAAGACACATTAGCCGAGACACATTAGTCAAAACACCTTAGCCAAGACACCTTAGCCAAGACACCTTAGCCAAGACACTTTAGCCAAGACACCTTAGCCAAGACACATTGGCCGAGACACATAAGCCAAGACACCTTAGCCAAGACACCTTAGCCAAGACACATTAGCCGAGACACATTAGCCAAGACACCTTAGCCAAGACACATTAGCCAAGACACATTAGCCAAGACACCTTAGCCAAGACACATTAGCCAAGACACATTAGCCAAGACACCTTAGCCAAGACACATTAGCCAAGACACCTTAGCCAAGACACCTTAGCCAAGACACATTAGCCGAGACACATAAGCCAAGACACCTTAGCCAAGACACCTTAGCCAAGACACATTAGCCAAGACACATTAGCCAAGACACTTTAGCCAAGACACCTTAGCCAAGACACCTTAGCCAAGACACCTTAGCCAAGACACTTTAGCCAAGACACATTAGCCAAGACACCTTAGCCAAGACACATTAGCCAAGACACATTAGCCAAGACACATTAGCCTAGACACCTTAGCCAAGACACATTAGCCAAGACACCTTAGCCAAGACACCTTAGCCAAGACACATTAGCCGAGACACATAAGCCAAGACACCTTAGCCAAGACACATTAGCCAAGACACCTTAGCCAAGACACCTTAGCCAAGACACATTAGCCGAGACACATTAGCCAAAACACCTTAGCCAAGACACCTTAGCCAAGACACCTTAGCCAAGACACTTTAGCCAAGACACCTTAGCCAAGACACATTAGCCAAGACACATTAGCCGAGACACATAAGCCAAGACACCTTAGCCAAGACACCTTAGCCAAGACACATTAGCCGAGACACATTAGCCAAGACACCTTAGCCAAGACACATTAGCCAAGACACATTAGCCAAGACACCTTAGCCAAGACACATTAGCCTAGACACCTTAGCCAAGACACAATAGCCAAGTTACCTTAGCCAAGACACATTAGCCAAGACACCTTAGCCAAGACACCTTAGCCAAGACACCTTAGCCAAGACACCTTAGCCAAGACACATTAGCCAAGACACCTTAGCCAAGACACCTTAGACAAGACACCTTAGCCAAGACACATTAGCCGAGACACATAAGCCAAGACACCTTAGCCAAGACACCTTAGCCAAGACACATTAGCCAAGACACATTAGCCAAGACACCTTAGCCAAGACACATTAGCCAAGACACATTAGCCAAGACACCTTAGCCAAGACACATTAGCCAAGACCCATTAGCCAAGACACCTTAGCCAAGACACATTAGCCGAGACACATTAGCCAAAACACCTTAGCCAAGACACCTTAGCCAAGACACGTTAGCCGAGACACATTAGCCAAGACACATAAGCCAAGACACATTAGCCAAGACACCTTAGCCAAGACACCTTAGCCAAGACACATTAGCCGAGACACATTAGCCAAGACACATTAGCCAAGACACCTTAGCCAAGACACATTAGCCGAGACACATTAGCCAAGACACCTTAGCCAAGACACCTTAGCCAAGACACCTTAGCCAAGACACCTTAGCCAAGACACCTTAGCCAAGACACATTAGCCGAGACACATTAGCCAAGACACATTAGCCAAGACACATTAGCCAAGACACCTTAGCCAAGACACCTTAGCCAAGACACATTAGCCGAGACACATTAGCCAAGACACCTTAGCCAAGACACCTTAGCCAAGACACCTTAGCCAAGACACCTTGGCCAAGACACATTAGCCAAGACACATCAGCCAAGACACCTTAGCCAAGACACATTAGCCAAGACACATTAGCCAAGACACATTAGCCAAGACACCTTAGCCAAGACACATTAGCCAAGACACCTTAGCCAAGACACCTTAGCCAAGACACATTAGCCGAGACACATAAGCCAAGACACCTTAGCCAAGACACCTTAGCCAAGACACATTAGCCGAGACACATTAGCCAAAACACCTTAGCCAAGACACCTTAGCCAAGACACCTTAGCCAAGACACTTTAGCCAAGACACCTTAGCCAAGACACATTGGCCGAGACACATAAGCCAAGACACCTTAGCCAAGACACCTTAGCCAAGACACCTTAGCCAAGACACATTAGCCAAGACACCTTAGCCAAGACACCTTAGCAAAGACACCTTAGCCGAGACACATTAGCCAAGACACCTTAGCCAAGACACCTTAGCCAAGACACTTTAGCCAAGACACCTTAGCCAAGACACATTAGCCAAGACACATTAGCCGAGACACATAAGCCAAGACACCTTAGCCAAGACACATTAGCCAAGACACCTTAGCCAAGACACCTTAGCCAAGACACATTAGCCGAGACACATAAGCCAAGACACCTTAGCCAAGACACCTTAGCCAAGACACATTAGCCGAGACACATTAGCCAAGACACCTTAGCCAAGACACCTTAGCCAAGACACCTTAGCCAAGACACCTTGGCCAAGACACATTAGCCAAGACACATTAGCCAAGACACCTTAGCCAAGACACATTAGCCAAGACACATTAGCCAAGACACATTAGCCAAGACACCTTAGCCAAGACACATTAGCCAAGACACATTAGCCAAGACACATGAGCCAAGACACATTAGCCTAGACACCTTAGCCAAGACACATTAGCCAAGACACCTTAGCCAAGACACATTAGCCAAGACACATTAGCCGAGACACATAAGCCAAGACACCTTAGCCAAGACACATTAACCAAGACACCTTAGCCAAGACACCTTAGCCAAGACACATTAGCCAAGACACATTAGCCAAGACACATTAGCCAAGACACATTAGCCAAGACACATTAGCCAAGACACCTTAGCCAAGACACCTTAGCCAAGACACCTTAGCCAAGACACCTTGGCCAAGACACATTAGCCAAGACACCTTAGCCAAGACACATTAGCCAAGACACATTAGCCAAGACACATTAGCCAAGACACCTTAGCCAAGACACATTAGCCAAGACACCTTAGCCAAGACACCTTAGCCAAGACACATTAGCCGAGACACATAAGCCAAGACACCTTAGCCAAGACACCTTAGCCAAGACACATTAGCCGAGACACATTAGTCAAAACACCTTAGCCAAGACACCTTAGCCAAGACACCTTAGCCAAGACACTTTAGCCAAGACACCTTAGCCAAGACACATTGGCCGAGACACATAAGCCAAGACACCTTAGCCAAGACACCTTAGCCAAGACACATTAGCCGAGACACATTAGCCAAGACACCTTAGCCAAGACACATTAGCCAAGACACATTAGCCAAGACACCTTAGCCAAGACACATTAGCCAAGACACATTAGCCAAGACACCTTAGCCAAGACACATTAGCCAAGACACCTTAGCCAAGACACCTTAGCCAAGACACATTAGCCGAGACACATAAGCCAAGACACCTTAGCCAAGACACCTTAGCCAAGACACATTAGCCAAGACACATTAGCCAAGACACTTTAGCCAAGACACCTTAGCCAAGACACCTTAGCCAAGACACCTTAGCCAAGACACTTTAGCCAAGACACATTAGCCAAGACACCTTAGCCAAGACACATTAGCCAAGACACATTAGCCAAGACACATTAGCCTAGACACCTTAGCCAAGACACATTAGCCAAGACACCTTAGCCAAGACACCTTAGCCAAGACACATTAGCCGAGACACATAAGCCAAGACACCTTAGCCAAGACACATTAGCCAAGACACCTTAGCCAAGACACCTTAGCCAAGACACATTAGCCGAGACACATTAGCCAAAACACCTTAGCCAAGACACCTTAGCCAAGACACCTTAGCCAAGACACTTTAGCCAAGACACCTTAGCCAAGACACATTAGCCAAGACACATTAGCCAAGACACCTTAGCCAAGACACCTTAGCCAAGACACATTAGCCGAGACACATTAGCCAAAACACCTTAGCCAAGACACCTTAGCCAAGACACCTTAGCCAAGACACTTTAGCCAAGACACTTTAGCCAAGACACCTTAGCCAAGACACATTAGCCGAGACACATTAGCCAAGACACCTTAGCCAAGACACCTTAGCCAAGACACCTTAGCCAAGACACCTTAGCCAAGACACTTTAGCCAAGACACATTAGCCAAGACACATTAGCCAAGACACATTAGCCTAGACACCTTAGCCAAGACACATTAGCCAAGACACCTTAGCCAAGACACCTTAGCCAAGACACATTAGCCAAGACACATTAGCCAAGACACATTAGCCAAGACACCTTAGCCAAGACACCTTAGCCAAGACACATTAACCAAGACACCTTAGCCAAGACACCTTAGCCAAGACACATTAGCCAAAACACCTTAGCCAAGACACCTTAGCCAAGACACCTTAGCCAAGACACTTTAGCCAAGACACCTTAGCCAAGACACATTAGCCGAGACACATTAGCCAAGACACCTTAGCCAAGACACCTTAGCCAAGACACCTTAGCCAAGACACATTAGCCAAGACACCTTAGCCAAGACACATTAGCCAAGACACATTAGCCAAGACACATTAGCCTAGACACCTTAGCCAAGACACATTAGCCAAGACACCTTAGCCAAGACACCTTAGCCAAGACACATTAGCCAAGACACATTAGCCAAGACACATTAGCCAAGACACCTTAGCCAAGACACCTTAGCCAAGACACATTAGCCAAGACACCTTAGCCAAGACACCTTAGCCAAGACACATTAGCCAAGACACCTTAGCCAAGACACCTTAGCCAAGACACATTAGCCGAGACACATTAGCCAAAACACCTTAGCCAAGACACCTTAGCCAAGACACCTTAGCCAAGACACTTTAGCCAAGACACCTTAGCCAAGACACATTAGCCGAGACACATTAGCCAAGACACCTTAGCCAAGACACCTTAGCCAAGACACCTTAGCCAAGACACCTTAGCCAAGACACCTTAGCCAAGACACTTTAGCCAAGACACATTAGCCAAGACTCCTTAGCCAAGACACATTAGCCAAGACACATTAGCCAAGACACATTAGCCTAGACACCTTAGCCAAGACACATTAGCCAAGACACCTTAGCCAAGACACCTTAGCCAAGACACATTAGCCAAGACACATTAGCCAAGACACTTTAGCCAAGACACCTTAGCCAAGACACCTTAGCCAAGACACCTTAGCCAAGACACCTTAGCCAAGACACATTAGCCAAGACACCTTAGCCAAGACACATTAGCCAAGACACATTAGCCAAGACACATTAGCCTAGACACCTTAGCCAAGACACATTAGCCAAGACACCTTAGCCAAGACACCTTAGCCAAGACACATTAGCCGAGACACATAAGCCAAGACACCTTAGCCAAGACACATTAGCCAAGACACCTTAGCCAAGACACCTTAGCCAAGACACATTAGCCGAGACACATTAGCCAAAACACCTTAGCCAAGACACCTTAGCCAAGACACCTTAGCCAAGACACTTTAGCCAAGACACCTTAGCCAAGACACATTAGCCAAGACACATTAGCCAAGACACCTTAGCCAAGACACCTCAGCCAAGACACATTAGCCGAGACACATTAGCCAAAACACCTTAGCCAAGACACCTTAGCCAAGACACCTTAGCCAAGACACTTTAGCCAAGACACTTTAGCCAAGACACCTTAGCCAAGACACATTAGCCGAGACACATTAGCCAAGACACCTTAGCCAAGACACCTTAGCCAAGACACCTTAGCCAAGACACCTTAGCCAAGACACCTTAGCCAAGACACTTTAGCTAAGACACATTAGCCAAGACACATTAGCCAAGACACATTAGCCTAGACACCTTAGCCAAGACACATTAGCCAAGACACCTTAGCCAAGACACCTTAGCCAAGACACATTAGCCAAGACACATTAGCCAAGACACATTAGCCAAGACACCTTAGCCAAGACACCTTAGCCAAGACACATTAGCCAAGACACCTTAGCCAAGACACCTTAGCCAAGACACATTAGCCAAAACACCTTAGCCAAGACACCTTAGCCAAGACACCTTAGCCAAGACACTTTAGCCAAGACACCTTAGCCAAGACACATTAGCCGAGACACATTAGCCAAGACACCTTAGCCAAGACACCTTAGCCAAGACACCTTAGCCAAGACACATTAGCCAAGACACCTTAGCCAAGACACATTAGCCAAGACACATTAGCCAAGACACATTAGCCTAGACACCTTGGCCAAGACACATTAGCCAAGACACCTTAGCCAAGACACCTTAGCCAAGACACATTAGCCAAGACACATTAGCCAAGACACATTAGCCAAGACACCTTAGCCAAGACACCTTAGCCAAGACACATTAGCCAAGACACCTTAGCCAAGACACCTTAGCCAAGACACATTAGCCAAGACACCTTAGCCAAGACACCTTAGCCAAGACACATTAGCCGAGACACATTAGCCAAAACACCTTAGCCAAGACACCTTAGCCAAGACACCTTAGCCAAGACACTTTAGCCAAGACACCTTAGCCAAGACACATTAGCCGAGACACATTAGCCAAGACACCTTAGCCAAGACACCTTAGCCAAGACACCTTAGCCAAGACACCTTAGCCAAGACACTTTAGCCAAGACACATTAGCCAAGACACCTTAGCCAAGACACATTAGCCAAGACAAATTAGCCAAGACACATTAGCCTAGACACCTTAGCCAAGACACATTAGCCAAGACACCTTAGCCAAGACACCTTAGCCAAGACACATTAGCCGAGACACATAAGCCAAGACACCTTAGCCAAGACACCTTAGCCAAGACACATTAGCCGAGACACATTAGCCAAGACACCTTAGCCAAGACACCTTAGCCAAGACACCTTAGCCAAGACACTTTAGCCAAGACACCTTAGCCAAGACACATTAGCCAAGACACATTAGCCGAGACACATAAGCCAAGACACCTTAGCCAAGACACATTAGCCAAGACACCTTAGCCAAGACACCTTAGCCAAGACACCTTAGCCAAGACACATTAGCCGAGACACATAAGCCAAGACACCTTAGCCAAGACACCTTAGCCAAGACACATTAGCCGAGACACATTAGCCAAAACACCTTAGCCAAGACACCTTAGCCAAGACACCTTAGCCAAGACACTTTAGCCAAGACACCTTAGCCAAGACACATTGGCCGAGACACATAAGCCAAGACACCTTAGCCAAGACACCTTAGCCAAGACACATTAGCCGAGACACATTAGCCAAGACACCTTAACCAAGACACATTAGCCAAGACACATTAGCCAAGACACCTTAGCCAAGACACATTAGCCAAGACACATTAGCCAAGACACCTTAGCCAAGACACATTAGCCAAGACACCTTAGCCAAGACACCTTAGCCAAGACACATTAGCCGAGACACATAAGCCAAGACACCTTAGCCAAGACACCTTAGCCAAGACACATTAGCCAAGACACATTAGCCAAGACACTTTAGCCAAGACACCTTAGCCAAGACACCTTAGCCAAGACACCTTAGCCAAGACACTTTAGCCAAGACACATTAGCCAAGACACCTTAGCCAAGACACATTAGCCAAGACACATTAGCCAAGACACCTTAGCCAAGACACATTAGCCAAGACACCTTAGCCAAGACACCTTAGCCAAGACACCTTAGCCAAGACACATTAGCCGAGACACCTTAGCCAAGACACCTTAGCCAAGACACTTTAGCCAAGACACCTTAGCCAAGACACATTAGCCGAGACACATTAGCCAAGACACCTTAGCCAAGACACCTTAGCCAAGACACTTTAGCCAAGACACATTAGCCAAGACACCTTAGCCAAGACACATTAGCCAAGACACATTAGCCAAGACACATTAGCCTAGACACCTTAGCCAAGACACATTAGCCAAGACACCTTAGCCAAGACACCTTAGCCAAGACACATTAGCCGAGACACATAAGCCAAGACACCTTAGCCAAGACACATTAGCCAAGACACCTTAGCCAAGACACCTTAGCCAAGACACCTTAGCCAAGACACCTTGGCCAAGACACATTAGCCAAGACACATTAGCCAAGACACCTTAGCCAAGACACATTAGCCAAGACACATTAGCCAAGACACATTAGCCAAGACACCTTAGCCAAGACACATTAGCCAAGACACCTTAGCCAAGACACCTTAGCCAAGACACATTAGCCGAGACACATAAGCCAAGACACCTTAGCCAAGACACCTTAGCCAAGACACATTAGCCGAGACACATTAGCCAAAACACCTTAGCCAAGACACCTTAGCCAAGACACCTTAGCCAAGACACCTTAGCCAAGACACTTTAGCCAAGACACCTTAGCCAAGACACCTTAGCCAAGACACCTTAGCCAAGACACTTTAGCCAAGACACATTAGCCAAGACACCTTAGCCAAGACACATTAGCCAAGACACATTAGCCAAGACACCTTAGCCAAGACACATTAGCCAAGACACATTAGCCAAGACACCTTAGCCAAGACACATTAGCCAAGACACCTTAGCCAAGACACCTTAGCCAAGACACCTTAGCCAAGACACATTAGCCGAGACACATAAGCCAAGACACCTTAGCCAAGACACCTTAGCCAAGACACATTAGCCGAGACACATTAGCCAAAACACCTTAGCCAAGACACCTTAGCCAAGACACCTTAGCCAAGACACCTTAGCCAAGACACATTAGCCGAGACACATAAGCCAAGACACCTTAGCCAAGACACCTTAGCCAAGACACATTAGCCGAGACACATTAGCCAAGACACCTTAGCCAAGACACCTTAGCCAAGACACCTTAGCCAAGACACTTTAGCCAAGACACCTTAGCCAAGACACATTAGCCAAGACACATTAGCCGAGACACATAAGCCAAGACACCTTAGCCAAGACACCTTAGCCAAGACACCTTAGCCAAGACACATTAGCCAAGACACCTTAGCCAAGACACCTTAGCCAAGACACATTAGCCAAGACACATTAGCCAAGACACATTAGCCAAGACACCTTAGCCAAGACACCTTAGCCAAGACACATTAGCCAAGACACCTTAGCCAAGACACCTTAGCCAAGACACATTAGCCAAGACACCTTAGCCAAGACACCTTAGCCAAGACACATTAGCCGAGACACATTAGCCAAAACACCTTAGCCAAGACACCTTAGCCAAGACACCTTAGCCAAGACACTTTAGCCAAGACACCTTAGCCAAGACACATTAGCCGAGACACATTAGCCAAGACACCTTAGCCAAGACACCTTAGCCAAGACACCTTAGCCAAGACACCTTAGCCAAGACACTTTAGCCAAGACACATTAGCCAAGACACCTTAGCCAAGACACATTAGCCAAGACACATTAGCCAAGACACATTAGCCTAGACACCTTAGCCAAGACACATTAGCCAAGACACCTTAGCCAAGACACCTTAGCCAAGACACATTAGCCGAGACACATAAGCCAAGACACCTTAGCCAAGACACCTTAGCCAAGACACATTAGCCGAGACACATTAGCCAAGACACCTTAGCCAAGACACCTTAGCCAAGACACTTTAGCCAAGACACCTTAGCCAAGACACATTAGCCAAGACACATTAGCCGAGACACATAAGCCAAGACACCTTAGCCAAGACACATTAGCCAAGACACCTTAGCCAAGACACCTTAGCCAAGACACCTTAGCCGAGACACATAAGCCAAGACACCTTAGCCAAGACACCTTAGCCAAGACACATTAGCCGAGACACATTAGCCAAGACACCTTAGCCAAGACACCTTAGCCAAGACACCTTAGCCAAGACACCTTGGCCAAGACACATTAGCCAAGACACATTAGCCAAGACACCTTAGCCAAGACACATTAGCCAAGACACATTAGCCAAGACACATTAGCCAAGACACCTTAGCCAAGACACATTAGCCAAGACACATTAGCCAAGACACATTAGCCAAGACACATTAGCCTAGACACCTTAGCCAAGACACATTAGCCAAGACACCTTAGCCAAGACACATTAGCCAAGACACATTAGCCGAGACACATAAGCCAAGACACCTTAGCCAAGACACATTAGCCAAGACACCTTAGCCAAGACACCTTAGCCAAGACACCTTAGCCAAGACACATTAGCCAAGACACATTAGCCAAGACACATTAGCCAAGACACCTTAGCCAAGACACCTTAGCCAAGACACCTTAGCCAAGACACCTTGGCCAAGACACATTAGCCAAGACACATTAGCCAAGACACCTTAGCCAAGACACATTAGCCAAGACACATTAGCCAAGACACATTAGCCAAGACACCTTAGCCAAGACACATTAGCCAAGACACCTTAGCCAAGACACATTAGCCAAGACACATTAGCCAAGACACTTTAGCCAAGACACCTTAGCCAAAACACCTTAGCCAAGACACCTTAGCCAAGACACCTTAGCCAAGACACTTTAGCCAAGACACCTTAGCCAAGACACATTGGCCGAGACACATAAGCCAAGACACCTTAGCCAAGACACCTTAGCCAAGACACATTAGCCGAGACACATTAGCCAAGACACCTTAGCCAAGACACATTAGCCAAGACACATTAGCCAAGACACCTTAGCCAAGACACATTAGCCAAGACACATTAGCCAAGACACCTTAGCCAACACACATTAGCCAAGACACCTTAGCCAAGACACCTTAGCCAAGACACATTAGCCGAGACACATAAGCCAAGACACCTTAGCCAAGACACCTTAGCCAAGACACATTAGCCAAGACACATTAGCCAAGACACTTTAGCCAAGACACCTTAGCCAAGACACCTTAGCCAAGACACCTTAGCCAAGACACTTTAGCCAAGACACATTAGCCAAGACACCTTAGCCAAGACACATTAGCCAAGACACATTAGCCAAGACACATTAGCCTAGACACCTTAGCCAAGACACATTAGCCAAGACACCTTAGCCAAGACACCTTAGCCAAGACACATTAGCCGAGACACATAAGCCAAGACACCTTAGCCAAGACACATTAGCCAAGACACCTTAGCCAAGACACCTTAGCCAAGACACATTAGCCAAGACACATTAGCCAAAACACCTTAGCCAAGACACCTTAGCCAAGACACCTTAGCCAAGACACTTTAGCCAAGACACCTTAGCCAAGACACATTAGCCAAGACACATTAGCCAAGACACCTTAGCCAAGACACCTTAGCCAAGACACATTAGCCGAGACACATTAGCCAAAACACCTTAGCCAAGACACCTTAGCCAAGACACCTTAGCCAAGACACTTTAGCCAAGACACCTTAGCCAAGACACATTAGCCGAGACACATTAGCCAAGACACCTTAGCCAAGACACCTTAGCCAAGACACCTTAGCCAAGACACCTTAGCCAAGACACTTTAGCCAAGACACATTAGCCAAGACACATTAGCCAAGACACATTAGCCTAGACACCTTAGCCAAGACACATTAGCCAAGACACCTTAGCCAAGACACCTTAGCCAAGACACATTAGCCAAGACACATTAGCCAAGACACATTAGCCAAGACACCTTAGCCAAGACACCTTAGCCAAGACACATTAGCCAAGACACCTTAGCCAAGACACCTTAGCCAAGACACCTTAGCCAAGACACCTTAGCCAAGACACATTAGCCAAGACACCTTAGCCAAGACACATTAGCCAAGACACATTAGCCAAGACACATTAGCCTAGACACCTTAGCCAAGACACATTAGCCAAGACACCTTAGCCAAGACACCTTAGCCAAGACACATTAGCCAAGACACATTAGCCAAGACACAATAGCCAAGACACCTTAGCCAAGACACCTTAGCCAAGACACATTAGCCAAGACACCTTAGCCAAGACACCTTAGCCAAGACACATTAGCCAAGACACCTTAGCCAAGACACCTTAGCCAAGACACATTAGCCGAGACACATTAGCCAAAACACCTTAGCCAAGACACCTTAGCCAAGACACCTTAGCCAAGACACTTTAGCCAAGACACCTTAGCCAAGACACATTAGCCGAGACACATTAGCCAAGACACCTTAGCCAAGACACCTTAGCCAAGACACCTTAGCCAAGACACCTTAGCCAGGACACTTTAGCCAAGACACATTAGCCAAGACACCTTAGCCAAGACACATTAGCCAAGACACATTAGCCAAGACACATTAGCCTAGACACCTTAGCCAAGACACATTAGCCAAGACACCTTAGCCAAGACACCTTAGCCAAGACACATTAGCCGAGACACATAAGCCAAGACACCTTAGCCAAGACACCTTAGCCAAGACACATTAGCCGAGACACATTAGCCAAGACACCTTAGCCAAGACACCTTAGCCAAGACACCTTAGCCAAGACACTTTAGCCAAGACACCTTAGCCACGACACATTAGCCAAGACACATTAGCCGAGACACATAAGCCAAGACACCTTAGCCAAGACACATTAGCCAAGACACCTTAGCCAAGACACCTTAGCCAAGACACATTAGCCGAGACACATAAGCCAAGACACCTTAGCCAAGACACCTTAGCCAAGACACATTAGCCGAGACACATTAGCCAAGACACCTTAGCCAAGACACCTTAGCCAAGACACCTTAGCCAAGACACCTTGGCCAAGACACATTAGCCAAGACACATTAGCCAAGACACATTAGCCAAGACACCTTAGCCAAGACACCTTAGCCAAGACACCTTAGCCAAGACACTTTAGCCAAGACACATTAGCCAAGACACCTTAGCCAAGACACATTAGCCAAGACACATTAGCCAAGACACATTAGCCAAGACACATTAGCCGAGACACATAAGCCAAGACACCTTAGCCAAGACACCTTAGCCAAGACACTTTAGCCAAGACACCTTAGCCAAGACACATTAGCCGAGACACATTAGCCAAGACACATTAGCCAAGACACCTTAGCCAAGACACATTAGCCAAGACACATTAGCCAAGACACATTAGCCTAGACACCTTAGCCAAGACACATTAGCCAAGACACCTTAGCCAAGACACATTAGCCAAGACACATTAGCCGAGACACATAAGCCAAGACACCTTAGCCAAGACACCTTAGCCAAGACACCTTAGCCAAGACACATTAGCCAAGACACATTAGCCTAGACACCTTAGCCAAGACACATTAGCCAAGACACATTAGCCAAGACACCTTAGCCAAGACACATTAGCCAAGACACATTAGCCAAGACACCTTAGCCAAGACACCTTAGCCAAGACACCTTAGCCAAGACACTTTAGCCAAGACACCTTAGCCAAGACACATTAGCCAAGACACATTAGCCAAGACACATTAGCCAAGACACCTTAGCCAAGACACATTAGCCAAGACACATTAGCCAAGACACATTAGCCAAGACACATTAGCCAAGACACATTAGCCAAGACACATTAGCCAAGACACCTTAGCCAAGACACATTAGCCGAGACACATTAGCCAAGACACATTAGCCAAGACACATTAGCCAAGACACATTAGCCAAGACACATTAGCCAAGACACATTAGCCAAGACACATTAGCCAAGACACATTAGCCAAGACACATTAGCCAAGACACCTTAGCCAAGACACATTAGCCAAGACACATTAGCCAAGACACATTAGCCAAGACACATTAGCCAAGACACATTAGCCAAGACACATTAGCCAAGACACCTTAGCCAAGACACCTTAGCCAAGACACATTAGCCAAGACACATTAGCCTAGACACCTTAGCCAAGACACCTTAGCCAAGACACATTAGCCAAGACACATTAGCCGAGACACATAAGCCAAGACACCTTAGCCAAGACACCTTAGCCAAGACACCTTAGCCAAGACACCTTAGCCAAGACACTTTAGCCAAGACACCTTAGCCAAGACACATTAGCCAAGACACATTAGCCAAGACACATTAGCCAAGACACCTTAGCCAAGACACATTAGCCAAGACACATTAGCCAAGACACATTAGCCAAGACACATTAGCCTAGACACCTTAGCCAAGACACATTAGCCAAGACACCTTAGCCAAGACACATTAGCCAAGACACATTAGCCGAGACACATAAGCCAAGACACCTTAGCCAAGACACCTTAGCCAAGACACCTTAGCCAAGACACATTAGCCAAGACACATTAGCCAAGACACATTAGCCAAGACACATTAGCCAAGACACATTAGCCAAGACACATTAGCCAAGACACATTAGCCAAGACACATTAGCCAAGACACCTTAGCCAAGACACCTTAGCCAAGACACTTTAGCCAAGACACATTAGCCAAGACACCTTAGCCAAGACACATTAGCCAAGACACATTAGCCAAGACACATTAGCCTAGACACCTTAGCCAAGACACATTAGCCAAGACACCTTAGCCAAGACACCTTAGCCAAGACACATTAGCCGAGACACATAAGCCAAGACACCTTAGCCAAGACACCTTAGCCAAGACACATTAGCCGAGACACATTAGCCAAAACACCTTAGCCAAGACACCTTAGCCAAGACACCTTAGCCAAGACACCTTAGCCAAGACACATTAGCCAAGACACATTAGCCAAGACACATTAGCCAAGACACCTTAGCCAAGACACCTTAGCCAAGACACATTAGCCAAGACACCTTAGCCAAGACACCTTAGCCAAGACACATTAGCCAAGACACCTTAGCCAAGACACCTTAGCCAAGACACATTAGCCGAGACACATTAGCCAAAACACCTTAGCCAAGACACCTTAGCCAAGACACCTTAGCCAAGACACTTTAGCCAAGACACCTTAGCCAAGACACATTAGCCGAGACACATTAGCCAAGACACCTTAGCCAAGACACCTTAGCCAAGACACCTTAGCCAAGACACCTTAGCCAAGACACTTTAGCCAAGACACATTAGCCAAGACACCTTAGCCAAGACACATTAGCCAAGACACATTAGCCAAGACACATTAGCCTAGACACCTTAGCCAAGACACATTAGCCAAGACACCTTAGCCAAGACACCTTAGCCAAGACACCTTAGCCAAGACACCTTAGCCAAGACACTTTAGCCAAGACACATTAGCCAAGACACCTTAGCCAAGACACATTAGCCAAGACACATTAGCCAAGACACATTAGCCTAGACACCTTAGCCAAGACACATTAGCCAAGACACCTTAGCCAAGACACCTTAGCCAAGACACATTAGCCGAGACACATAAGCCAAGACACCTTAGCCAAGACACCTTAGCCAAGACACATTAGCCGAGACACCTTAGCCAAGACACATTAGCCGAGACACATAAGCCAAGACACCTTAGCCAAGACACCTTAGCCAAGACACATTAGCCAAGACACATTAGCCAAGACACTTTAGCCAAGACACCTTAGCCAAGACACCTTAGCCAAGACACCTTAGCCAAGACACTTTAGCCAAGACACATTAGCCAAGACACCTTAGCCAAGACACATTAGCCAAGACACATTAGCCAAGACACATTAGCCTAGACACCTTAGCCAAGACACATTAGCCAAGACACCTTAGCCAAGACACCTTAGCCAAGACACATTAGCCGAGACACATAAGCCAAGACACCTTAGCCAAGACACCTTAGCCAAGACACCTTAGCCAAGACACATTAGCCAAGACACATTAGCCAAGACACATTAGCCTAGACACCTTAGCCAAGACACATTAGCCAAGACACCTTAGCCAAGACACCTTAGCCAAGACACATTAGCCAAGACACATTAGCCAAGACACATTAGCCAAGACACCTTAGCCAAGACACCTTAGCCAAGACACCTTAGCCAAGACACATTAGCCAAGACACCTTAGCCAAGACACCTTAGCCAAGACACATTAGCCAAGACACATTAGCCAAGACACATTAGCCAAGACACCTTAGCCAAGACACCTTAGCCAAGACACATTAGCCAAGACACCTTAGCCAAGACACCTTAGCCAAGACACATTAGCCAAGACACCTTAGCCAAGACACCTTAGCCAAGACACATTAGCCGAGACACATTAGCCAAAACACCTTAGCCAAGACACCTTAGCCAAGACACCTTAGCCAAGACACTTTAGCCAAGACACCTTAGCCAAGACACATTAGCCGAGACACATTAGCCAAGACACCTTAGCCAAGACACCTTAGCCAAGACACCTTAGCCAAGACACCTTAGCCAAGACACTTTAGCCAAGACACATTAGCCAAGACACCTTAGCCAAGACACATTAGCCAAGACACATTAGCCAAGACACATTAGCCTAGACACCTTAGCCAAGACACATTAGCCAAGACACCTTAGCCAAGACACCTTAGCCAAGACACATTAGCCGAGACACATAAGCCAAGACACCTTAGCCAAGACACCTTAGCCAAGACACATTAGCCGAGACACATTAGCCAAGACACCTTAGCCAAGACACCTTAGCCAAGACACCTTAGCCAAGACACTTTAGCCAAGACACCTTAGCCAAGACACATTAGCCAAGACACATTAGCCGAGACACATAAGCCAAGACACCTTAGCCAAGACACATTAGCCAAGACACCTTAGCCAAGACACCTTAGCCAAGACACATTAGCCGAGACACATAAGCCAAGACACCTTAGCCAAGACACCTTAGCCAAGACACATTAGCCGAGACACATTAGCCAAGACACCTTAGCCAAGACACCTTAGCCAAGACACCTTAGCCAAGACACCTTGGCCAAGACACATTAGCCAAGACACATTAGCCAAGACACCTTAGCCAAGACACATTAGCCAAGACACATTAGCCAAGACACATTAGCCAAGACACCTTAGCCAAGACACATTAGCCAAGACACATTAGCCAAGACACATTAGCCAAGACACATTAGCCTAGACACCTTAGCCAAGACACATTAGCCAAGACACCTTAGCCAAGACACATTAGCCAAGACACATTAGCCGAGACACATTAGCCAAGACACCTTAGCCAAGACACATTAGCCAAGACACCTTAGCCAAGACACCTTAGCCAAGACACCTTAGCCAAGACACATTAGCCAAGACACATTAGCCAAGACACATTAGCCAAGACACCTTAGCCAAGACACCTTAGCCAAGACACCTTAGCCAAGACACCTTGGCCAAGACACATTAGCCAAGACACATTAGCCAAGACACCTTAGCCAAGACACATTAGCCAAGACACATTAGCCAAGACACATTAGCCAAGACACCTTAGCCAAGACACATTAGCCAAGACACCTTAGCAAAGACACCTTAGAAAAGACACATTAGCCAAGACACCTTAGCCAAGACACATTAGCCAAGACACATTAGCCAAGACACTTTAGCCAAGACACCTTAGCCAAAACACCTTAGCCAAGACACCTTAGCCAAGACACCTTAGCCAAGACACTTTAGCCAAGACACCTTAGCCAAGACACATTGGCCGAGACACATAAGCCAAGACACCTTAGCCAAGACACCTTAGCCAAGACACATTAGCCGAGACACATTAGCCAAGACACCTTAGCCAAGACACATTAGCCAAGACACATTAGCCAAGACACCTTAGCCAAGACACATTAGCCAAGACACATTAGCCAAGACACCTTAGCCAACACACATTAGCCAAGACACCTTAGCCAAGACACCTTAGCCAAGACACATTAGCCGAGACACATAAGCCAAGACACCTTAGCCAAGACACCTTAGCCAAGACACATTAGCCAAGACACATTAGCCAAGACACTTTAGCCAAGACACCTTAGCCAAGACACCTTAGCCAAGACACCTTAGCCAAGACACTTTAGCCAAGACACATTAGCCAAGACACCTTAGCCAAGACACATTAGCCAAGACACATTAGCCAAGACACATTAGCCTAGACACCTTAGCCAAGACACATTAGCCAAGACACCTTAGCCAAGACACCTTAGCCAAGACACATTAGCCGAGACACATAAGCCAAGACACCTTAGCCAAGACACATTAGCCAAGACACCTTAGCCAAGACACCTTAGCCAAGACACATTAGCCAAGACACATTAGCCAAAACACCTTAGCCAAGACACCTTAGCCAAGACACCTTAGCCAAGACACTTTAGCCAAGACACCTTAGCCAAGACACATTAGCCAAGACACCTTAGCCAAGACACCTTAGCCAAGACACCTTAGCCAAGACACATTAGCCGAGACACATTAGCCAAGACACCTTAGCCAAGACACATTAGCCGAGACACATTAGCCAAGACACCTTAGCCAAGACACCTTAGCCAAGACACCTTAGCCAAGACACATTAGCCAAGACACCTTAGCCAAGACACATTAGCCAAGACACATTAGCCAAGACACATTAGCCTAGACACCTTAGCCAAGACACATTAGCCAAGACACCTTAGCCAAGACACATTAGCCAAGACACCTTAGCCAAGACACCTTAGCCAAGACACATTAGCCAAGACACCTTAGCCAAGACACCTTAGCCAAGACACATTAGCCAAAACACCTTAGCCAAGACACCTTAGCCAAGACACCTTAGCCAAGACACTTTAGCCAAGACACCTTAGCCAAGACACATTATCCGAGACACATTAGCCAAGACACCTTAGCCAAGACACCTTAGCCAAGACACCTTAGCCAAGACACATTAGCCAAGACACCTTAGCCAAGACACATTAGCCAAGACACATTAGCCAAGACACATTAGCCTAGACACCTTAGCCAAGACACATTAGCCAAGACACCTTAGCCAAGACACATTAGCCAAGACACATTAGCCAAGACACATTAGCCAAGACACCTTAGCCAAGACACCTTAGCCAAGACACATTAGCCAAGACACCTTAGCCAAGACACCTTAGCCAAGACACATTAGCCAAGACACCTTAGCCAAGACACCTTAGCCAAGACACATTAGCCGAGACACATTAGCCAAAACACCTTAGCCAAGACACCTTAGCCAAGACACCTTAGCCAAGACACTTTAGCCAAGACACCTTTGCCAAGACACATTAGCCGAGACACATTAGCCAAGACACCTTAGCCAAGACACCTTAGCCAAGACACCTTAGCCAAGACACCTTAGCCAGGACACTTTAGCCAAGACACATTAGCCAAGACACCTTAGCCAAGACACATTAGCCAAGACACATTAGCCAAGACACATTAGCCTAGACACCTTAGCCAAGACACATTAGCCAAGACACCTTAGCCAAGACACCTTAGCCAAGACACATTAGCCGAGACACATTAGCCAAGACACCTTAGCCAAGACACCTTAGCCAAGACACATTAGCCGAGACACATTAGCCAAGACACCTTAGCCAAGACACCTTAGCCAAGACACCTTAGCCAAGACACTTTAGCCAAGACACCTTAGCCACGACACATTAGCCAAGACACATTAGCCGAGACACATAAGCCAAGACACCTTAGCCAAGACACATTAGCCAAGACACCTTAGCCAAGACACCTTAGCCAAGACACATTAGCCGAGACACATAAGCCAAGACACCTTAGCCAAGACACCTTAGCCAAGACACATTAGCCGAGACACATTAGCCAAGACACCTTAGCCAAGACACCTTAGCCAAGACACCTTAGCCAAGACACCTTGGCCAAGACACATTAGCCAAGACACATTAGCCAAGACACATTAGCCAAGACACCTTAGCCAAGACACCTTAGCCAAGACACCTTAGCCAAGACACTTTAGCCAAGACACATTAGCCAAGACACCTTAGCCAAGACACATTAGCCAAGACACATTATCCAAGACACATTAGCCAAGACACATTAGCCTAGACACCTTAGCCAAGACACATTAGCCAAGACACCTTAGCCAAGACACATTAGCCAAGACACATTAGCCGAGACACATAAGCCAAGACACCTTAGCCAAGACACCTTAGCCAAGACACCTTAGCCAAGACACATTAGCCAAGACACATTAGCCTAGACACCTTAGCCAAGACACATTAGCCAAGACACATTAGCCAAGACACCTTAGCCAAGACACATTAGCCAAGACACCTTAGCCAAGACACCTTAGCCAAGACACCTTAGCCAAGACACTTTAGCCAAGACACCTTAGCCAAGACACATTAGCCAAGACACATTAGCCAAGACACATTAGCCAAGACACCTTAGCCAAGACACATTAGCCAAGACACATTAGCCAAGACACATTAGCCAAGACACATTAGCCAAGACACATTAGCCAAGACACATTAGCCAAGACACCTTAGCCAAGACACATTAGCCGAGACACATTAGCCAAGACACATTAGCCAAGACACATTAGCCAAGACACATTAGCCAAGACACATTAGCCAAGACACATTAGCCAAGACACATTAGCCAAGACACATTAGCCAAGACACATTAGCCAAGACACATTAGCCAAGACACCTTAGCCAAGACACATTAGCCAAGACACATTAGCCAAGACACCTTAGCCAAGACACCTTAGCCAAGACACATTAGCCAAGACACATTAGCCTAGACACCTTAGCCAAGACACCTTAGCCAAGACACATTAGCCAAGACACATTAGCCGAGACACATAAGCCAAGACACCTTAGCCAAGACACCTTAGCCAAGACACCTTAGCCAAGACACCTTAGCCAAGACACTTTAGCCAAGACACCTTAGCCAAGACACATTAGCCAAGACACATTAGCCAAGACACATTAGCCAAGACACCTTAGCCAAGACACATTAGCCAAGACACATTAGCCAAGACACATTAGCCAAGACACATTAGCCTAGACACCTTAGCCAAGACACATTAGCCAAGACACCTTAGCCAAGACACATTAGCCAAGACACATTAGCCGAGACACATAAGCCAAGACACCTTAGCCAAGACACCTTAGCCAAGACACCTTAGCCAAGACACCTTAGCCAAGACACATTAGCCAAGACACATTAGCCAAGACACATTAGCCAAGACACATTAGCCAAGACACATTAGCCAAGACACATTAGCCAAGACACATTAGCCAAGACTTCTTAGCCAAGACACCTTAGCCAAGACACCTTAGCCAAGACACTTTAGCCAAGACACATTAGCCAAGACACCTTAGCCAAGACACATTAGCCAAGACACATTAGCCAAGACACATTAGCCTAGACACCTTAGCCAAGACACATTAGCCAAGACACCTTAGCCAAGACACCTTAGCCAAGACACATTAGCCGAGACACATAAGCCAAGACACCTTAGCCAAGACACCTTAGCCAAGACACATTAGCCGAGACACATTAGCCAAAACACCTTAGCCAAGACACCTTAGCCAAGACACCTTAGCCAAGACACCTTAGCCAAGACACATTAGCCAAGACACATTAGCCAAGACACCTTAGCCAAGACACCTTAGCCAAGACACCTTAGCCAAGACACATTAGCCAAGACACCTTAGCCAAGACACCTTAGCCAAGACACATTAGCCAAGACACCTTAGCCAAGACACCTTAGCCAAGACACATTAGCCGAGACACATTAGCCAAAACACCTTAGCCAAGACACCTTAGCCAAGACACCTTAGCCAAGACACTTTAGCCAAGACACCTTAGCCGAGACACATTAGCCGAGACACATTAGCCAAGACACCTTAGCCAAGACACCTTAGCCAAGACACCTTAGCCAAGACACCTTAGCCAAGACACTTTAGCCAAGACACATTAGCCAAGACACCTTAGCCAAGACACATTAGCCAAGACACATTAGCCAAGACACATTAGCCTAGACACCTTAGCCAAGACACATTAGCCAAGACACCTTAGCCAAGACACCTTAGCCAAGACACCTTAGCCAAGACACCTTAGCCAAGACACTTTAGCCAAGACACATTAGCCAAGACACCTTAGCCAAGACACATTAGCCAAGACACGTTAGCCAAGACACATTAGCCTAGACACCTTAGCCAAGACACATTAGCCAAGACACCTTAGCCAAGACACCTTAGCCAAGACACATTAGCCGAGACACATAAGCCAAGACACCTTAGCCAAGACACCTTAGCCAAGACACATTAGCCGAGACACCTTAGCCAAGACACATTAGCCGAGACACATAAGCCAAGACACCTTAGCCAAGACACCTTAGCCAAGACACATTAGCCAAGACACATTAGCCAAGACACTTTAGCCAAGACACCTTAGCCAAGACACCTTAGCCAAGACACCTTAGCCAAGACACTTTAGCCAAGACACATTAGCCAAGACACCTTAGCCAAGACACATTAGCCAAGACACATTAGCCAAGACACATTAGCCTAGACACCTTAGCCAAGACACATTAGCCAAGACACCTTAGCCAAGACACCTTAGCCAAGACACATTAGCCGAGACACATAAGCCAAGACACCTTAGCCAAGACACCTTAGCCAAGACACCTTAGCCAAGACACATTAGCCAAGACACCTTAGCCAAGACACCTTAGCCAAGACACATTAGCCAAGACACCTTAGCCAAGACACCTTAGCCAAGACACATTAGCCGAGACACATTAGCCAAAACACCTTAGCCAAGACACCTTAGCCAAGACACCTTAGCCAAGACACTTTAGCCAAGACACCTTAGCCAAGACACATTAGCCGAGACACATTAGCCAAGACACCTTAGCCAAGACACCTTAGCCAAGACACCTTAGCCAAGACACCTTAGCCAAGACACTTTAGCCAAGACACATTAGCCAAGACACCTTAGCCAAGACACATTAGCCAAGACACATTAGCCAAGACACATTAGCCTAGACACCTTAGCCAAGACACATTAGCCAAGACACCTTAGCCAAGACACCTTAGCCAAGACACCTTAGCCAAGACACCTTAGCCAAGACACCTTAGCCAAGACACATTAGCCAAGAAACCTTAGCCAAGACACATTAGCCAAGACACATTAGCCAAGACACATTAGCCTAGACACCTTAGCCAAGACACATTAGCCAAGACACCTTAGCCAAGACACCTTAGCCAAGACACATTAGCCGAGACACATAAGCCAAGACACCTTAGCCAAGACACCTTAGCCAAGACACATTAGCCGAGACACCTTAGCCAAGACACATTAGCCGAGACACATAAGCCAAGACACCTTAGCCAAGACACCTTAGCCAAGACACATTAGCCAAGACACATTAGCCAAGACACCTTAGCCAAGACACCTTAGCCAAGACACCTTAGCCAAGACACTTTAGCCAAGATACATTAGCCAAGACACCTTAGCCAAGACACATTAGCCAAGACACATTAGCCAAGACACATTAGCCTAGACACCTTAGCCAAGACACATTAGCCAAGACACCTTAGCCAAGACACCTTAGCCAAGACACATTAGCCGAGACACATAAGCCAAGACACCTTAGCCAAGACACATTAGCCAAGACACCTTAGCCAAGACACCTTAGCCAAGACACATTAGCCGAGACACATAAGCCAAGACACCTTAGCCAAGACACCTTAGCCAAGACACATTAGCCAAGACACATTAGCCAAGACACTTTAGCCAAGACACCTTAGCCAAGACACCTTAGCCAAGACACCTTAGCCAAGACACTTTAGCCAAGACACATTAGCCAAGACACCTTAGCCAAGACACATTAGCCAAGACACATTAGCCAAGACACATTAGCCTAGACACCTTAGCCAAGACACATTAGCCAAGACACCTTAGCCAAGACACCTTAGCCAAGACACATTAGCCGAGACACATAAGCCAAGACACATTAGCCAAGACACCTTAGCCAAGACACCTTAGCCAAGACACATTAGCCAAGACACCTTAGCCAAGACACCTTAGCCAAGACACCTTAGCCAAGACACATTAGCCGAGACACATAAGCCAAGACACCTTAGCCAAGACACCTTAGCCAAGACACATTAGCCGAGACACATTAGCCAAGACACCTTAGCCAAGACACCTTAGCCAAGACACCTTAGCCAAGACACCTTAGCCAAGACACCTTAGCCAAGACACATTAGCCAAGACACATTAGCCGAGACACATAAGCCAAGACACCTTAGCCAAGACACCTTAGCCAAGACACCTTAGCCAAGACACATTAGCCAAGACACCTTAGCCAAGACACCTTAGCCAAGACACCTTAGCCAAGACACATTAGCCGAGACACATTAGCCAAAACACCTTAGCCAAGACACCTTAGCCAAGACACCTTAGCCAAGACACTTTAGCCAAGACACCTTAGCCGAGACACATTAGCCGAGACACATTAGCCAAGACACCTTAGCCAAGACACCTTAGCCAAGACACCTTAGCCAAGACACCTTAGCCAAGACACTTTAGCCAAGACACATTAGCCAAGACACCTTAGCCAAGACACATTAGCCAAGACACATTAGCCAAGACACATTAGCCTAGACACCTTAGCCAAGACACATTAGCCAAGACACCTTAGCCAAGACACCTTAGCCAAGACACATTAGCCGAGACACATAAGCCAAGACACCTTAGCCAAGACACCTTAGCCAAGACACATTAGCCGAGACACATTAGCCAAGACACCTTAGCCAAGACACCTTAGCCAAGACACCTTAGCCAAGACACTTTAGCCAAGACACCTTAGCCAAGACACATTAGCCAAGACACATTAGCCGAGACACATAAGCCAAGACACCTTAGCCAAGACACATTAGCCAAGACACATTAGCCAAGACACCTTAGCCAAGACACATTAGCCTAGACACCTTAGCCAAGACACAATAGCCAAGTTACCTTAGCCAAGACACATTAGCCAAGACACCTTAGCCAAGACACCTTAGCCAAGACACCTTAGCCAAGACACCTTAGCCAAGACACATTAGCCAAGACACCTTAGCCAAGACACCTTAGACAAGACACCTTAGCCAAGACACATTAGCCGAGACACATAAGCCAAGACACCTTAGCCAAGACACCTTAGCCAAGACACATTAGCCAAGACACATTAGCCAAGACACCTTAGCCAAGACACATTAGCCAAGACACCTTAGCCAAGACACATTAGCCGAGACACATTAGCCAAGACACATAAGCCAAGACACATTAGCCAAGACACCTTAGCCAAGACACCTTAGCCAAGACACATTAGCCGAGACACATTAGCCAAGACACATTAGCCAAGACACCTTAGCCAAGACACATTAGCCGAGACACATTAGCCAAGACACCTCAGCCAAGACACCTTAGCCGAGACACCTTAGCCAAGACACATTAGCCAAGAAACCTTAGCCAAAACACTTTAGCCAAGACACATTAGCCAAGACACCTTAGCCAAGACACATTAGCCAAGACACATTAGCCAAGACACATTAGCCAAGACACATTAGCCAAGACACCTTAGCCAAGACACATTAGCCGAGACACATTAGCCAAGACACATTAGCCAAGACACATTAGCCAAGACACATTAGCCAAGACACATTAGCCAAGACACATTAGCCAAGACACATTAGCCAAGACACATTAGCCAAGACACATTAGCCAAGACACATTAGCCAAGACACCTTAGCCAAGACACATTAGCCAAGACACATTAGCCAAGACACCTTAGCCAAGACACCTTAGCCAAGACACATTAGCCAAGACACATTAGCCTAGACACCTTAGCCAAGACACCTTAGCTAAGACACATTAGCCAAGACACATTAGCCGAGACACATAAGCCAAGACACCTTAGCCAAGACACCTTAGCCAAGACACCTTAGCCAAGACACCTTAGCCAAGACACTTTAGCCAAGACACCTTAGCCAAGACACATTAGCCAAGACACATTAGCCAAGACACATTAGCCAAGACACCTTAGCCAAGACACATTAGCCAAGACACATTAGCCAAGACACATTAGCCAAGACACATTAGCCTAGACACCTTAGCCAAGACACATTAGCCAAGACACCTTAGCCAAGACACATTAGCCAAGACACATTAGCCGAGACACATAAGCCAAGACACCTTAGCCAAGACACCTTAGCCAAGACACCTTAGCCAAGACACATTAGCCAAGACACATTAGCCAAGACACATTAGCCAAGACACATTAGCCAAGACACATTAGCCAAGACACATTAGCCAAGACACATTAGCCAAGACTTCTTAGCCAAGACACCTTAGCCAAGACACCTTAGCCAAGACACTCTAGCCAAGACACATTAGCCAAGACACCTTAGCCAAGACACATTAGCCAAGACACATTAGCCAAGACACATTAGCCTAGACACCTTAGCCAAGACACATTAGCCAAGACACCTTAGCCAAGACACCTTAGCCAAGACACATTAGCCGAGACACATAAGCCAAGACACCTTAGCCAAGACACCTTAGCCAAGACACATTAGCCGAGACACATTAGCCAAAACACCTTAGCCAAGACACCTTAGCCAAGACACCTTAGCCAAGACACCTTAGCCAAGACACATTAGCCAAGACACATTAGCCAAGACACATTAGCCAAGACACCTTAGCCAAGACACCTTAGCCAAGACACATTAGCCAAGACACCTTAGCCAAGACACCTTAGCCAAGACACATTAGCCAAGACACCTTAGCCAAGACACCTTAGCCAAGACACATTAGCCGAGACACATTAGCCAAAACACCTTAGCCAAGACACCTTAGCCAAGACACCTTAGCCAAGACACTTTAGCCAAGACACCTTAGCCAAGACACATTAGCCGAGACACATTAGCCAAGACACCTTAGCCAAGACACCTTAGCCAAGACACCTTAGCCAAGACACCTTAGCCAAGACACTTTAGCCAAGACACATTAGCCAAGACACCTTAGCCAAGACACATTAGCCAAGACACATTAGCCAAGACACATTAGCCTAGACACCTTAGCCAAGACACATTAGCCAAGACACCTTAGCCAAGACACCTTAGCCAAGACACCTTAGCCAAGACACCTTAGCCAAGACACTTTAGCCAAGACACATTAGCCAAGACACCTTAGCCAAGACACATTAGCCAAGACACATTAGCCAAGACACATTAGCCTAGACACCTTAGCCAAGACACATTAGCCAAGACACCTTAGCCAAGACACCTTAGCCAAGACACATTAGCCGAGACACATAAGCCAAGACACCTTAGCCAAGACACCTTAGCCAAGACACATTAGCCGAGACACCTTAGCCAAGACACATTAGCCGAGACACATAAGCCAAGACACCTTAGCCAAGACACCTTAGCCAAGACACATTAGCCAAGACACATTAGCCAAGACACTTTAGCCAAGACACCTTAGCCAAGACACCTTAGCCAAGACACCTTAGCCAAGACACTTTAGCCAAGACACATTAGCCAAGACACCTTAGCCAAGACACATTAGCCAAGACACATTAGCCAAGACACATTAGCCTAGACACCTTAGCCAAGACACATTAGCCAAGACACCTTAGCCAAGACACCTTAGCCAAGACACATTAGCCGAGACACATAAGCCAAGACACCTTAGCCAAGACACCTTAGCCAAGACACCTTAGCCAAGACACATTAGCCAAGACACCTTAGCCAAGACACCTTAGCCAAGACACATTAGCCAAGACACCTTAGCCAAGACACCTTAGCCAAGACACATTAGCCGAGACACATTAGCCAAAACACCTTAGCCAAGACACCTTAGCCAAGACACCTTAGCCAAGACACTTTAGCCAAGACACCTTAGCCAAGACACATTAGCCGAGACACATTAGCCAAGACACCTTAGCCAAGACACCTTAGCCAAGACACCTTAGCCAAGACACCTTAGCCAAGACACTTTAGCCAAGACACATTAGCCAAGACACCTTAGCCAAGACACATTAGCCAACACACATTAGCCAAGACACATTAGCCTAGACACCTTAGCCAAGACACATTAGCCAAGACACCTTAGCCAAGACACCTTAGCCAAGACACCTTAGCCAAGACACCTTAGCCAAGACACCTTAGCCAAGACACATTAGCCAAGAAACCTTAGCCAAGACACATTAGCCAAGACACATTAGCCAAGACACATTAGCCTAGACACCTTAGCCAAGACACATTAGCCAAGACACCTTAGCCAAGACACCTTAGCCAAGACACATTAGCCGAGACACATAAGCCAAGACACCTTAGCCAAGACACCTTAGCCAAGACACATTAGCCGAGACACCTTAGCCAAGACACATTAGCCGAGACACATAAGCCAAGACACCTTAGCCAAGACACCTTAGCCAAGACACATTAGCCAAGACACATTAGCCAAGACACCTTAGCCAAGACACCTTAGCCAAGACACCTTAGCCAAGACACTTTAGCCAAGATACATTAGCCAAGACACCTTAGCCAAGACACATTAGCCAAGACACATTAGCCAAGACACATTAGCCTAGACACCTTAGCCAAGACACATTAGCCAAGACACCTTAGCCAAGACACCTTAGCCAAGACACATTAGCCGAGACACATAAGCCAAGACACCTTAGCCAAGACACATTAGCCAAGACACCTTAGCCAAGACACCTTAGCCAAGACACATTAGCCGAGACACATAAGCCAAGACACCTTAGCCAAGACACATTAGCCAAGACACATTAGCCAAGACACATTAGCCAAGACACTTTAGCCAAGACACCTTAGCCAAGACACCTTAGCCAAGACACCTTAGCCAAGACACTTTAGCCAAGACACATTAGCAAAGACACCTTAGCCAAGACACATTAGCCAAGACACATTAGCCAAGACACATTAGCCTAGACACCTTAGCCAAGACACATTAGCCAAGACACCTTAGCCAAGACACCTTAGCCAAGACACATTAGCCGAGACACATAAGCCAAGACACATTAGCCAAGACACCTTAGCCAAGACACCTTAGCCAAGACACCTTAGCCAAGACACATTAGCCAAGACACCTTAGCCAAGACACCTTAGCCAAGACACCTTAGCCAAGACACATTAGCCGAGACACATAAGCCAAGACACCTTAGCCAAGACACCTTAGCCAAGACACATTAGCCGAGACACATTAGCCAAGACACCTTAGCCAAGACACCTTAGCCAAGACACCTTAGCCAAGACACCTTAGCCAAGACACCTTAGCCAAGACACATTAGCCAAGACACATTAGCCGAGACACATAAGCCAAGACACCTTAGCCAAGACACCTTAGCCAAGACACCTTAGCCAAGACACATTAGCCAAGACACCTTAGCCAAGACACCTTAGCCAAGACACCTTAGCCAAGACACATTAGCCGAGACACATTAGCCAAAACACCTTAGCCAAGACACCTTAGCCAAGACACCTTAGCCAAGACACTTTAGCCAAGACACCTTAGCCGAGACACATTAGCCGAGACACATTAGCCAAGACACCTTAGCCAAGACACCTTAGCCAAGACACCTTAGCCAAGACACCTTAGCCAAGACACTTTAGCCAAGACACATTAGCCAAGACACCTTAGCCAAGACACATTAGCCAAGACACATTAGCCAAGACACATTAGCCTAGACACCTTAGCCAAGACACATTAGCCAAGACACCTTAGCCAAGACACCTTAGCCAAGACACATTAGCCGAGACACATAAGCCAAGACACCTTAGCCAAGACACCTTAGCCAAGACACATTAGCCGAGACACATTAGCCAAGACACCTTAGCCAAGACACCTTAGCCAAGACACCTTAGCCAAGACACTTTAGCCAAGACACCTTAGCCAAGACACATTAGCCAAGACACATTAGCCGAGACACATAAGCCAAGACACCTTAGCCAAGACACATTAGCCAAGACACATTAGCCAAGACACCTTAGCCAAGACACATTAGCCTAGACACCTTAGCCAAGACACAATAGCCAAGTTACCTTAGCCAAGACACATTAGCCAAGACACCTTAGCCAAGACACCTTAGCCAAGACACCTTAGCCAAGACACTTTAGCCAAGACACATTAGCCAAGACACCTTAGCCAAGACACCTTAGACAAGACACCTTAGCCAAGACACATTAGCCGAGACACATAAGCCAAGACACCTTAGCCAAGACACCTTAGCCAAGACACATTAGCCAAGACACATTAGCCAAGACACCTTAGCCAAGACACATTAGCCAAGACACATTAGCCAAGACACCTTAGCCAAGACACATTAGCCAAGACCCATTAGCCAAGACACCTTAGCCAAGACACATTAGCCAAGACACCTTAGCCAAGACACCTTAGCCAAGACACCTTAGCCAAGACACATTAGCCAAGACACATTAGCCAAGACACCTTAGCCAAGACACATTAGCCGAGACACATTAGCCAAAACACCTTAGCCAAGACACCTTAGCCAAGACACCTTAGCCAAGACACTTTAGCCAAGACACCTTAGCCAAGACACATTAGCCGAGACACATAAGCCAAGACACCTTAGCCAAGACACCTTAGCCAAGACACATTAGCCGAGACACATTAGCCAAGACACCTTAGCCAAGACACATTAGCCAAGACACATTAGCCAAGACACCTTAGCCAAGACACCTTAGCCAAGACACATTAGCCAAGACACATTAGCCGAGACACATAAGCCAAGACACCTTAGCCAAGACACCTTAGCCAAGACACATTAGCCGAGACACATTAGCCAAGACACCTTAGCCAAGACACATTAGCCAAGACACATTAGCCAAGACACCTTAGCCAAGACACATTAGCCTAGACACCTTAGCCAAGACACAATAGCCAAGTTACCTTAGCCAAGACACATTAGCCAAGACACCTTAGCCAAGACACCTTAGCCAAGACACCTTAGCCAAGACACCTTAGCCAAGACACATTAGCCAAGACACCTTAGCCAAGACACCTTAGCCAAGACACCTTAGCCAAGACACATTAGCCAAGACACCTTATATAATCCACTGGAGTGGAATTTACGCGAAGACGCGATTTTACTTAAGTTCGCGGAAATGAAACGCGGACGCGACTGATTCCGTAGGTTGTAAGATTGTAAGTCGTCTTTATTTCTACAATATTTCCTTATATATTAACATGTCTTGATAGTGTTGGTTCTTATCCTACACGCCGTGCGTTGGTGTTAGTTTTGGGAACGTGAGAGGTAAAATCCTAGTTTTATCTGTTAATGTTGTTTTAGGATTTGTCCGTTTGGTCAAATCGTCCGATTTGGGCGTTTTAGTTAATTGCACCGTGAGCATTGGTACATTTTTCCTGTCGACCTTTTGCCTGTCCCTATCTTTCCTGGACGCAAATATGTTGCTTGATCGGCTAGTTTCTTAAGGGATCGGATGCAGTTTATTGCATGCTACATATGGCACGGCGTGTGGGCGTAGGTTTGTTATTGCTATTTTGGGTATCGCGTTCGTTCGTACAAAGGATGCTGTTTATTGTATTTCATTTATGCATTTCGAGACCCTTTTTTACCAAACTGGCATAACGAGATGCTTTGTATTTTTAATATTTTGGGTTATCGCTTTTTTAGGATAGCGTACTGGCGGTCCCTAGTTATAAAATTGCATTTTGGATATGTTGAATCGCGTTTATTACTTAGCCTTTCCTGTTGCAGTGTTTATACAGCTGCATGTCGTAGATTCGAACCTAAGTTTGCCAGGCGATCCTGCGTAGCATCCTGTTTATTTCGAACGGCGTACCATTCTTTGTTCATTTTCAACTAAAGTTTATTGCATCTTTGCTAACGTTTAATATATTTGAAAATGTGTTCAAAAACACGTGAATCAGAACGATTGATCGTTGCGTTCACAACATTCCGGCCCTCGTAAAACTATAAGTTTTACCAAAATACGCAACGTCTTAGCTATGAAGAAAATGAGAATGAAAGGTGTAATCTAACTTTTCGTTATTTACCTAATAAAAATGCGTGCAATCATTGACGTTCGCAATTGTTGTTACGCGAAGAGCACTGCGGTTGAGGATGTGGAGCTGTAGGAGTCGTCATCTCGTTGTTTGCTGGAGGCGCGACGGTGTTAAGCGATGGAAACAGAAACCTCGGTTTTCCGTGGCACGGAATTACCTCAATCGTGTGTGGTTCTTCATTTCGTTGTTCTTCTAGCGGAATGTTGACGTAGTTTTGCGTGCTTGCTTCGTTGGCTGCTTGCTGTCTATGGCCGCGATGAGATATCAGATTGGTCAAGGAGTCCCAAAAGGATGCTAACAATTGCCATCCTACTCCGTAGATTTCGAATAGAATTCTGCCATGTATTATTGTATCTATTATGAACTTAATAGTTCTTCCACATACATAGATACCGATAGCTGTTGACGTAATGTTTCCGAGCCAAGTTGACCAAGAGACTAGTTTAGACCAGTATTTGTTGAAGGCGTTGTGAATTACCTTTTCTGACACGAGTCCATCGAAGGTAAATCCTTGCAGATTCGGATGTTCACCGTTGATCATCTTGTGTAGTACTGATGCCGCTATTCTTTTATCTCCTTGTTCATACACCATATTTTTCATTTTTTGTAGGCTTTCGGCGTCGTAGACGCCGCTCTCCATTAGATTCGGCAATGGTGTGTATGTCCAGCTCGTTACGATATCGGTTGTTAGTTGCTGTGGTGCTGTTGTTTCACGCAAGCGTTGGTCGGTCGTATACCATCTTCCACCGATGGTAAATTTCGCAGGCAAAAGCGGAGTGCAATCCATTTGCGTGCCTCTTAGTTGTAACATTCTGGTTACTGGAGCTATGAACATTGACCGGTTATTGTATTTTACCGGAATCTCCTGATAGCAGTCTTCTTTGCTTTCGTATGTAACGTAGACTGGCTTACATTCAAGGATGTATAATACTTCTGCTGCTACGACGGCCGTATATCCGGGACGTTTCACCAGGTTTGTGACGAATTCACTAGGATTAAGTCGAGCCAGAGTCAGCTTGGTTTCCAGGAGTGCCTTATCGATTTTGCACATCTCGGTCATTACTGTGAAGTATACGTCGTTTAGTTTTTGGCCGAGATAGTTTTCTACCAGAGTGATTTTTGAATTGAAGTACGTGAATAAGTCGAGGTTTCTGCCGTCGACCGCTTTTCGTTGGAATGGCGATTGATAACCACTTAGCTCGAGGATGAATATCTTAGGATGGTCGGTGACGTAGCTATTGAAGCCGCATATCTGTGTAGCGTCTCGAGCTCTTATCGAAAACATATGCTCTTTCGAGATTAAGGTGTAGACTGTGTTCGCTGCATTTACCTTTGCATTATCGATGGTTTTGTTTACAGTACCTTCATAGATGATTTCGAAATCGTTTCGCTCGCATTGCCGCCGCAGGTCCACTTCCCAGGTGAGGTAGCCGTAATCTGGATCTAGACACCAACCCGTCGTATGTGCGCAAACTAGACCGCTCCGCAGCGTGATTTGATCGTTCTCGAGGTCTGCCGTAGCCACGTAGTCGTATAACCCGATTTCGTACTCGTAGTATACCAACGCGTTTTCCCACGTATAGCTCGATGTCCGATACGTTCCTCCGCTGCAAGCTGTTCCCTGGATGCTGCCAACGATGAGTGCTTCCCCCCTTGTGGTGTGATTGCGACGCAATTCCCTAACCTTCGTATTGATTGATAAAGCAATTTCTCCTAACATTTGAGCTAGTTTACACTCCTGTGGTGTAAATTCCTTAACGATATATTCATAGCTTCGTTCATAATCTGATATGTGTGAAAAGGCGCCACAATGTTTAATTGACCGTTTAATGATTACTTTACATTGATGAACGTGAACAATAGTTTTTGGGCTTCTTTGTAATACCTGAATACGTATTTCTTCAGTCGAGACGTTTTTAGATGGTGGAATGCAAGATGCTACGTCCATAAGGGAGTAGCTGGTGATATTTATATCGTTGTTAGCGCAGTCATACGCTATTAAACCCCTTGCTGATTCCCCAATTGCTTGTGCTGAAAGAAACAAAAGTATTAGTATGGCTATGGTAATGGTATTTAATTTACTGAATTTAGCTTGTGACGGCATCTCTTTTATTTGTACCGCCTCCGGCCCTCGTTTGAAAGCCGACACCTTTGTAGTGTTTGCTGTTAATGTGTTTTTATACCAATTGCAGGGTTGGATTTTTTTCTTTTTTCCTTTTATACCTGCTCGGCCACGATCCTGATTGCAGGGCATTTTCGCTTTTTCAAATATCGCGCCTACAAATTCAGGGTTTTTGTCTTTTACGACATTATTTTCGTGTTTGTACACGTCGAGCACTGCTATCCCCGTGACTGGGCGACAGTAGATACCTTGGATGGTTTTGATTTTGACGGATCTTATTTGTCCGTCCTTGCCTGGTTGTACTTCTATTACTCGTCCTTTTAACCAAGTTCCAGGTTTCATTGAATTTGTGTCTGTAATTACAACGATATCATCGATTTTAATTGGTTCCGTTAATTTATTCCATTTTGGTCTTTGGGCAATTAGTGGTAGATATTGCTTTACCCATTTGTCCCAAAAAACCTTCCCATAGTGAAGCGCTAGTCTGTAATGTTTACGTTCTAGGCTATGTGTGGGGATTTCAATCGGAATAGAGTAATTTCCAGCTCTACCGATAAGAATGTGGAATGGTGTCAATGGTTCATCATTCTCTTCATTGAGAGGTATGTTGGTTAACGGGCGAGAGTTTAGAATAAATTCGGCTTGTATTAATGCGCTTCGTAGCACTTCGATGGTTGGAGCACGATGTTGCCTACAATGTATCATTTCTTTTAGATTTGATTTGATAATGCGTATCAACCTTTCCCATGAGCCTCCAAAATGTGGGGCTATTGGCGGATTAAAATGCCAGGCTATTTGTAACTTCATTGCTTCCCCTTGTTCCATACGTGTGTTAATTTGTTTAACCAAAGATCTTAGTTCGTTGTCTGCTCCCACAAGGTTTGTGCCGTTGTCGCTGTAAACATGTGTTACTGCCCCCCGTCTTCCTTGAAAATTAAGAAAGCACATGATGAAGGAATCGGTATCTAGTTTCTCAGCCAACTCAATATGGCTCGCTCTTGTGGTCATGCATGTGAATATTACACCCCATCGTTTCTCTAATGATCTTTTTACGGCTACTTCGAACGGTCCGAAGTAATCTATACCTGTATGAGTGAAAGGAAAAACGTACGCTTCCGTTCTGCAGGTTGGTAAGGGAGCCATAATTGGCGCTAGTGGCCTTGCTTTAGCATTTTTACAATATTGACACCTGGCCTTTACGTAACGAAATGCTGTATTCAAGCTGGGAATGAAGTATTTTTGTTGGATAGCTGATAAGACTATTTTATCCGATTGATGGTTATACACTTCATGGTACCATTGTATGATCAATCGCGTAATGTGATGATCTTTTGGCAATATGATCGGTATTCTT
Source organism: Anopheles funestus (assembly GCF_943734845.2). Taxonomy (NCBI): domain Eukaryota; kingdom Metazoa; phylum Arthropoda; class Insecta; order Diptera; family Culicidae; genus Anopheles; species Anopheles funestus. The sequence continues at coordinate 141,971 of NW_026045353.1, forward strand.
GCCGAAATTGGAAGGTGTTCCGTGTATTCTAACCGGCTCTTGAAACGCATTACGCCATTTTCGTCTAAAAATGGCGTTAATTTTGAAAGTGGTCCAACTGTTGTCAGTTGTCCGTTTTTCTTGATATCCTTTATTTCGTCAGGATACATATCCCGTTGGGCCTTTCTATACAGGATATTTTCGGCACGTTGTCGATCTTTCATCGTGTATGCCTTATTAAATGAGGTTTTGTTTAACCCATAGTCGACTATCTTCATTATAGTGGAAATCCTAAATAATAGTTTCCACCAATTGGAAAATTTTTGTTCTTGAATATAGTCTTTTTCATCCGTGTGGATGTTAGCGAAATTCATTTCTTCGCTCGATTCTTGAAGTTGTTTTATTGGTTTTACACCAAAATCTTCAACTGAAAAATAGTTAGACATCATTTTTTGGATATCTACCTGTTCTTGGATAACCATTGAAAAAGTCGTATTTTCATTATCCGAATTTCTTCCGTAAACGAGCCAACCTAATTTGGTTTTCATAGCAATGGGCTCTCCTTGTTTACCGTATCGATGCTTTAGCCCCATTAACAATTGATTATGTTTTATACCGATAACGATTGTCGGCTGTACATTCTCAAACTCATTAATCGGTAAATTTTTCAAATAAGAGTACTTAAGACACAATTCGTTATAGTTTAATGTTTGTATTGGCAACATTAAATTTTTGATTGTCCTAACGTCTTTTAGGATAAAAGTCTTTTTTGATGCACCTCTAATTCTCAAATTTACGCTTTGACTTCCTTCATGGTCGGCCTTCGTACCTTGAGCCCAAACCAGTTGAAGTGGAATATTTTCTCCCGTTAAAGAGAGTTTCCTGGCGATTTTTGCATCTAATAGGGTTAGAGATGAACCCGGATCTAAAAAGGCGTATGTTTTAACGGATTTATCTTTGTTCATTAGTGTTACTGGTAACACTTGATAGTGTGTCGAAGACGGCACTTGTACCTCGTGATGGTTATTAACGGCTTCTTGTTCAACTGCTGGAGTTGTTCCCGAAGGATGAAGCATTTTGTGATGTTTTGATGTACATCCATTAATACCACACTTTTGTGCGCTTCTACAAGCGTCTATGGCATGATTGTTTGATTTTAAACATCCTGCACAAAGACGTTTGTTTTTTACTATCTGTTGACGCTCTGTGACATTTTTATTCACTAAGGCGTAACATTTGATAGTTTCGTGTGGCTTGTTGCATATTAAGCATTTTGCCTTTGATTTACTAGTTTCCGGTTGGTCGGATCCTAGCTTTTTTGGCTTTGATTCGCCTTTTGACTCATGGATGTTAACATGTCCCTTTTGAGTAAACGATTGTAACGTACTCATAACAGTTGCGGTTTTCGCATAAGGTTTAAGCCATTCGCATAGTTCGTCTAATGTTTGATCCCTTAGGCTGACTTTTTCCTTTGTTACATACTTGGCTCTATCGAGTTGTATGTTATAGGGAAGCTTGGAAGTTAACTCGAGCACCAATCTATGATCACTGAGATAAGATGGTTCTTCCATGAGTTTAATTGTATGCACTAAATTTTCTAATGCATTTATCAGATCAACGACTATATTCTTTGAATCTTTTTTTAGTCGTTGTAATCCATTCAACAGTTCTAAATAAATTAGATCTGTTCCTCCAAATTTTTCTTCTAACCTTTTAATAATTTCGCCTACGTTTTTAGATTCCATCATAAGCTGTTGAACGTGCCTTAAGGCGTCTCCGTTCAAAGCTTGTCTTAAACGGTTTAGATTTTCTAAATCCGTAAATTTGCCTTCTTCGTTTGTTTTGTCAAACGTTTGTTTGAAGTTTGTCCATTCTTTTGGATCACCTCCAAACTTTGGCAATTGCATCAAGGATTGTCTTCGTAAGAAGGTTTCCATGTGCGATGGACCTTTTCTTTCATCCATCATGGATTTGAAAGCGTTAAAAAATTCTTCCATCTGTTGCTTTTGGTTATCTACCATTTTTCCTTGGTTGATAACCATTTCTTTCATAGTTGTGTCTATACAAGACTCGTCCATTTTTTCATTTGTTTTATCGTCCTTTTTTGCAGATGCCTCTAATTCAGATGTCAATCGTTTAAATTCATATTTGATTTTTTGACATTTAGGGCATAACCAGCATTCTGCTGGTGTTGGACTGCGAGTCAGTCTAACGCACTGCAAATGGAACCAACGGTCGCATTCAAAGCATTCTGCCATTGTGTTTTCGCTGGTATCAATACCCTCGCACAAGCGGCAGCTACCGTTTGGATTTTTAACAAAATTGAAAGGCATTTTGGACGAATCTGTGATTTCCTTGCCGTATTATGAGAAAAAACTGACTTACTTGAATAAGCTGATACTTTCCTCTTGTAGATCGGCAGGAGCTATAAACTTCTGGAACTGGGATGGCTTCGCTGTGATGATGTTGCACGGTACTTCTCTGGGTTTCCCGCGTGTGTCGGATCAATGTCAATGTCTTTCACAATAGTTTTTAGAAACTTTCACAACACAACGTAAAGCACTAATGTTCCTATAATGGTTTAAGCTATATTTGTTGACACAGAATATAAGCAACGACGATTTTGAAACGTTCGAAGGTCGAAAACGGAGAATTACAATATTCGGAGGTTGACGTTACAACCTTTAAACTTGAACAACTCACTTAAACCACGGTTTAATTTCACTAATTTTTAAGCGATTTAACTTTGAACTGTTTAATCACTTTTAAAATTCAAGCTTTAGTCGAATTAGTTCGACACTGGAGTTATGAGCACTTCTTTTGCTATAACTCCTCTCTGGAGCCACCATATAATCCACTGGAGTGGAATTTACGCGAAGACGCGATTTTTACTTAAGTTCGAGAAAATGAAACCCGGACGCGACTATTCTCGTTCGTTGTTAGATTGTAAGTCGTCTTTATTTCTACAATATTTCCTTATATATTAACATGTCTTGATAGTGTTGGTTCTTATCCTACACGCCGTGCGTTGGTGTTAGTTTTGGGAACGTGAGAGGTAAAATCCTAGTTTTATCTGTTAATGTTGTTTTAGGATTTGTCCGTTTGGTCAAATCGTCCGATTTGGGCGTTTTAGTTAATTGCACCGTGAGCATTGGTACATTTTTCCTGTCGACCTTTTGCCTGTCCCTATCTTTCCTGGACGCAAATATGTTGCTTGATCGGCTAGTTTCTTAAGGGATCGGATGCAGTTTATTGCATGCTACATATGGCACGGCGTGTGGGCGTAGGTTTGTTATTGCTATTTTGGGTATCGCGTTCGTTCGTACAAAGGATGCTGTTTATTGTATTTCATTTATGCATTTCGAGACCCTTTTTTACCAAACTGGCATAACGAGATGCTTTGTATTTTTAATATTTTGGGTTATCGCTTTTTTAGGATAGCGTACTGGCGGTCCCTAGTTATAAAATTGCATTTTGGATATGTTGAATCGCGTTTATTACTTAGCCTTTCCTGTTGCAGTGTTTATACAGCTGCATGTCGTAGATTCGAACCTAAGTTTGCCAGGCGATCCTGCGTAGCATCCTGTTTATTTCGAACGGCGTACCATTCTTTGTTCATTTTCAACTAAAGTTTATTGCATCTTTGCTAACGTTTAATATATTTGAAAATGTGTTCAAAAACACGTGAATCAGAACGATTGATCGTTGCGTTCACAACACCTTAGCCAAGACACCTTAGACAAGACACCTTAGCCAAGACACCTTAGCCAAGACACATTAGCCAAGACACCTTAGCCAAGACACATTAGCCAAGACACCTTAGCCAAGACACATTAGCCAAGACACATTAGCCAAGACACATTAGCCAAGACACCTTAGCCAAGACACATTAGCCGAGACACATTAGCCAAGACACCTTAGCCAAGACACATAAGCCGAGACACATTAGCCAAAACACCTTAGCCGAGACACATTAGCCAAGACACATTAGCCAAGACACATTAGCCGAGACACATAAGCCAAGACACCTTAGCCAAGACACCTTAGCCAAGACACATTAGCCGAGACACATTAGCCAAGACACCTTAGCCAAGACACATTAGCCTAGACACCTTAGCCAAGACACAATAGCCAAGTTACCTTAGCCAAGACACATAAGCCAAGACACCTTAGCCAAGACACCTTAGCCAAGACACCTTAGCCAAGACACCTTAGCCAAGACACATTAGCCAAGACACCTTAGCCAAGACACCTTAGACAAGACACCTTAGCCAAGACACATTAGCCGAGACACATAAGCCAAGACACCTTAGCCAAGACACCTTAGCCAAGACACATTAGCCAAGACACCTTAGCCAAGACACATTAGCCGAGACACATAAGCCAAGACACCTTAGCCAAGACACATTAGCCGAGACACATTAGCCAAGACACATAAGCCAAGACACATTAGCCAAGACACCTTAGCCAAGACACCTTAGCCAAGACACATTAGCCGAGACACATTAGCCAAGACACATTAGCCAAGACACCTTAGCCAAGACACATTAGCCGAGACACATTAGCCAAGACACCTCAGCCAAGACACCTTAGCCGAGACACCTTAGCCAAGACACCTTAGCCAAGACACCTTAGCCAAGACACATTAGCCGAGACACATTAGCCAAGACACATTAGCCAAGACACATTAGCCAAGACACCTTAGCCAAGACACATTAGCCAAGACACCTTGGCCAAGACACATTAGCCAAGACACATTAGCCAAGACACCTCAGCCAAGACACCTTAGCCGAGACACCTTAGCCAAGACACCTTAGCCAAGACACCTTAGCCAAGACACCTTAGCCAAGACACATTAGCCGAGACACATTAGCCGAGACACCTTAGCCAAGACACATTAGCCAAGACACCTTAGCCAAGACACCTTAGCCAAGACACGTTGGCCAAGACACATTAGCCAAGACACCTTAGCCAAGACACATTAGCCAAGACACCTTAGCCAAGACACCTTAGCCAAGACACATTAGCCGAGACACATAAGCCAAGACACCTTAGCCAAGACACCTTAGCCAAGACACATTAGCCGAGACACATTAGCCAAAACACCTTAGCCAAGACACCTTAGCCAAGACACCTTAGCCAAGACACTTTAGCCAAGACACCTTAGCCAAGACACATTGGCCGAGACACATAAGCCAAGACACCTTAGCCAAGACACCTTAGCCAAGACACATTCGCCGAGACACATTAGCCAAGACACCTTAGCCAAGACACATTAGCCAAGACACATTAGCCAAGACACCTTAGCCAAGACACATTAGCCAAGACACATTAGCCAAGACACCTTAGCCAAGACACATTAGCCAAGACACCTTAGCCAAGACACCTTAGCCAAGACACATAAGCCGAGACACATAAGCCAAGACACCTTAGCCAAGACACCTTAGCCAAGACACATTAGCCGAGACACATTAGCCAAAACACCTTAGCCAAGACACCTTAGCCAAGACACCTTAGCCAAGACACTTTAGCCAAGACACCTTAGCCAAGACACATTGGCCGAGACACATAAGCCAAGACACCTTAGCCAAGACACCTTAGCCAAGACACATTCGCCGAGACACATTAGCCAAGACACCTTAGCCAAGACACATTAGCCAAGACACATTTGCCAAGACACCTTAGCCAAGACACATTAGCCAAGACACATTAGCCAAGACACCTTAGCCAAGACACATTAGCCAAGACACCTTAGCCAAGACACCTTAGCCAAGACACATTAGCCGAGACACATAAGCCAAGACACCTTAGCCAAGACACCTTAGCCAAGACACCTTAGCCAAGACACCTTAGCCAAGACACATTAGCCGAGACACATTAGCCGAGACACCTTAGCCAAGACACATTAGCCAAGACACCTTAGCCAAGACACCTTAGCCAAGACACCTTGGCCAAGACACATTAGCCAAGACACCTTAGCCAAGACACATTAGCCAAGACACCTTAGCCAAGACACCTTAGCCAAGACACATTAGCCGAGACACATAAGCCAAGACACCTTAGCCAAGACACCTTAGCCAAGACACATTAGCCGAGACACATTAGCCAAAACACCTTAGCCAAGACACCTTAGCCAAGACACCTTAGCCAAGACACTTTAGCCAAGACACCTTAGCCAAGACACATTGGCCGAGACACATAAGCCAAGACACCTTAGCCAAGACACCTTAGCCAAGACACATTAGCCGAGACACATTAGCCGAGACACCTTAGCCAAGACACATTAGCCAAGACACCTTAGCCAAGACACATTAGCCAAGACACATTAGCCAAGACACATTAGCCAAGACACATTAGCCAAGACACCTTAGCCAAGACACATTCGCCGAGACACATTAGCCAAGACACCTTAGCCAAGACACATTAGCCAAGACACATTAGCCAAGACACCTTAGCCAAGACACATTAGCCAAGACACATTAGCCAAGACACCTTAGCCAAGACACATTAGCCAAGACACCTTAGCCAAGACACCTTAGCCAAGACACATTAGCCGAGACACATAAGCCAAGACACCTTATCCAAGACACCTTAGCCAAGACACCTTAGCCAAGACACCTTGGCCAAGACACATTAGCCAAGACACCTTAGCCAAGACACATTAGCCAAGACACCTTAGCCAAGACACCTTAGCCAAGACACATTAGCCGAGACACATAAGCCAAGACACCTTAGCCAAGACACCTTAGCCAAGACACATTAGCCGAGACACATTAGCCAAAACACCTTAGCCAAGACACCTTAGCCAAGACACCTTAGCCAAGACACTTTAGCCAAGACACCTTAGCCAAGACACATTGGCCGAGACATATAAGCCAAGACACCTTAGCCAAGACACCTTAGCCAAGACACATTAGCCGAGACACATTAGCCGAGACACCTTAGCCAAGACACATTAGCCAAGACACCTTAGCCAAGACACATTAGCCAAGACACATTAGCCAAGACACATTAGCCAAGACACCTTAGCCAAGACACATTCGCCGAGACACATTAGCCAAGACACCTTAGCCAAGACACATTAGCCAAGACACATTAGCCAAGACACCTTAGCCAAGACACATTAGCCAAGACACATTAGCCAATACACCTTAGCCAAGACACATTAGCCAAGACACCTTAGCCAAGACACCTTAGCCAAGACACATTAGCCGAGACACATAAGCCAAGACACCTTAGCCAAGACACCTTAGCCAAGACACCTTAGCCAAGACACCTTAGCCAAGACACATTAGCCGAGACACATTAGCCGAGACACCTTAGCCAAGACACATTAGCCAAGACACCTTAGCCAAGACACCTTAGCCAAGACACCTTGGCCAAGACACATTAGCCAAGACACCTTAGCCAAGACACATTAGCCAAGACACCTTTGCCAAGACACCTTAGCCAAGACACATTAGCCGAGACACATAAGCCAAGACACCTTAGCCAAGACACCTTAGCCAAGACACATTAGCCGAGACACATTAGCCAAAACACCTTAGCCAAGACACCTTAGCCAAGACACCTTAGCCAAGACACTTTAGCCAAGACACCTTAGCCAAGACACATTGGCCGAGACACATAAGCCAAGACACCTTAGCCAAGACACCTTAGCCAAGACACATTAGCCGAGACACATTAGCCGAGACACCTTAGCCAAGACACATTAGCCAAGACACCTTAGCCAAGACACCTTAGCCAAGACACATTAGCCAAGACACATTAGCCAAGACACCTTAGCCAAGACACATTAGCCAAGACACCTTAGCCAAGACACCTTAGCCAAGACACATTAGCCGAGACACATAAGCCAAGACACCTTAGCCAAGACACCTTAGCCAAGACACATTAGCCGAGACACATTAGCCAAAACACCTTAGCCAAGACACCTTAGCCAAGACACCTTAGCCAAGACACTTTAGCCAAGACACCTTAGCCAAGACACATTGGCCGAGACACATAAGCCAAGACACCTTAGCCAAGACACCTTAGCCAAGACACATTCGCCGAGACACATTAGCCAAGACACCTTAGCCAAGACACATTAGCCAAGACACATTAGCCAAGACACCTTAGCCAAGACACATTAGCCAAGACACATTAGCCAAGACACCTTAGCCAAGACACATTAGCCAAGACACCTTAGCCAAGACACCTTAGCCAAGACACATTAGCCGAGACACATAAGCCAAGACACCTTAGCCAAGACACCTTAGCCAAGACACATTAGCCAAGACACATTAGCCAAGACACTTTAGCCAAGACACCTTAGCCAAGACACCTTAGCCAAGACACCTTAGCCAAGACACTTTAGCCAAGACACATTAGCCAAGACACCTTAGCCAAGACACATTAGCCAAGACACATTAGCCAAGACACATTAGCCTAGACACCTTAGCCAAGACACATTAGCCAAGACACCTTAGCCAAGACACCTTAGCCAAGACACATTAGCCGAGACACATAAGCCAAGACACCTTAGCCAAGACACCTTAGCCAAGACACATTAGCCGAGACACATTAGCCAAGACACCTTAGCAGAGACACCTTAGCCAAGACACCTTAGCCAAGACACTTTAGCCAAGACACCTTAGCCAAGACACATTAGCCAAGACACATTAGCCGAGACACATAAGCCAAGACACCTTAGCCAAGACACCTTAGCCAAGACACATTAGCCGAGACACATTAGCCAAGACACCTTAGCCAAGACACCTTAGCCAAGACACATTAGCCAAGACACATTAGCCAAGACACCTTAGCCAAGACACATTAGCCAAGACACATTAGCCAAGACACCTTAGCCAAGACACATTAGCCAAGACCCATTAGCCAAGACACCTTAGCCAAGACACATTAGCCAAGACACCTTAGCCAAGACACCTTAGCCAAGACACCTTAGCCAAGACACATTAGCCGAGACACATAAGCCAAGACACCTTAGCCAAGACACATTAGCCAAGACACATTAGCCAAGACACATTAGCCAAGACACCTTAGCCAAGACACATTAGCCAAGACACCTTAGCCAAGACACCTTAGCCAAGACACATTAGCCGAGACACATTAGCCAAAACACCTTAGCCGAGACACCTTAGCCAAGACACCTTAGCCAAGACACTTAAGCCAAGACACCTTAGCCAAGACACATTAGCCGAGACACATTAGCCAAGACACCTTAGCCAAGACACCTTAGCCAAGACACCTTAGCCAAGACACTTTAGCCAAGACACATTAGCCAAGACACCTTAGCCAAGACACATTAGCCAAGACACATTAGCCAAGACACATTAGCCTAGACACCTTAGCCAAGACACATTAGCCAAGACACCTTAGCCAAGACACCTTAGCCAAGACACATTAGCCGAGACACATAAGCCAAGACACCTTAGCCAAGACACCTTAGCCAAGACACATTAGCCGAGACACATTAGCCAAGACACCTTAGCCAAGACACCTTAGCCAAGACACCTTAGCCAAGACACTTTAGCCAAGACACCTTAGCCAAGACACATTAGCCAAGACACATTAGCCGAGACACATAAGCCAAGACACCTTAGCCAAGACACCTTAGCCAAGACACATTAGCCGAGACACATTAGCCAAGACACCTTTGCCAAGACACATTAGCCAAGACACATTAGCCAAGACACCTTAGCCAAGACACATTAGCCTAGACACCTTAGCCAAGACACAATAGCCAAGTTACCTTAGCCAAGACACATTAGCCAAGACACCTTAGCCAAGACACCTTAGCCAAGACACCTTAGCCAAGACACCTTAGCCAAGACACATTAGCCAAGACACCTTAGCCAAGACACCTTAGACAAGACACCTTAGCCAAGACACATTAGCCGAGACACATAAGCCAAGACACCTTAGCCAAGACACCTTAGCCAAGACACATTAGCCAAGACACATTAGCCAAGACACCTTAGCCAAGACACATTAGCCAAGACACATTAGCCAAGACACCTTAGCCAAGACACATTAGCCAAGACCCATTAGCCAAGACACCTTAGCCAAGACACCTTAGCCAAGACACCTTAGCCAAGACACCTTAGCCAAGACACCTTAGCCAAGACACATTAGCCAAGACACATTAGCCAAGACACCTTAGCCAAGACACATTAGCCAAGACACATTAGCCAAGACACCTTAGCCAAGACACCTTAGCCAAGACACATTAGCCGAGACACATAAGCCAAGACACCTTAGCCAAGACACCTTAGCCAAGACACCTTAGCCAAGACACCTTAGCCAAGACACATTAGCCGAGACACATAAGCCAAGACACCTTAGCCAAGACACCTTAGCCAAGACACATTAGCCAAGACACATTAGCCAAGACACATTAGCCAAGACACATTAGCCAAGACACCTTAGCCAAGACACATTAGCCGAGACACATTAGCCAAAACACCTTAGCCAAGACACCTTAGCCAAGACACATTAGCCAAGACACATTAGCCAAGACACTTTAGCCAAGACACCTTAGCCAAGACACCTTAGACAAGACACCTTAGCCAAGACACATTAGCCGAGACACATAAGCCAAGACACCTTAGCCAAGACACCTTAGCCAAGACACATTAGCCAAGACACATTAGCCAAGACACCTTAGCCAAGACACATTAGCCAAGACACATTAGCCAAGACACCTTAGCCAAGACACCTTAGCCAAGACACATTAGCCGAGACACATAAGCCAAGACACCTTAGCCAAGACACCTTAGCCAAGACACCTTAGCCAAGACACTTTAGCCAAGACACCTTAGCCAAGACACATTAGCCGAGACACATTAGCCAAGACACCTTAGCCAAGACACCTTAGCCAAGACACCTTAGCCAAGACACTTTAGCCAAGACACATTAGCCAAGACACCTTAGCCAAGACACATTAGCCAAGACACATTAGCCAAGACACATTAGCCTAGACACCTTAGCCAAGACACATTAGCCAAGACACCTTAGCCAAGACACCTTAGCCAAGACACATTAGCCGAGACACATAAGCCAAGACACCTTAGCCAAGACACCTTAGCCAAGACACATTAGCCGAGACACATTAGCCAAGACACCTTAGCCAAGACACCTTAGCCAAGACACCTTAGCCAAGACACTTTAGCCAAGACACCTTAGCCAAGACACATTAGCCAAGACACATTAGCCGAGACACATAAGCCAAGACACCTTAGCCAAGACACCTTAGCCAAGACACATTAGCCGAGACACATTAGCCAAGACACCTTTGCCAAGACACATTAGCCAAGACACATTAGCCAAGACACCTTAGCCAAGACACATTAGCCTAGACACCTTAGCCAAGACACAATAGCCAAGTTACCTTAGCCAAGACACATTAGCCAAGACACCTTAGCCAAGACACCTTAGCCAAGACACCTTAGCCAAGACACCTTAGCCAAGACACATTAGCCAAGACACCTTAGCCAAGACACCTTAGACAAGACACCTTAGCCAAGACACATTAGCCGAGACACATAAGCCAAGACACCTTAGCCAAGACACCTTAGCCAAGACACATTAGCCAAGACACATTAGCCAAGACACCTTAGCCAAGACACATTAGCCAAGACACATAAGCCAAGACACCTTAGCCAAGACACATTAGCCAAGACCCATTAGCCAAGACACCTTAGCCAAGACACCTTAGCCAAGACACCTTAGCCAAGACACCTTAGCCAAGACACCTTAGCCAAGACACATTAGCCAAGACACATTAGCCAAGACACCTTAGCCAAGACACATTAGCCAAGACACATTAGCCAAGACACCTTAGCCAAGACACCTTAGCCAAGACACATTAGCCGAGACACATAAGCCAAGACACCTTAGCCAAGACACCTTAGCCAAGACACCTTAGCCAAGACACCTTAGCCAAGACACATTAGCCGAGACACATAAGCCAAGACACCTTAGCCAAGACACCTTAGCCAAGACACATTAGCCAAGACACATTAGCCAAGACACATTAGCCAAGACACCTTAGCCAAGACACCTTAGCCAAGACACATTAGCCAAGACACCTTAGCCAAGACACATTAGCCGAGACACATTAGCCAAAACACCTTAGCCAAGACACCTTAGCCAAGACACATTAGCCAAGACACTTTAGCCAAGACACTTTAGCCAAGACACCTTAGCCAAGACACCTTAGACAAGACACCTTAGCCAAGACACATTAGCCGAGACACATAAGCCAAGACACCTTAGCCAAGACACCTTAGCCAAGACACATTAGCCAAGACACATTAGCCAAGACACCTTAGCCAAGACACATTAGCCAAGACACATTAGCCAAGACACCTTAGCCAAGACACCTTAGCCAAGACACATTAGCCGAGACACATAAGCCAAGACACCTTAGCCAAGACACCTTAGCCAAGACACCTTAGCCAAGACACCTTAGCCAAGACACATTAGCCGAGACACATAAGCCAAGACACCTTAGCCAAGACACCTTAGCCAAGACACATTAGCCAAGACACATTAGCCAAGACACATTAGCCAAGACACATTAGCCAAGACACCTTAGCCAAGACACATTAGCCGAGACACATTAGCCAAAACACCTTAGCCAAGACACCTTAGCCAAGACACCTTAGCCAAGACACTTTAGCCAAGACACCTTAGCCAAGACACATTAGCCGAGACACATAAGCCAAGACACCTTAGCCAAGACACCTTAGCCAAGACACATTAGCCGAGACACATTAGCCAAGACACCTTAGCCAAGACACATTAGCCAAGACACATTAGCCAAGACACCTTAGCCAAGACACCTTAGCCAAGACACATTAGCCAAGACACATTAGCCGAGACACATAAGCCAAGACACCTTAGCCAAGACACCTTAGCCAAGACACATTAGCCGAGACACATTAGCCAAGACACCTTAGCCAAGACACATTAGCCAAGACACATTAGCCAAGACACCTTAGCCAAGACACATTAGCCTAGACACCTTAGCCAATACACAATAGCCAAGTTACCTTAGCCAAGACACATTAGCCAAGACACCTTAGCCAAGACACCTTAGCCAAGACACCTTAGCCAAGACACCTTAGCCAAGACACATTAGCCAAGACACCTTAGCCAAGACACCTTAGCCAAGACACCTTAGCCAAGACACATTAGCCAAGACACCTTAGCCAAGAGACTTTAGCCAAGACACCTTAGCCAAGACACATTAGCCAAGACACATTAGCCGAGACACATAAGCCAAGACACCTTAGCCAAGACACCTTAGCCAAGACACATTAGCCGAGACACATTAGCCAAGACACATTAGCCGAGACACATAAGCCAAGACACCTTAGCCAAGACACCTTAGCCAAGACACCTTAGCCAAGACACCTTAGCCAAGACACATTAGCCGAGACACATAAGCCAAGACACCTTAGCCAAGACACCTTAGCCAAGACACATTAGCCAAGACACATTAGCCAAGACACATTAGCCAAGACACATTAGCCAAGACACCTTAGCCAAGACACATTAGCCGAGACACATTAGCCAAAACACCTTAGCCAAGACACCTTAGCCAAGACACATTAGCCAAGACACATTAGCCAAGACACTTTAGCCAAGATACCTTAGCCTTACACCTAAGACACCTTAGACAAGACACCTTAGCCAAGACACATTAGCCGAGACACATAAGCCAAGACACCTTAGCCAAGACACCTTAGCCAAGACACATTAGCCAAGACACCTTAGCCAAGACACCTTAGCCAAGACACCTTAGCCAAGATACATTAGCCAAGACACCTTAGCCAAGACACCTTAGCCAAGACACATTAGCCGAGACACATTAGCCAAAACACCTTAGCCAAGACACCTTAGCCAAGACACATTAGCCAAGACACCTTAGCCAAGACACCTTAGCCAAGACACTTTAGCCAAGACACCTTAGCCAAGACACATTAGCCAAGACACATTAGCCGAGACACATAAGCCAAGACACCTTAGCCAAGACACCTTAGCCAAGACACATTAGCCGAGACACATTAGCCAAGACACCTTAGCCAAGACACATTAGCCAAGACACATTAGCCAAGACACCTTAGCCAAGACACATTAGCCTAGACACCTTAGCCAAGACACAATAGCCAAGTTACCTTAGCCAAGACACATTAGCCAAGACACCTTAGCCAAGACACCTTAGCCAAGACACCTTAGCCAAGACACCTTAGCCAAGACACCTTAGCCAAGACACTTTAGCCAAGACACCTTAGTTAAGACACATTAGCCGAGACACATTAGCCAAGACACCTTAGCCAAGACACATTAGCCAAGACACATTAGCCAAGACACCTTAGCCAAGACACATTAGCCTAGACACCTTAGCCAAGACACAATAGCCAAGACACATTAGCCAAGATACATTAGCCTAGACACCTTAGCCAAGACACATTAGCCAAGACACATTAGCCAAGACACATTAGCCAAGACACCTTAGCCAAGACACATTAGCCGAGACACATTAGCCAAAACACCTTAGCCAAGACACCTTAGCCAAGACACATTAGCCAAGACACATTAGCCAAGACACTTTAGCCAAGATACCTTAGCCAAGACACCTTAGACAAGACACCTTAGCCAAGACACATTAGCCGAGACACATAAGCCAAGACACCTTAGCCAAGACACCTTAGCCAAGACACATTAGCCAAGACACATTAGCCAAGACACATTAGCCAAGACACATTAGCCAAGACACCTTAGCCAAGATACATTAGCCAAGACACCTTAGCCAAGACACCTTAGCCAAGACACATTAGCCGAGACACATTAGCCAAAACACCTTAGCCAAGACACCTTAGCCAAGACACATTAGCCAAGACACCTTAGCCAAGACAGCTTAGCCAAGACACTTTAGCCAAGACACCTTAGCCAAGACACATTAGCCAAGACACATTAGCCGAGACACATAAGCCAAGACACCTTAGCCAAGACACCTTAGCCAAGACACATTAGCCGAGACACATTAGCCAAGACACCTTAGCCAAGACACATTAGCCAAGACACATTAGCCAAGACACCTTAGCCAAGACACATTAGCCTAGACACCTTAGCCAAGACACAATAGCCAAGTTACCTTAGCCAAGACACATTAGCCAAGACACCTTAGCCAAGACACCTTAGCCAAGACACCTTAGCCAAGACACCTTAGCCAAGACACCTTAGCCAAGACACTTTAGCCAAGACACCTTAGTTAAGACACATTAGCCGAGACACATTAGCCAAGACACCTTAGCCAAGACACCTTAGCCAAGACACCTTAGCCAAGACACCTTAGCCAAGACACTTTAGCCAAGACACATTAGCCAAGACACCTTAGCCAAGACACATTAGCCAAGACACATTAGCCAAGATACATTAGCCTAGACACCTTAGCCAAGACACATTAGCCAAGACACCTTAGCCAAGACACATTAGCCAAGACACCTTAGCCAAGACACCTTAGCCAAGACACATTAGCCGAGACACATAAGCCAAGACACCTTAGCCAAGACACCTTAGCCAAGACACATTAGCCTAGACACCTTAGCCAAGACACAATAGCCAAGACACCTTAGCCAAGACACTTTAGCCAAGACACATTAGCCAAGACACATTAGCCAAGACACCTTAGCCAAGACACCTTAGCCAAGACACCTTAGCCAAGACACCTTAGCCAAGACACTTTAGCCAAGACACATTAGCCAAGACACATTAGCCAAGACACCTTAGCCAAGACACCTTAGCCAAGACACCTTAGCCAAGACACCTTAGCCAAGACACTTTAGCCAAGACACATTAGCCAAGACACCTTAGCCAAGACACCTTAGCCAAGACACCTTAGCCAAGACACCTTAGCCAAGACACTTTAGCCAAGACACATTAGCCAAGACACCTTAGCCAAGACACCTTAGCCAAGACACCTTAGCCAAGACACCTTAGCCAAGACACTTTAGCCAAGACACATTAGCCAAGACACCTTAGCCAAGACACCTTAGCCAAGACACTTTAGCCAAGACACCTTAGCCAAGACACATTAGCCAAGACACATTAGCCGAGACACATAAGCCAAGACACCTTAGCCAAGACACATTAGCCAAGACACCTTAGCCAAGACACCTTAGCCAAGACACATTAGCCGAGACACATAAGCCAAGACACCTTAGCCAAGACACCTTAGCCAAGACACATTAGCCGAGACACATTAGCCAAAACACCTTAGCCAAGACACCTTAGCCAAGACACCTTAGCCAAGACACTTTAGCCAAGACACCTTAGCCAAGACACATTGGCCGAGACACATAAGCCAAGACACCTTAGCCAAGACACCTTAGCCAAGACACATTAGCCGAGACACATTAGCCAAGACACCTTAGCCAAGACACATTAGCCAAGACACATTAGCCAAGACACCTTAGCCAAGACACATTAGCCAAGACACATTAGCCAAGACACCTTAGCCAAGACACATTAGCCAAGACACCTTAGCCAAGACACCTTAGCCAAGACACATTAGCCGAGACACATAAGCCAAGACACCTTAGCCAAGACACCTTAGCCAAGACACATTAGCCAAGACACATTAGCCAAGACACTTTAGCCAAGACACATTAGCCAAGACACCTTAGCCAAGACACATTAGCCAAGACACATTAGCCAAGATACATTAGCCTAGACACCTTAGCCAAGACACATTAGCCAAGACACCTTAGCCAAGACACATTAGCCAAGACACCTTAGCCAAGACACCTTAGCCAAGACACATTAGCCGAGACACATAAGCCAAGACACCTTAGCCAAGACACCTTAGCCAAGACACATTAGCCTAGACACCTTAGCCAAGACACAATAGCCAAGACACCTTAGCCAAGACACTTTAGCCAAGACACATTAGCCAAGACACATTAGCCAAGACACCTTAGCCAAGACACCTTAGCCAAGACACCTTAGCCAAGACACCTTAGCCAAGACACCTTAGCCAAGACACTTTAGCCAAGACACATTAGCCAAGACACATTAGCCAAGACACCTTAGCCAAGACACCTTAGCCAAGACACCTTAGCCAAGACACCTTAGCCAAGACACTTTAGCCAAGACACATTAGCCAAGACACCTTAGCCAAGACACCTTAGCCAAGACACCTTAGCCAAGACACCTTAGCCAAGACACCTTAGCCAAGACACATTAGCCAAGACACATTAGCCAAGACACATTAGCCAAGACACCTTAGCCAAGACACCTTAGCCAAGACACCTTAGCCAAGACACCTTAGCCAAGACACTTTAGCCAAGACACATTAGCCAAGACACCTTAGCCAAGACACCTTAGCCAAGACACTTTAGCCAAGACACCTTAGCCAAGACACATTAGCCAAGACACATTAGCCAAGATACATTAGCCTAGACACCTTAGCCAAGACACATTAGCCAAGACACCTTAGCCAAGACACATTAGCCAAGACACCTTAGCCAAGACACCTTGACCAAGACACATTAGCCGAGACACATAAGCCAAGACACCTTAACCAAGACACCTTAGCCAAGACACATTAGCCTAGACACCTTAGCCAAGACACAATAGCCAAGACACCTTAGCCAAGACACTTTAGCCAAGACACATTAGCCAAGACACATTAGCCAAGACACCTTAGCCAAGACACCTTAGCCAAGACACCTTAGCCAAGACACCTTAGCCAAGACACCTTAGCCAAGACACTTTAGCCAAGACACATTAGCCAAGACACATTAGCCAAGACACCTTAGCCAAGACACCTTAGCCAAGACACCTTAGCCAAGACACCTTAGCCAAGACACTTTAGCCAAGACACATTAGCCAAGACACCTTAGCCAAGACACCTTAGCCAAGACACCTTAGCCAAGACACCTTAGCCAAGACACCTTAGCCAAGACACTTTAGCCAAGACACATTGGCCGAGACACATAAGCCAAGACACCTTAGCCAAGACACCTTAGCCAAGACACATTAGCCGAGACACATTAGCCAAGACACCTTAGCCAAGACACATTAGCCAAGACACATTAGCCAAGACACCTTAGCCAAGACACTTTAGCCAAGACACATTAGCCAAGACACATTATCCAAGACACCTTAGCCAAGACACTTTAGCCAAGACACATTGGCCGAGACACATAAGCCAAGACACCTTAGCCAAGACACCTTCGCCAAGACACATTAGCCGAGACACATTAGCCAAGACACCTTAGCCAAGACACCTTAGCCAAGACACCTTAGCCAAGACACCTTAGCCAAGACACTTTAGCCAAGACACATTAGCCAAGACACATTAGCCAAGACACCTTAGCCAAGACACCTTAGCCAAGACACCTTAGCCAAGACACCTTAGCCAAGACACTTTAGCCAAGACACATTAGCCAAGACACCTTAGCCAAGACACCTTAGCCAAGACACCTTAGCCAAGACACCTTAGCCAAGACACTTTAGCCAAGACACCTTAGCCAAGACACATTGGCCGAGACACATAAGCCAAGACACCTTAGCCAAGACACCTTAGCCAAGACACATTAGCCGAGACACATTAGCCAAGACACCTTAGCCAAGACACATTAGCCAAGACACATTAGCCAAGACACCTTAGCCAAGACACATTAGCCAAGACACATTAGCCAAGACACCTTAGCCAAGACACATTAGCCAAGACACCTTAGCCAAGACACATTAGCCAAGACACATTAGCCAAGACACCTTAGCCAAGACACATTATCCAAGACACCTTAGCCAAGACACCTTAGCCAAGACACCTTAGCCAAGACACATTAGCCAAGACACATTAGCCAAGACACATTAGCCAAGACACCTTAGCCAAGACACCTTAGCCAAGACACCTTAGCCAAGACACCTTAGCCAAGACACTTTAGCCAAGACACATTAGCCAAGACACCTTAGCCAAGACACCTTAGCCAAGACACTTTAGCCAAGACACCTTAGCCAAGACACATTAGCCAAGACACCTTAGCCAAGACACCTTAGCCAAGACACATTAGCCAAGACACATTAGCCAAGACACCTTAGCCAAGACACCTTAGCCAAGACACCTTAGCCAAGACACCTTAGCCAAGACACTTTAGCCAAGACACCTTAGCCAAGACACATTGGCCGAGACACATAAGCCAAGACACCTTAGCCAAGACACCTTAGCCAAGACACATTAGCCGAGACACATTAGCCAAGACACCTTAGCCAAGACACATTAGCCAAGACACATTAGCCAAGACACCTTAGCCAAGACACATTAGCCAAGACACATTAGCCAAGACACCTTAGCCAAGACACATTAGCCAAGACACCTTAGCCAAGACACATTAGCCAAGACACATTAGCCAAGACACCTTAGCCAAGACACCTTAGCCAAGACACCTTAGCCAAGACACCTTAGCCAAGACACCTTAGCCAAGACACATTAGCCAAGACACATTAGCCAAGACACATTAGCCAAGACACCTTAGCCAAGACACCTTAGCCAAGACACCTTAGCCAAGACACCTTAGCCAAGACACATTAGCCAAGACACCTTAGCCAAGACACCTTAGCCAAGACACATTAGCCGAGACACATAAGCCAAGACACCTTAGCCAAGACACCTTAGCCAAGACACATTAGCCTAGACACCTTAGCCAAGACACAATAGCCAAGACACCTTAGCCAAGACACATTAGCCAAGACACATTAGCCAAGACACATTAGCCAAGACACCTTAGCCAAGACACCTTAGCCAAGACACCTTAGCCAAGACACCTTAGCCAAGACACCTTAGCCAAGACACTTTAGCCAAGACACATTAGCCAAGACACATTAGCCAAGACACCTTAGCCAAGACACCTTAGCCAAGACACCTTAGCCAAGACACCTTAGCCAAGACACTTTAGCCAAGACACATTAGCCAAGACACCTTAGCCAAGACACCTTAGCCAAGACACCTTAGCCAAGACACCTTAGCCAAGACACCTTAGCCAAGACACATTAGCCAAGACACATTAGCCAAGACACATTAGCCAAGACACCTTAGCCAAGACACCTTAGCCAAGACACCTTAGCCAAGACACCTTAGCCAAGACACATTAGCCAAGACACCTTAGCCAAGACACCTTAGCCAAGACACTTTAGCCAAGACACCTTAGCCAAGACACATTAGCCAAGACACATTAGCCGAGACACATAAGCCAAGACACCTTAGCCAAGACACATTAGCCAAGACACCTTAGCCAAGACACATTAGCCAAGACACCTTAGCCAAGACACATTAGCCAAGACACATTAGCCAAGATACATTAGCCTAGACACCTTAGCCAAGACACATTAGCCAAGACACCTTAGCCAAGACACATTAGCCAAGACACCTTAGCCAAGACACCTTGACCAAGACACATTAGCCGAGACACATAAGCCAAGACACCTTAGCCAAGACACCTTAGCCAAGACACATTAGCCTAGACACCTTAGCCAAGACACAATAGCCAAGACACCTTAGCCAAGACACTTTAGCCAAGACACATTAGCCAAGACACATTAGCCAAGACACATTAGCCAAGACACCTTAGCCAAGACACCTTAGCCAAGACACCTTAGCCAAGACACCTTAGCCAAGACACTTTAGCCAAGACACATTAGCCAAGACACATTAGCCAAGACACCTTAGCCAAGACACCTTAGCCAAGACACCTTAGCCAAGACACCTTAGCCAAGACACTTTAGCCAAGACACATTAGCCAAGACACCTTAGCCAAGACACCTTAGCCAAGACACCTTAGCCAAGACACCTTAGCCAAGACACCTTAGCCAAGACACTTTAGCCAAGACACATTGGCCGAGACACATAAGCCAAGACACCTTAGCCAAGACACCTTAGCCAAGACACATTAGCCGAGACACATTAGCCAAGACACCTTAGCCAAGACACATTAGCCAAGACACCTTAGCCAAGACACCTTAGCCAAGACACCTTAGCCAAGACACCTTAGCCAAGACACTTTAGCCAAGACACATTAGCCAAGACACATTAGCCAAGACACCTTAGCCAAGACACCTTAGCCAAGACACCTTAGCCAAGACACCTTAGCCAAGACACTTTAGCCAAGACACATTAGCCAAGACACCTTAGCCAAGACACCTTAGCCAAGACACCTTAGCCAAGACACCTTAGCCAAGACACTTTAGCCAAGACACCTTAGCCAAGACACATTGGCCGAGACACATAAGCCAAGACACCTTAGCCAAGACACCTTAGCCAAGACACATTAGCCGAGACACATTAGCCAAGACACCTTAGCCAAGACACATTAGCCAAGACACATTAGCCAAGACACCTTAGCCAAGACACATTAGCCAAGACACATTAGCCAAGACACCTTAGCCAAGACACATTAGCCAAGACACCTTAGCCAAGACACCTTAGCCAAGACACATTAGCCGAGACACATAAGCCAAGACACCTTAGCCAAGACACCTTAGCCAAGACACATTAGCCAAGACACATTAGCCAAGACACTTTAGCCAAGACACCTTAGCCAAGACACCTTAGCCAAGACACCTTAGCCAAGACACTTTAGCCAAGACACATTAGCCAAGACACCTTAGCCAAGACACCTTAGCCAAGACACAATAGCCAAGACACCTTAGCCAAGACACTTTAGCCAAGACACATTAGCCAAGACACATTAGCCAAGACACCTTAGCCAAGACACCTTAGCCAAGACACCTAAGCCAAGACACCTTAGCCAAGACACCTTAGCCAAGACACTTTAGCCAAGACACATTAGCCAAGACACATTAGCCAAGACACCTTAGCCAAGACACCTTAGCCAAGACACCTTAGCCAAGACACCTTAGCCAAGACACTTTAGCCAAGACACATTAGCCAAGACACCTTAGCCAAGACACCTTAGCCAAGACACCTTAGCCAAGACACCTTAGCCAAGACACTTTAGCCAAGACACATTAGCCAAGACACATTAGCCAAGACACCTTAGCCAAGACACCTTAGCCAAGACACCTTAGCCAAGACACCTTAGCCAAGACACTTTAGCCAAGACACATTAGCCAAGACACCTTAGCCAAGACACCTTAGCCAAGACACTTTAGCCAAGACACCTTAGCCAAGACACATTAGCCAAGACACATTAGCCGAGACACATAAGCCAAGACACCTTAGCCAAGACACATTAGCCAAGACACCTTAGCCAAGACACCTTAACCAAGACACATTAGCCGAGACACATAAGCCAAGACACCTTAGCCAAGACACCTTAGCCAAGACACATTAGCCGAGACACATTAGCCAAAACACCTTAGCCAAGACACCTTAGCCAAGACACCTTAGCCAAGACACTTTAGCCAAGACACCTTAGCCAAGACACATTGGCCGAGACACATAAGCCAAGACACCTTAGCCAAGACACCTTAGCCAAGACACATTGGCCGAGACACATTAGCCAAGACACCTTAGCCAAGACACATTAGCCAAGACACATTAGCCAAGACACCTTAGCCAAGACACATTAGCCAAGACACATTAGCCAAGACACCTTAGCCAAGACACATTAGCCAAGACACCTTAGCCAAGACACCTTAGCCAAGACACATTAGCCGAGACACATAAGCCAAGACACCTTAGCCAAGACACCTTAGCCAAGACACATTAGCCGAGACACATTAGCCAAAACACCTTAGCCAAGACACCTTAGCCAAGACACCTTAGCCAAGACACTTTAGCCAAGACACCTTAGCCAAGACACATTGGCCGAGACACATAAGCCAAGACACCTTAGCCAAGACACCTTAGCCAAGACACATTGGCCGAGACACATTAGCCAAGACACCTTAGCCAAGACACATTAGCCAAGACACATTAGCCAAGACACCTTAGCCAAGACACATTAGCCAAGACACCTTAGCCAAGACACCTTAGCCAAGACACCTTAGCCGAGACACATTAGCCAAGACACCTTAGCCAAGACACCTTAGCCAAGACACATTAGCCAAGACACTTTAGCCAAGACACCTTAGCCAAGACACATTAGCCGAGACACATAAGCCAAGACACCTTAGCCAAGACACCTTAGCCAAGACACATTAGCCGAGACACATTAGCCAAAACACCTTAGCCAAGACACCTTAGCCAAGACACCTTAGCCAAGACACTTTAGCCAAGACACCTTAGCCAAGACACATTGGCCGAGACACATAAGCCAAGACACCTTAGCCAAGACACATTAGCCAAGACACCTTAGCCAAGACACCTTAACCAAGACACATTAGCCGAGACACATAAGCCAAGACACCTTAGCCAAGACACCTTAGCCAAGACACATTAGCCGAGACACATTAGCCAAAACACCTTAGCCAAGACACCTTAGCCAAGACACCTTAGCCAAGACACTTTAGCCAAGACACCTTAGCCAAGACACATTGGCCGAGACACATGAGCCAAGACACCTTAGCCAAGACACATTAGCCAAGACACATTAGCCAAGACACCTTAGCCAAGACACATTAGCCAAGACACATTAGCCAAGACACCTTAGCCAAGACACATTAGCCAAGACACCTTAGCCAAGACACCTTAGCCAAGACACATTAGCCGAGACACATAAGCCAAGACACCTTAGCCAAGACACCTTAGCCAAGACACATTAGCCAAGACACATTAGCCAAGACACTTTAGCCAAGACACCTTAGCCAAGACACCTTAGCCAAGACACCTTAGCCAAGACACTTTAGCCAAGACACATTAGCCAAGACACCTTAGCCAAGACACCTTAGCCAAGACACCTTAGCCAAGACACATTAGCCAAGACACCTTAGCCAAGACACATTAGCCAAGACACATTAGCCAAGACACCTTAGCCAAGACACATTAGCCAAGACACCTTAGCCAAGACACATTAGCCGAGACACATAAGCCAAGACACCTTAGCCAAGACACCTTAGCCAAGACACATTAGCCAAAACACCTTAGCCAAGACACATTAGCCAAGACACCTTAGCCAAGACACCTTAGCCAAGACACATTAGCCAAGACACCTTAGCCA
This sequence comes from Anopheles funestus, assembly GCF_943734845.2. Taxonomy (NCBI): domain Eukaryota; kingdom Metazoa; phylum Arthropoda; class Insecta; order Diptera; family Culicidae; genus Anopheles; species Anopheles funestus. The sequence goes on from NW_026045353.1 coordinate 166,084, forward strand.
AGACACATTAGCCAAGACACATTAGCCAAGACACCTTTGCGAAGACACATTAGCCAAGACACATTAGCAGAGACACATAAGCCGAGACACATTAGCCAAGACACATTAGCCAAGACACATTAGCCAAGACACATTAGCCAAGACACCTTAGCCAAGACACATTAGCCAAGACACCTTAGCCAAGACACATTAGCCAAGACACCTTAGCCAAGACACATTATCCAAGACACATTAGCCAAGACACATTAGCCAAGATACATTAGCCAAGACACATTAGCCAAGACACATTAGCCAAGACACCTTAGCCAAGACACCTTTACCAAGACAGGTTAGCCAAGACACCTTAGCCAAGACACATTAGCCAAGACACATTAGCCAAGACACCTTAGCCAAGACACATTAGCCAAGACGCATTAGCCAAGACACATTGGCCAAGCCACATTAGCCAAGACACCTTAGCCAAGACACCTTAGCCAAGACACATTAGCCAAGACACCTTTACCAAGACACCTTAGCCAAGACACCTTAGCCAAGACACCTTAGCAAAGACACCTTAGCCAAGACACAATAGCCAAGACACCTTAGCAAAGACACCTTAGCCAAGACACATTAGCCAAGACACATTAGCCAAGACACCTTAGCCAAGACACCTTAGCCAAGACACCTTAGCCAAGACACATTAGCCAAGACACCTTAGCCAAGACACATTAGCCAAGTCGCATTAGCCAAGACACATTAGCCAAGACACATTAGCCAAGACACATTAGCCAAGACACCTTATCGAAGACACATTAGCCAAGACACATTAGCCGAGACACATTTGCCAAGACACATTAGCCAAGACACATTAGCCAAGACACATTAGCCAAGACACATTTGCCAAGACACATTAGCCAAGACACATTAGCCAAGACACATTGGCCAAGACACATTAGCCAAGACACATTAGCCAAGACACCTTAGCAAAGACACCTTAGCCAAGACACATTAGCCAAGACACCTTAGCCAAGACACATTAGCCAAGACACATTAGCCAAGACACCTTAGCAAAGACACCTTAGCCAAGACACATTAGCCAAGACACATTAGCCAAGACTCCTTAGCCAAGACACCTTAGCCAAGACACCTTAGCCAATACACTTTAGCCAAGACACCTTAGCCAAGACACATTAGCCGAGACACATTAGCCAAGACACCTTAGCCAAGACACCTTAGCCAAGACACATTAGCCAAGACACCTTAGCCAAGACACCTTAGCCAAGACACATTAGCCAAGACACATTAGCCAAGACACCGTAGCCAAGACACATTAGCCAAGACACCTTAGCCAAGACACTTTAGCCAAGACACCTTAGCCAAGACACCTTAGCCAAGACACTTTAGCCGAGACACATTAGCCAAGACACCTTAGCCAAGACACTTTAGCCAAAACACATTAGCCAAGACACCTTAGCCAAGACACCTTAGCCGAGACACATTAGCCAAGACACCTTAGCCAAGACACTTTAGCCAAGACACATTAGCCAAGACACCTTAGCCAAGACACCTTAGCCGAGACACATTAGCCAAGACACCTTAGCCAAGACACATTAGCCAAGACACATTAGCCAAGACACCTTAGCCAAGACACCTTAGCCAAGACACATTAGCCGAGACACATAAGCCAAGACACCTTAGCCAAGACACCTTAGCCAAGACACATTAGCCAAGACACATTAGCCAAGACACCTTAGCCAAGACACCTTAGCCAAGACACCTTAGCCAAGACACATTAGCCAAGACACCTTAGCCAAGACACATTAGCCAAGACACCTTAGCCAAGACACATTAGCCAAGACACCTTAGCCAAGACACATTAGCCAAGACACCTTAGCAAAGACACCTTAGCCAAGACACATTAGCCAAGACACATTAGCCAAGACACCTTAGCCAAGACACATTAGCCAAGACACATTAGCCAAGACACATTAGCCGAGACACATTAGCCAAGACACATTAGCCAAGGCACATTAGCCAAGACACCTTAGCAAAGACACCTTAGCCAAGACACATTAGCCAAGACACATTAGCCAAGACACATTAGCCAAGACACATTAGCCAAGACACCTTAGCCAAGACACATTAGCCAAGACACATTAGCCAAGACACCTTATCGAAGACACATTAGCCAAGACACATTAGCCGAGACACATTTGCCAAGACACATTAGCCAAGACACATTAGCCAAGACACATTAGCCAAGACACATTTGCCAAGACACATTAGCCAAGACACATTAGCCAAGACACATTAGCCAAGACACATTAGCCAAGACACATTAGCCAAGACACCTTAGCCAAGACACTTTAGCCAAGACACCTTAGCCAAGACACATTAGCCGAGACACATTAGCCAAGACACCTTAGCCAAGACACCTTAGCCAAGACACCTTAGCCAAGACACCTTAGCCAAGACACCTTAGCCAAGACACATTAGCCAAGACACATTAGCCAAGACACCGTAGCCAAGACACATTAGCCAAGACACCTTAGCCAAGACACTTTAGCCAAGACACCTTAGCCAAGACACCTTAGCCAAGACACTTTAGCCGAGACACATTAGCCAAGACACCTTAGCCAAGACACTTTAGCCAAGACACATTAGCCAAGACACCTTAGCCAAGACACCTTAGCCGAGACACATTAGCCAAGACACCTTAGCCAAGACACTTTAGCCAAGACACATTAGCCAAGACACCTTAGCCAAGACACCTTAGCCGAGACACATTAGCCAAGACACCTTAGCCAAGACACATTAGCCAAGACACATTAGCCAAGACACCTTAGCCAAGACACCTTAGCCAAGACACATTAGCCGAGACACATAAGCCAAGACACCTTAGCCAAGACACCTTAGCCAAGACACATTAGCCAAGACACATTAGCCAAGACACCTTAGCCAAGACACCTTAGCCAAGACACCTTAGCCAAGACACATTAGCCAAGACACCTTAGCCAAGACACATTAGCCAAGACACCTTAGCCAAGACACATTAGCCAAGACACCTTAGCCAAGACACATTAGCCAAGACACCTTAGCAAAGACACCTTAGCCAAGACACATTAGCCAAGACACATTAGCCAAGACACCTTAGCCAAGACACATTAGCCAAGACACATTAGCCAAGACACATTAGCCGAGACACATTAGCCAAGACACATTAGCCAAGGCACATTAGCCAAGACACCTTAGCAAAGACACCTTAGCCAAGACACATTAGCCAAGACACATTAGCCAAGACACATTAGCCAAGACACATTAGCCAAGACACCTTAGCAAAGACACCTTAGCCAAGACACATTAGCCAAGACACATTAGCCAAGACACCTTAGCCAAGACACATTAGCCAAGACACATTAGCCAAGACACATTAGCCGAGACACATTAGCCAAGACACATTAGCCAAGACACCTTAGCCAAGACACCTTAGCCAAGACACCTTAGCCAAGACACCTTAGCCAAGACACATTAGCCAAGACACCTTAGCCAAGACACATTAGCCAAGACACATTAAACAAGACACCTTAGCCAAGACATATTAGCCAAGACACATTAGCCAAGACACCTTAGCCAAGACACATTAGCCAAGACACATTAGCCAAGACACCTTAGCCAAGACACATTAGCCAAGACACATTAGCCAAGACACATTAGCCAAGACACATTAGCCAAGACACCTTAGCAAAGACACCTTAGCCAAGACACCTTAGCCAAGACACTTTAGCCAAGACACCTTAGCCAAGACACCTTAGCCAAGACACATTAGCCAAGACACCTTAGCCAAGACACATTAGCCAAGACACATTAGCCAAGACACCTTAGCCAAGACACATTAGCCAAGACACATTAGCCAAGACACATTAGCCAAGACACCTTAGCAAAGACACCTTAGCCAAGACACATTAGCCAAGACACATTAGCCAAGACACATTAGCCAAGACACATTAGCCAAGACACCTTAGCAAAGACACCTTAGCCAAGACACATTAGCCAAGACACATTAGCCAAGACACCTTAGCCAAGACACCTTATCGAAGACACCTTAGCCAAGACACTTTAGCCAAGACACCTTAGCAAAGACACCTTAGCCAAGACACATTAGCCAAGACACATTAGCCAAGACACCTTAGCCAAGACACCTTATCGAAGACACCTTAGCCAAGACACATTAGCCAAGACACATTAGCCAAGACACATTAGCCAAGACACCTTAGCCAAGACACCTTAGCCAAGACACCTTAGCAAAGACACCTTAGCCAAGACACATTAGCCAAGACACATTAGCCGAGACACATTTGCCAAGACACATTAGCCAAGACACCTTAGCCAAGACACATTAGCCAAGTCGCATTAGCCAAGACACATTAGCCAAGACACATTAGCCAAGACACATTAGCCAAGACACCTTATCGAAGACACATTAGCCAAGACACATTAGCCAAGACACATTAGCCAAGACACATTAGCCGAGACACATTAGCCAAGACACATTAGCCAAGACACCTTAGCCAAGACACCTTAGCCAAGACACCTTAGCCAAGACACCTTAGCCAAGACACATTAGCCAAGACACCTTAGCCAAGACACATTAGCCAAGACACATTAGCCAAGACACCTTAGCCAAGACACATTAGCCAAGACACATTAGCCAAGACACATTAGCCAAGACACCTTAGCAAAGACACCTTAGCCAAGACACATTAGCCAAGACACATTAGCCAAGACACATTAGCTAAGACACATTAGCCAAGACACCTTAGCAAAGACACCTTAGCCAAGACACATTAGCCAAGACACATTAGCCAAGACACCTTAGCCAAGACACCTTAGCCAAGACACCTTAGCCAAGACACATTAGCCAAGACACCTTAGCCAAGACACATTAGCCAAGTCGCATTAGCCAAGACACATTAGCCAAGACACATTAGCCAAGACACATTAGCCAAGACACCTTATCGAAGACACATTAGCCAAGACACATTAGCCGAGACACATTTGCCAAGACACATTAGCCAAGACACATTAGCCAAGACACATTAGCCAAGACACATTTGCCAAGACACATTAGCCAAGACACATTAGCCAAGACACATTAGCCAAGACACATTAGCCAAGACACATTAGCCAAGACACCTTAGCAAAGACACCTTAGCCAAGACACATTAGCCAAGACACATTAGCCAAGACACATTAGCCAAGACACATTAGCCAAGACACCTTAGCAAAGACACCTTAGCCAAGACACATTAGCCAAGACACATTAGCCAAGACACCTTAGCCAAGACACCTTAGCCAAGACACCTTAGCCAAGACACTTTAGCCAAGACACCTTAGCCAAGACACATTCGCCGAGACACATTAGCCAAGACACCTTAGCCAAGACACCTTAGCCAAAACACCTTAGCCAAGACACCTTAGCCAAGACACCTTAGCCAAGACACATTAGCCAAGACACCTTAGCCAAGACACCGTAGCCAAGACACATTAGCCAAGACACCTTAGCCGAGACACATTAGCCAAGACACCTTAGCCAAGACACTTTAGCCAAGACACCTTAGCCAAGACACCTTAGCCAAGACACTTTAGCCGAGACACATTAGCCAAGACACCTTAGCCAAGACACTTTAGCCAAGACACATTAGCCAAGACACCTTAGCCAAGACACCTTAGCCGAGACACATTAGCCAAGACACCTTAGCCAAGACACTTTAGCCAAGACACATTAGCCAAGACACCTTAGCCAAGACACCTTAGCCGAGACACATTAGCCAAGACACCTTAGCCAAGACACATTAGCCAAGACACATTAGCCAAGACACCTTAGCCAAGACACCTTAGCCAAGACACATTAGCCGAGACACATAAGCCAAGACACCTTAGCCAAGACACCTTAGCCAAGACACATTAGCCAAGACACATTAGCCAAGACACCTTAGCCAAGACACCTTAGCCAAGACACCTTAGCCAAGACACCTTAGCCAAGACACATTAGCCAAGACACCTTAGCCAAGACACATTAGCCAAGACACCTTAGCCAAGACACATTAGCAAAGACACCTTAGCCAAGACACATTAGCCAAGACACCTTAGCAAAGACACCTTAGCCAAGACACATTAGCCAAGACACATTAGCCAAGACACCTTAGCCAAGACACATTAGCCAAGACACATTAGCCAAGACACATTAGCCGAGACACATTAGCCAAGACACATTAGCCAAGACACATTAGCCAAGACACCTTAGCAAAGACACCTTAGCCAAGACACATTAGCCAAGACACATTAGCCAAGACACATTAGCCAAGACACATTAGCCAAGACACCTTAGCAAAGACACCTTAGCCAAGACACATTAGCCAAGACACATTAGCCAAGACACCTTAGCCAAGACACATTAGCCAAGACACATTAGCCAAGACACATTAGCCGAGACACATTAGCCAAGACACATTAGCCAAGACACCTTAGCCAAGACACCTTAGCCAAGACACCTTAGCCAAGACACCTTAGCCAAGACACATTAGCCAAGACACCTTAGCCAAGACACATTAGCCAAGACACATTAGCCAAGACACCTTAGCCAAGACACATTAGCCAAGACACATTAGCCAAGACACATTAGCCAAGACACCTTAGCAAAGACACCTTAGCCAAGACACATTAGCCAAGACACATTAGCCAAGACACATTAGCCAAGACACATTAGCCAAGACACCTTAGCAAAGACACCTTAGCCAAGACACATTAGCCAAGACACATTAGCCAAGACACCTTAGCCAAGACACATAAGCCAAGACACCTTAGCCAAGACACCTTAGCCAAGACACATTAGCCAAGACACATTAGCCAAGACACATTAGCCAAGACACCTTAGCCAAGACACATTAGCCAAGACACATTAGCCAAAACACCTTAGCCAAGACACCTTAGCCAAGACACCTTAGCCAAGACACTTTAGCCAAGACACCTTAGCCAAGACACATTAGCCGAGACACATAAGCCAAGACACCTTAGCCAAGACACCTTAGCCAAGACACATTAGCCGAGACACATTACCAAGACACCTTAGCCAAGACACATTAGCCAAGACACATTAGCCAAGACACCTTAGCCAAGACACATTAGCCAAGACACATTAGCCAAGACACCTTAGCCAAGACACATTAGCCAAGACACCTTAGCCAAGACACCTTAGCCAAGACACATTAGCCGAGACACATAAGCCAAGACACCTTAGCCAAGACACCTTAGCCAAGACACATTAGCCAAGACACATTAGCAAAGACACATTAGCCAAGACACATTAGCCAAGACACCTTAGCCAAGACACCTTAGCCAAGACACATTAGCCGAGACACATTAGCCAAGACACATTAGCCAAGACACCTTAGCCAAGACACCTTAGCCAAGACACATTAGCCGAGACACATTAGCCAAGACACATTAGCCAAGACACCTTAGCCAAGACACATTAGCCAAGACACCTTAGCCAAGACACCTTAGCCAAGACACATTAGCCAAGACACATTAGCCAAGACACATTAGCCAAGACACATTAGCCAAGACACCTTAGCAAAGACACCTTAGCCAAGACACATTAGCCAAGACACATTAGCCAAGACACCTTAGCCAAGACACATTAGCCAAGACACATTAGCCAAGACACATTAGCCAAGACACATTAGCCAAGACACCTTAGCAAAGACACCTTAGCCAAGACACATTAGCCAAGACACATTAGCCAAGACACCTTAGCCAAGACACATTAGCCGAGACACATAAGCCAAGACACCTTAGCCAAGACACCTTAGCCAAGACACATTAACCGAGACACATTAGCCAAGACACCTTAGCCAAGACACATTAGCCAAGACACATTAGCCAAGACACCTTAGCCAAGACACCTTAGCCAAGACACCTTAGCCAAGACACATTAGCCAAGACACCTTAGCCAAGACACATTAGCCAAGTCGCATTAGCCAAGACACATTAGCCAAGACACATTAGCCAAGACACATTAGCCAAGACACCTTATCGAAGACACATTAGCCAAGACACATTAGCCGAGACACATTTGCCAAGACACATTAGCCAAGACACATTAGCCAAGACACATTAGCCAAGACACATTTGCCAAGACACATTAGCCAAGACACATTAGCCAAGACACATTAGCCAAGACACATTAGCCAAGACACCTTAGCAAAGACACCTTAGCCAAGACACATTAGCCAAGACACATTAGCCAAGACACATTAGCCAAGACACATTAGCCAAGACACCTTAGCAAAGACACCTTAGTCAAGACACATTAGCCAAGACACATTAGCCAAGACACCTTAGCCAAGACACCTTAGCCAAGACACCTTAGCCAAGACACTTTAGCCAAGACACCTTAGCCAAGACACATTAGCCGAGACACATTAGCCAAGACACCTTAGCCAAGACACCTTAGCCGAGACACATTAGCCAAGACACCTTAGCCAAGACACATTAGCCAAGACACATTAGCCAAGACACCTTAGCCAAGACACATTAGCCAAGACACATTAGCCAAGACACATTAGCCGAGACACATTAGCCAAGACACATTAGCCAAGACACCTTAGCCAAGACACCTTAGCCAAGACACCTTAGCCAAGACACCTTAGCAAAGACACCTTAGCCAAGACACATTAGCCAAGTCGCATTAGCCAAGACACATTAGCCAAGACACATTAGCCAAGACACATTAGCCAAGACACCTTATCGAAGACACATTAGCCAAGACACATTAGCCGAGACACATTTGCCAAGACACATTAGCCAAGACACATTAGCCAAGACACATTAGCCAAGACACATTTGCCAAGACACATTAGCCAAGACACATTAGCCAAGACACATTAGCCAAGACACATTTGCCAAGACACATTAGCCAAGACACCTTAGCAAAGACACCTTAGCCAAGACACATTAGCCAAGACACATTAGCCAAGACACATTAGCCAAGACACATTAGCCAAGACACCTTAGCAAAGACACCTTAGCCAAGACACATTAGCCAAGACACATTAGCCAAGACACCTTAGCCAAGACACATTAGCCGAGACACATAAGCCAAGACACCTTAGCCAAGACACCTTAGCCAAGACACATTAACCGAGACACATTAGCCAAGACACCTTAGCCAAGACACATTAGCCAAGACACATTAGCCAAGACACCTTAGCAAAGACACCTTAGCCAAGACACATTAGCCAAGACACCTTAGCCAAGACACCTTGGACAAGACACCTTAGCCAAGACACCTTAGCCAAGACACATTAGCCGAGACACATTAGCCAAGACACCTTAGCCAAGACACCTTAGCCAAGACACCTTAGCCAAGACACCTTAGCCAAGACACCTTAGCCAAGACACATTAGCCAAGTCGCATTAGCCAAGACACCTTAGCCAAGACACCTTAGCCAAGACACATTAGCCAAGACACATTAGCCAAGACACATTAGCCGAGACACATTAGCCAAGACACATTAGCCAAGACACCTTAGCCAAGACACATTAGCCAAGACACATTAGCCAAGACACATTAGCCGAGACACATTAGCCAAGACACATTAGCCAAGACACCTTAGCCAAGACACATTAGCCGAGACACATAAGCCAAGACACCTTAGCCAAGACACCTTAGCCAAGACACATTAGCCAAGACCCATTAGCCAAGACACCTTAGCCAAGACACCTTAGCCAAGACACATTAGCCAAGACACCTTAGCCAAGACACCTTGGACAAGACACCTTAGCCAAGACACCTTAGCCAAGACACATTAGCCGAGACACATTAGCCAAGACACCTTAGCCAAGACACCTTAGCCAAGACACCTTAGCCAAGACACCTTAGCCAAGACACCTTAGCCAAGACACATTAGCCAAGTCGCATTAGCCAAGACACATTAGCCAAGACACCTTATCGAAGACACCTAAGCCAAGACACATTAGCCGAGACACATTAGCCAAGACACCTTAGCCAAGACACCTTAGCCAAGACACCTTAGCCAAGACACCTTAGCCAAGACACATTAGCCAAGACACATTAGCCAAGACACCTTAGCCAAGACACATTAGCCAAGACACATTAGCCAAGACACATTAGCCAAGACACATTAGCCAAGACACCTTAGCCAAGACACATTAGCCAAGACACATTAGCCAAGACACATTAGCCAAGACACATTAGCCAAGACACCTTAGCCAAGACACATTAGCCAAGACACCTTAGCCAAGACACCTTAGCCAAGACACATTAGCCGAGACACATTAGCCAAGACACATTAGCCAAGACACATTAGCCAAGACACCTTAGCCAAGACACCTTAGCCAAGACACATTAGCCGAGACACATAAGCCAAGACACCTTAGCCAAGACACCTTAGCCAAGACACATTAGCCAAGACACATTAGCCAAGACACCTTAGCCAAGACACCTTAGCCAAGACACCTTAGCCAAGACACCTTAGCCAAGACACATTAGCCAAGACACCTTAGCCAAGACACATTAGCCAAGACACCTTAGCCAAGACACATTAGCCAAGACACCTTAGCCAAGACACATTAGCCAAGACACCTTAGCAAAGACACCTTAGCCAAGACACATTAGCCAAGACACCTTAGCCAAGACACCTTAGCCAAGACACCTTAGCCAAGACACCTTAGCCAAGACACATTAGCCAAGACACCTTAGCCAAGACACATTAGCCAAGACACCTTAGCCAAGACACCTTAGCCAAGACACATTAGCCAAGACACATTAGCCAAGACACCTTAGCCAAGACACCTTAGCCAAGACACCTTAGCCAAGACACCTTAGCCAAGACACATTAGCCAAGACACCTTAGCCAAGACACATTAGCCAAGACACCTTAGCCAAGACACATTAGCCAAGACACCTTAGCCAAGACACATTAGCCAAGACACCTTAGCCAAGACACATTAGCCAAGACACCTTAGCCAAGACACATTAGCCAAGACACATTAGCCAAGACACCTTAGCCAAGACACATTAGCCAAGACACATTAGCCAAGACACCTTAGCCATGACACATTAGCCAAGACACCTTAGCCAAGACACCTTAGCCAAGACACATTAGCCGAGACACATAAGCCAAGACACCTTAGCCAAGACACCTTAGCCAAGACACCTTAGCCAAGACACATTAGCCGAGACACATAAGCCAAGACACCTTAGCCAAGACACCTTAGCCAAGACACATTAGCCGAGACACATTAGCCAAAACACCTTAGCCAAGACACCTTAGCCAAGACACCTTGACCAAGACACTTTAGCCAAGACACCTTAGCCAAGACACTTTAGCCAAGACACCTTAGCCAAGACACATTAGCCAAGACACCTTAGCCAAGACACATTAGCCAAGACACATTAGCCAAGACACCTTAGCCAAGACACATTAGCCAAGACACATTAGCCAAGACACCTTAGCCAAGACACATTAGCCAAGACACCTTAGCCAAGACACCTTAGCCAAGACACATTAGCCGAGACACATAAGCCAAGACACCTTAGCCAAGACACCTTAGCCAAGACACCTTAGCCAAGACACATTAGCCGAGACACATAAGCCAAGACACCTTAGCCAAGACACCTTAGCCAAGACACATTAGCCGAGACACATTAGCCAAAACACCTTAGCCAAGACACCTTAGCCAAGACACCTTGACCAAGACACTTTAGCCAAGACACATTAGCCAAGACACCTTAGCCAAGACACATTAGCCAAGACACCTTAGCCAAGACACATTAGCCAAGACACCTTAGCCAAGACACATTAGCCAAGACACCTTAGCAAAGACACCTTAGCCAAGACACATTAGCCAAGACACATTAGCCAAGACACCTTAGCCAAGACACATTAGCCAAGACACATTAGCCAAGACACATTAGCCGAGACACATTAGCCAAGACACATTAGCCAAGACACATTAGCCAAGACACCTTAGCAAAGACACCTTAGCCAAGACACATTAGCCAAGACACATTAGCCAAGACACATTAGCCAAGACACATTAGCCAAGACACCTTAGCAAAGACACCTTAGCCAAGACACATTAGCCAAGACACATTAGCCAAGACACCTTAGCCAAGACACATTAGCCAAGACACATTAGCCAAGACACATTAGCCGAGACACATTAGCCAAGACACATTAGCCAAGACACCTTAGCCAAGACACCTTAGCCAAGACACCTTAGCCAAGACACCTTAGCCAAGACACATTAGCCAAGACACCTTAGCCAAGACACATTACCCAAGACACATTAGCCAAGACACCTTAGCCAAGACACATTAGCCAAGACACATTAGCCAAGACACATTAGCCAAGACACCTTAGCAAAGACACCTTAGCCAAGACACATTAGCCAAGACACATTAGCCAAGACACATTAGCCAAGACACATTAGCCAAGACACCTTAGCAAAGACACCTTAGCCAAGACACATTAGCCAAGACACATTAGCCAAGACACCTTAGCCAAGACACATAAGCCAAGACACCTTAGCCAAGACACCTTAGCCAAGACACATTAGCCAAGACACATTAGCCAAGACACATTAGCCAAGACACATTAGCCAAGACACCTTAGCCAAGACACATTAGCCGAGACACATTAGCCAAAACACCTTAGCCAAGACACCTTAGCCAAGACACCTTAGCCAAGACACTTTAGCCAAGACACCTTAGCCAAGACACCTTAGCCGAGACACATAAGCCAAGACACCTTAGCCAAGACACCTTAGCCAAGACACATTAGCCGAGAAACATTAGCCAAGACACCTTAGCCAAGACACATTAGCCAAGACACATTAGCCAAGACACCTTAGCCAAGACACATTAGCCAAGACACATTAGCCAAGACACCTTAGCCAAGACACATTAGCCAAGACACCTTAGCCAAGACACCTTAGCCAAGACACATTAGCCGAGACACATAAGCCAAGACACCTTAGCCAAGACACCTTAGCCAAGACACATTAGCCAAGACACATTAGCAAAGACACATTAGCCAAGACACTTTAGCCAAGACACCTTAGCCAAGACACCTTAGCCAAGACACATTAGCCGAGACACATTAGCCAAGACACATTAGCCAAGACACCTTAGCCAAGACACATTAGCCAAGACACCTTAGCCAAGACACCTTAGCCAAGACACATTAGCCGAGACACATAAGCCAAGACACCTTAGCCAAGACACCTTAGCCAAGACACACTAGCCGAGACACATTAGCCAAAACACCTTAGCCAAGACACCTTAGCCAAGACACCTTGACCAAGACACTTTAGCCAACACACCTAAGCCAAGACACATTAGCCGAGACACATTAGCCAAGACACCTTAGCCAAGACACCTTAGCCAAGACACCTTAGCCAAGACACCTTAGCCAAGACACATTAGCCAAGACACATTAGCCAAGACACCTTAGCCAAGACACATTAGGCAAGACACATTAGCCAAGACACATTAGCCAAGACACATTAGCCAAGACACCTTAGCCAAGACACATTAGCCAAGACACCTTAGCCAAGACACCTTAGCCAAGACACATTAGCCGAGACACATAAGCCAAGACACCTTAGCCAAGACACCTTAGCCAAGACACATTAGCCGAGACACATTAGCCAAAACACCTTAGCCAAGACACCTTAGCCAAGACACCTTAGCCAAGACACTTTAGCCAAGACACCTTAGCCAAGACACCTTAGCCAAGACACATTAGCCGAGACACATTAGCCAAGACACCTTAGCCAAGACACATTAGCCAAGACACATTAACCAAGACACCTTAGCCAAGACACATTAGCCAAGACACATTAGCCAAGACACATTAGCCGAGACACATTAGCCAAGACACATTAGCCAAGACACCTTAGCCAAGACACCTTAGCCAAGACACCTTAGCCAAGACACCTTAGCCAAGACACATTAGCCAAGACACCTTAGCCAAGACACCTTGGACAAGACACCTTAGCCAAGACACCTTAGCCAAGACACATTAGCCAAGACACCTTGACCAAGACACATTAGCCAAGACACCTTAGCCAAGACACCTTAGCCAAGACACATTAGCCGAGACACATTAGCCAAGACACCTTAGTCAAGACACATTAGCCAAGACACATTAGCCAAGACACCTTAGCCAAGACACATTAGCCAAGACACCTTAGCCAAGACACATTAGCCAAGACACATTAGCCAAGACACCTTAGCCAAGACACCTTGGACAAGACACCTTAGCCAAGACACATTAGCCAAGACACCTTAGCCAAGACACATTAGCCAAGACACATTAGCCAAGACACATTAGCCGAGACACATTAGCCAAGACACATTAGCCAAGACACCTTAGCCAAGACACCTTAGCCAAGACACCTTAGCCAAGACACCTTAGCCAAGACACATTAGCCAAGACACCTTAGCCAAGACACCTTGGACAAGACACCTTAGCCAAGACACATTAGCCAAGACACCTTAGCCAAGACACATTAGCCAAGACACATTAGCCAAGACACCTTAGCCAAGACACCTTAGCCAAGACACCTTAGCCAAGACACATTAGCCGAGACACATTAGCCAAGACACCTTAGTCAAGACACATTAGCCAAGACACATTAGCCAAGACACCTTAGCCAAGACACCTTAGCCAAGACACATTAGCCAAGACACATTAGCCAAGACACATTAGCCAAGACACCTTAGCCAAGACACCTTAGCCAAGACACATTAGCCAAGACACCTTAGCCAAGACACATTAGCCAAGACACATTAGCCAAGACACCTTAGCCAAGACACCTTAGCCAAGACACATTAGCCGAGACACATTAGCCAAGACACCTTAGCCAAGACACATTAGCCAAGACACATTAGCCAAGACACCTTGGACAAGACACATTAGCCAAGACACATTAGCCAAGACACCTTAGCCAAGACACATTAGCCAAGACACATTAGCCAAGACACCTTAGCCAAGACACATTAGCCGAGACACATTAGCCAAGACACATTAGCCAAGACACATTAGCCAAGACACATTAGCCAAGACACCTTGGACAAGACACCTTAGCCAAGACACATTAGCCAAGACACCTTAGCCAAGACACATTAGCCAAGACACATTAGCCAAGACACCTTAGCCAAGACACCTTAGCCAAGACACATTAGCCGAGACACATTAGCCAAGACACCTTAGTCAAGACACATTAGCCAAGACACATTAGCCAAGACACCTTAGCCAAGACACCTTAGCCAAGACACCTTAGCCAAGACACTTTAGCCAAGACACATTAGCAAAGACACCTTAGCCAAGACACCTTAGCCAAGACACATTAGCCAAGACACCTTAGCCAAGACACATTAGCCAAGACACCTTAGCCAAGACACATTAGCCAAGACACCTTAGCCAAGACACATTAGCCAAGACACATTAGCCAAGACACATTAGCCGAGACACATTAGCCAAGACACATTAGCCAAGACACCTTAGCCAAGACACCTTAGCCAAGACACCTTAGCCAAGACACCTTAGCCAAGACACCTTAGCCAAGACACATTAGCCAAGACACCTTAGCCAAGACACCTTGGACAAGACACCTTAGCCAAGACACATTAGCCAAGACACCTTGACCAAGACACATTAGCCAAGACACCTTAGCCAAGACACCTTAGCCAAGACACATTAGCCGAGACACATTAGCCAAGACACCTTAGTCAAGACACATTAGCCAAGACACATTAGCCAAGACACCTTAGCCAAGACACATTAGCCGAGACACATTAGCCAAGACACCTTAGCCAAGACACATTAGCCGAGACACATTAGCCAAGACACCTTAGTCAAGACACATTAGCCAAGACACATTAGCCAAGACACCTTAGCCAAGACACATTAGCCAAGACACCTTAGCCAAGACACATTAGCCAAGACACCTTAGTCAAGACACATTAGCCAAGACACATTAGCCAAGACACCTTAGCCAAGACACATTAGCCGAGACACATTAGCCAAGACACCTTAGCCAAGACACATTAGCCGAGACACATTAGCCAAGACACCTTAGCCAAGACACCTTAGCCAAGACACATTAGCCGAGACACATTAGCCAAGACACATTAGCCAAGACACATTAGCCAAGACACCTTAGCCAAGACACCTTAGCCAAGACACATTAGCCGAGACACATTAGCCAAGACACCTTAGCCAAGACACCTTAGCCAAGACACCTTAACCAAGACACCTTAGCCGAGACACATTAGACAAGACACCTAAGCCAAGACACTTTAGCCAAGACACATTAGCCAAGACACCTTAGCCAAGACACCTTAGCCAAGACACATTAGCCAAGACACATTAGCCAAGACACCTTAGCCAAGACACCTTAGCCAAGACACATTAGCCGAGACACATAAGCCAAGACACCTTAGCCAAGACACCTTAGTCAAGACACCTTAGCCAAGACACCTTAGCCAAGACACCTTAGCCAAGACACCTTAGCCGAGACACATTAGCCAAGACACTTAAGCCAAGACACTTTAGCCAAGACACATTAGCCAAGAAACCTTAGCCAAGACACCTTAGCCAAGACACATTAGCCAAGACACATTAGCCAAGACACCTTAGCCAAGACACCTTAGCCAAGACACATTAGCCAAGACACCTTAGCCAAGACACATTAGCCAAGACACATTAGCCAAGACACATTAGCCGAGACACATTAGCCAAGACACATTAGCCAAGACACCTTAGCCAAGACACCTTAGCCAAGACACCTTAGCCAAGACACCTTAGCCAAGACACATTAGCCAAGACACCTTAGCCAAGACACCTTGGACAAGACACCTTAGCCAAGACACCTTAGCCAAGACACATTAGCCAAGACACCTTAGCCAAGACACATTAGCCAAGACACCTTAGCCAAGACACCTTAGCCAAGACACATTAGCCGAGACACATTAGCCAAGACACCTTAGCCAAGACACCTTAGCCAAGACACATTAGCCGAGACACATTAGCCAAGACACATTAGCCAAGACACATTAGCCAAGACACCTTAGCCAAGACACCTTAGCCAAGACACATTAGCCAAGACACATTAGCCAAGACACCTTAGCCAAGACACATTAGCCAAGACACCTTAGCCAAGACACATTAGCCAAGACACATTAGCCAAGACACCTTAGCCAAGACACCTTAGCCAAGACACATTAGCCAAGACACATTAGCCAAGACACCTTAGCCAAGACACCTTAGCCAAGACACATTAGCCGAGACACCTTAGCCAAGACACCTTAGCCAAGACACCTTAGCCAAGACACATTAGCCGAGACACATTAGCCAAGACACATTAGCCAAGACACATTAGCCAAGACACCTTAGCCAAGACACCTTAGCCAAGACACCTTAGCCAAGACACATTAGCCAAGACACATTAGCCAAGACACCTTAGCCAAGACACATTAGCCAAGACACCTTAGCCAAGACACATTAGCCAAGAAACCTTAGCCGAGACACATTAGCCAAGACACATTAGCCAAGACACATTAGCCAAGACACATTAGCCAAGACACCTTAGCCAAGACACATTAGCCAAGACACATTAGCCAAGACACCTTAGCCAAGACACCTTAGCCAAGACACATTAGCCAAGACACCTTAGCCAAGACACATTAGCCAAGACACATTAGCCAAGACACATTAGCCGAGACACATTAGCCAAGACACATTAGCCAAGACACCTTAGCCAAGACACATTAGCCAAGACACCTTAGCCAAGACACCTTAGCAAAGAAACATTAGCCAAGACACCTTAGCCAAGACACCTTAGCCAAGACACATTAGCCAAGACACCTTAGCCAAGACACCTTAGCCAAGACACATTAGCCAAGACACCTTAGCCAAGACACCTTAGCCAAGACACATTAGCCGAGACACATTAGCCAAGACACCTTAGTCAAGACACATTAGCCAAGACACATTAGCCAAGACACCTTAGCCAAGACACATTAGCCGAGACACATTAGCCAAGACACCTTAGCCAAGACACATTAGCCGAGACACATTAGCCAAGACACCTTAGTCAAGACACATTAGCCAAGACACATTAGCCAAGACACCTTAGCCAAGACACATTAGCCAAGACACATTAGCCAAGACACCTTAGCCAAGACACCTTAGCCAAGACACATTAGCCAAGACACATTAGCCAAGACACCTTAGCCAAGACACATTAGCCAAGACACCTTAGCCAAGACACCTTAGCCAAGACACATTAGCCGAGACACATTAGCCAAGACACATTAGCCAAGACACCTTAGCCAAGGCACCTTAGAAAAGACACATTAGCCAAGACACATTAGCCAAGACACATTAGCCAAGACACCTTAGCCAAGACACCTTAGCCAAGACACATTAGCCAAGACACATTAGCCAAGACACCTTAGCCAAGACACCTTAGCCAAGACACATTAGCCAAGACACATTAGCCAAGACACCTTAGCCAAGACACATTAGCCAAGACACCTTAGCCAAGACACCTTAGCCAAGACACATTAGCCGAGACACCTTAGCCAAGACACATTAGCCAAGACACCTTAGTCAAGACACATTAGCCAAGACACATTAGCCAAGACACCTTAGCCAAGACACATTAGCCGAGACACATTAGCCAAGACACCTTAGCCAAGACACATTAGCCGAGACACATTAGCCAAGACACCTTAGCCAAGACACCTTAGCCAAGACACATTAGCCGAGACACATTAGCCAAGACACATTAGCCAAGACACATTAGCCAAGACACCTTAGCCAAGACACCTTAGCCAAGACACATTAGCCGAGACACATTAGCCAAGACACCTTAGCCAAGACACCTTAGCCAAGACACCTTAACCAAGACACCTTAGCCGAGACACATTAGACAAGACACCTAAGCCAAGACACTTTAGCCAAGACACATTAGCCAAGACACCTTAGCCAAGACACCTTAGCCAAGACACATTAGCCAAGACACATTAGCCAAGACACCTTAGCCAAGACACCTTAGCCAAGACACATTAGCCGAGACACATAAGCCAAGACACCTTAGCCAAGACACCTTAGTCAAGACACATTAGCCGAGACACATAAGCCAAGACACCTTAGCCAAGACACCTTAGCCAAGACACATTAGCCGAGACACATTAGCCAAGACACCTTAGCCAAGACACCTTAGCCAAGACACCTTAGCCAAGACACCTTAACCAAGACACCTTAGCCGAGACACATTAGACAAGACACCTAAGCCAAGACACTTTAGCCAAGACACATTAGCCAAGACACCTTAGCCAAGACACCTTAGCCAAGACACATTAGCCAAGACACATTAGCCAAGACACCTTAGCCAAGACACCTTAGCCAAGACACATTAGCCGAGACACATTAGCCAAGACACCTTAGCCAAGACACCTTAGTCAAGACACCTTAGCCAAGACACCTTAGCCAAGACACCTTAGCCAAGACACCTTAGCCGAGACACATTAGCCAAGACACTTAAGCCAAGACACTTTAGCCAAGACACATTAGCCAAGACACCTTAGCCAAGACACCTTAGCCAAGACACATTAGCCAAGACACATTAGCCAAGACACCTTAGCCAAGACACCTTAGCCAAGACACATTAGCCAAGACACCTTAGCCAAGACACATTAGGCAAGACACATTAGCCAAGACACCTAAGCCAAGACACTTTAGCCAAGACACATTAGCCAAGACACCTTAGCCAAGACACCTTAGCCAAGACACATTAGCCAAGACACATTAGCCAGGACACCTTAGCCAAGACACCTTAGCCAAGACACATTAGCCGAGACACATAAGCCAAGACACCTTAGCCAAGACACCTTAGTCAAGACACCTTAGCCAAGACACCTTAGCCAAGACACCTTAGCCAAGACACCTTAGCCGAGACACATTAGCCAAGACACTTAAGCCAAGACACTTTAGCCAAGACACATTAGCCAAGAAACCTTAGCCAAGACACCTTAGCCAAGACACATTAGCCAAGACACATTAGCCAAGACACCTTAGCCAAGACACCTTAGCCAAGACACATTAGCCAAGACACCTTAGCCAAGACACATTAGCCAAGACACATTAGCCAAGACACATTAGGCGAGACACATTAGCCAAGACACATTAGCCAAGACACCTTAGCCAAGACACCTTAGCCAAGACACCTTAGCCAAGACACCTTAGCCAAGACACATTAGCCAAGACACCTTAGCCAAGACACCTTGGACAAGACACCTTAGCCAAGACACCTTAGCCAAGACACATTAGCCAAGACACCTTGACCAAGACACATTAGCCAAGACACATTAGCCAAGACACATTAGCCAAGACACATTAGCCAAGACACCTTAGCCAAGACACATTAGCCAAGACACATTAGCCAAGACACCTAAGCCAAGACACTTTAGCCAAGACACATTAGCCAAGACACCTTAGCCAAGACACCTTAGCCAAGACACATTAGCCAAGACACATTAGCCAGGACACCTTAGCCAAGACACCTTAGCCAAGACACATTAGCCGAGACACATAAGCCAAGACACCTTAGCCAAGACACCTTAGTCAAGACACCTTAGCCAAGACACCTTAGCCAAGACACCTTAGCCAAGACACCTTAGCCGAGACACATTAGCCAAGACACTTAAGCCAAGACACTTTAGCCAAGACACATTAGCCAAGAAACCTTAGCCAAGACACCTTAGCCAAGACACATTAGCCAAGACACATTAGCCAAGACACCTTAGCCAAGACACCTTAGCCAAGACACATTAGCCAAGACACCTTAGCCAAGACACATTAGCCAAGACACATTAGCCAAGACACATTAGCCGAGACACATTAGCCAAGACACATTAGCCAAGACACCTTAGCCAAGACACCTTAGCCAAGACACCTTAGCCAAGACACCTTAGCCAAGACACATTAGCCAAGACACCTTAGCCAAGACACCTTAGCCAAGACACATTAGCCAAGACACTTTAGCCAAGACACATTAGCCAAGACACCTTAGCCAAGACACCTTAGCCAAGACACATTAGCCAAGACACATTAGCCAAGACACATTAGCCAAGACACATTAGCCAAGACACCTTAGCCAAGACACCTTAGCCAAGACACCTTAGCCAAGACACCTTAGCCAAGACACCTTAGCCAAGACACCTTAGCCAAGACACATTAGCAAAGACACCTTAGCCAAGACACCTTAGCCAAGACACATTAGCCAAGACACATTAGCCAAGACACCTAAGCCAAGACACTTTAGCCAAGACACATTAGCCAAGACACCTTAGCCAAGACACCTTAGCCAAGACACATTAGCCAAGACACATTAGCCAGGACACCTTAGCCAAGACACCTTAGCCAAGACACATTAGCCGAGACACATAAGCCAAGACACCTTAGCCAAGACACCTTAGTCAAGACACCTTAGCCAAGACACCTTAGCCAAGACACCTTAGCCAAGACACCTTAGCCGAGACACATTAGCCAAGACACTTAAGCCAAGACACTTTAGCCAAGACACATTAGCCAAGAAACCTTAGCCAAGACACCTTAGCCAAGACACATTAGCCAAGACACATTAGCCAAGACACCTTAGCCAAGACACCTTAGCCAAGACACATTAGCCAAGACACCTTAGCCAAGACACATTAGCCAAGACACCTTAGCCAAGACACCTTAGCCAAGACACATTAGCCAAGACACATTAGCCAAGACACCTTAGCCAAGACACCTTAGCCAAGACACATTAGCCAAGACACCTTAGCCAAGACACATTAGCCAAGACACATTAGCCAAGACACCTTAGCCAAGACACCTTAGCCAAGACACATTAGCCGAGACACATTAGCCAAGACACCTTAGTCAAGACACATTAGCCAAGACACATTAGCCAAGACACCTTAGCCAAGACACATTAGCCAAGACACCTTAGCCAAGACACCTTAGCCAAGACACATTAGCCAAGACACATTAGCCAAGACACCTTAGCCAAAACACCTTAGCCAAGACACATTAGCCGAGACACATAAGCCAAGACACCTTAGCCAAGACACCTTAGCCAAGACACATTAGCCAAGACACATTAGCCAAGACACCTTAGCCAAGACACCTTAGCCAAGACACATTAGCCGAGACACATTAGCCAAGACACCTTAGCCAAGACACCTTAGCCAAGACACCTTAACCAAGACACCTTAGCCGAGACACATTAGCCAAGACACCTTAGCCAAGACACCTTAGCCAAGACACCTTAGCCAAGACACCTTAGCCGAGACACATTAGCCAAGACACTTAAGCCAAGACACTTTAGCCAAGACACATTAGCCAAGAAACCTTAGCCAAGACACCTTAGCCAAGACACATTAGCCAAGACACATTAGCCAAGACACCTTAGCCAAGACACCTTAGCCAAGACACCTTAGCCAAGACACCTTAGCCAAGACACATTAGCCAAGACACATTAGCCAAGACACATTAGCCAAGACACCTTAGCCAAGACACTTTAGCCAAGACACATTAGCCGAGACACATTAGCCAAGACACCTTAGCCAAGACACCTTAGCCAAGACACCTTAACCAAGACACCTTAGCCGAGACACATTAGACAAGACACCTAAGCCAAGACACTTTAGCCAAGACACATTAGCCAAGACACATTAGCCAAGACACCTTAGCCAAGACACCTTAGCCAAGACACATTAGCCAAAAAACCTTAGCCAAGACACCTTAGCCAAGACACATTAGCCAAGACACATTAGCCAAGACACCTTAGCCAAGACACCTTAGCCAAGACACATTAGCCAAGACACATTACCCAAGACACCTTAGCCAAGACACCTTAGCCAAGACACATTAGCCGAGACACCTTAGCCGAGACACATTAGACAAGACACCTAAGCCAAGACACATTAGCCGAGACACATTAGCCAAGACACCTTAGCCAAGACACCTTAGCCAAGACACCTTAACCAAGACACCTTAGCCGAGACACATTAGACAAGACACCTAAGCCAAGACACTTTAGCCAAGACACATTAGCCAAGACACCTTAGCCAAGACACCTTAGCCAAGACACATTAGCCAAGACACATTAGCCAAGACACCTTAGCCAAGACACCTTAGCCAAGACACATTAGCCGAGACACATAAGCCAAGACACCTTAGCCAAGACACCTTAGTCAAGACACCTTAGCCAAGACACCTTAGCCAAGACACCTTAGCCAAGACACCTTAGCCGAGACACATTAGCCAAGACACTTAAGCCAAGACACTTTAGCCAAGACACATTAGCCAAGAAACCTTAGCCAAGACACCTTAGCCAAGACACATTAGCCAAGACACATTAGCCAAGACACCTTAGCCAAGACACCTTAGCCAAGACACATTAGCCAAGACACCTTAGCCAAGACACATTAGCCAAGACACATTAGCCAAGACACATTAGCCGAGACACATTAGCCAAGACACATTAGCCAAGACACCTTAGCCAAGACACCTTAGCCAAGACACCTTAGCCAAGACACCTTAGCCAAGACACCTTAGCCAAGACACATTAGCCAAGACACCTTAGCCAAGACACCTTGGACAAGACACCTTAGCCAAGACACCTTAGCCAAGACACATTAGCCAAGACACCTTGACCAAGACACATTAGCCAAGACACGTTAGCCAAGACACCTTAGCCAAGACACATTAGCCGAGACACATTAGCCAAGACACCTTAGTCAAGACACATTAGCCAAGACACATTAGCCAAGACACCTTAGCCAAGACACATTAGCCGAGACACATTAGCCAAGACACCTTAGCCAAGACACATTAGCCGAGACACATTAGCCAAGACACCTTAGTCAAGACACATTAGCCAAGACACATTAGCCAAGACACCTTAGCCAAGACACATTAGCCAAGACACCTTAGCCAAGACACATTAGCCAAGACACCTTAGTCAAGACACATTAGCCAAGACACATTAGCCAAGACACCTTAGCCAAGACACATTAGCCGAGACACATTAGCCAAGACACCTTAGCCAAGACACATTAGCCGAGACACATTAGCCAAGACACCTTAGCCAAGACACTTTAGCCAAGACACCTTAGCCGAGACACATTAGCCAAGACACATTAGCCAAGACACATTAGCCAAGACACCTTAGCCAAGACACCTTAGCCAAGACACATTAGCCGAGACACATTAGCCAAGACACCTTAGCCAAGACACCTTAGCCAAGACACCTTAACCAAGACACCTTAGCCGAGACACATTAGACAAGACACCTAAGCCAAGACACTTTAGCCAAGACACATTAGCCAAGACACCTTAGCCAAGACACCTTAGCCAAGACACATTAGCCAAGACACCTTAGCCAAGACACCTTAGCCAAGACACATTAGCCG
Source organism: Anopheles funestus (assembly GCF_943734845.2). Classification (NCBI taxonomy): domain Eukaryota; kingdom Metazoa; phylum Arthropoda; class Insecta; order Diptera; family Culicidae; genus Anopheles; species Anopheles funestus. Next base: position 190,625 of record NW_026045353.1, read on the forward strand.
AGACACATAAGCCAAGACACCTTAGCCAAGACACCTTAGTCAAGACACCTTAGCCAAGACACCTTAGCCAAGACACCTTAGCCAAGACACCTTAGCCGAGACACATTAGCCAAGACACTTAAGCCAAGACACTTTAGCCAAGACACATTAGCCAAGAAACCTTAGCCAAGACACCTTAGCCAAGACACATTAGCCAAGACACATTAGCCAAGACACCTTAGCCAAGACACCTTAGCCAAGACACCTTAGCCAAGACACTTTAACCAAGACACCTTAGCCGAGACACATTAGCCAAGACACCTTAGCCAAGACACATTAGCCAAGACACATTAGCCAAGACACCTTAGCCAAGACACCTTAGCCAAGACACCTTAGCCAAGACACCTTAGAAAAGACACCTTAGCCAAGACACCTTAGCCAAGACACCTTAGCCAAGACACCTTAGCCAAGACACTTTAGCCAAGACACATTAGCCAAGACACCTTAGCCGAGACACATTAGCCAAGACACCTAAGCCAAGACACATTAGCCAAGACACATTAGCCAAGACACCTTAGCCAAGACACCTTAGCCAAGACACCTTAGCCAAGACACATTAGCCGAGACACCCTAGCCAAGACACCTTAGCCCAGACACCTTAGCCAAGACACCTTAGCCAAGACACCTTAGCCAAGACACCTTAGCCAAGACACATTAGCCGAGACACATTAGCCAAGACACCTTAGCCAAGACACCTTAGCCAAGACACCTTAGCCAAGACACCTTAGCCAAGACACCTTAGCCGAGACACATTAGCCAAGACACTTAAGCCAAGACACTTTAGCCAAGACACATTAGCCAAGACACCTTAGCCAAGACACTTTAGCCAAGACACATTAGCCGAGACACATTAGCCAAAACACCTTAGCCAAGACACCTTAGCCAAGACACCTTAGCCAAGACACTTTAACCAAGACACCTTAGCCGAGACACATTAGCCAAGACACCTTAGCCAAGACACATTAGCCAAGACACATTAGCCAAGACACCTTAGCCAAGACACCTTAGCCAAGACACCTTAGCCAAGACACCTTAGAAAAGACACCTTAGCCAAGACACCTTAGCCAAGACACCTTAGCCAAGACACCTTAGCCAAGACACTTTAGCCAAGACACATTAGCCAAGACACCTTAGCCGAGACACATTAGCCAAGACACCTAAGCCAAGACACATTAGCCAAGACACATTAGCCAAGACACCTTAGCCAAGACACCTTAGCCAAGACACCTTAGCCAAGACACATTAGCCGAGACACCCTAGCCAAGACACCTTAGCCCAGACACCTTAGCCAAGACACCTTAGCCAAGACACCTTAGCCAAGACACCTTAGCCAAGACACATTAGCCGAGACACATTAGCCAAGACACCTTAGCCAAGACACCTTAGCCAAGACACCTTAGCCAAGACACATTAGCCAAGACACCTTAGCCAAGACACCATAGCCAAGACACCTTAGCCAAGACACCTTAGCCAAGACACATTAGCCAAGACACCTTAGCCGAGACACCGTAGCCGAGACACATTAGCCAAGACACCTTAGCCAAGACACCTTATCCAAGACACCTTAGCCAAGACACTTTAGCCGTGACACATTAGCCAAGACACCATAGCCAAGACACCTTAGCTAAGACACCTTAGCCAAGACACCTTAGCCAAGACACCTTAGCCGAGACACATTAGCCAAGACACCTTAGCCAAGACACCTTAGCCAAGACACCTTAGCCAAGACACCTTAGCCAAGACACATTTGCCAAGACATATTAGCCAAGACACCTTAGCCAAGACACCTTAGCCAAGACACCTTAGCCAAGACACATTAGCCAAGACACCTTAGCCAAAACACATTAGCCAAGACACCTTAGCTAAGACACCTTAGCCAAGACACATTAGCCAAGACACCTTAGCCAAGACACATTAGCCAAGACACCTAAGCCAAGACACCTTAGCCAAGACACTTTAGCCAAGACAGATAAGGCGAGACACATTAGCCAAGACACCTTAGCGAAGACACCTTAGCCAAGACACATTAGCCAAGACACTTTAGCCAAGGCGCATTAGCCAAGACACCTTAGCCAAGACACTTTAGCCAAGACACCTTAGCCAAGACACATAAGCCGAGACACCTTAGCCAAGACACATTAGCCAAGACACCTTAGCCAAGACACATTAGCCAAGACACCTTAGCCAAGACACCTTAGCCAAGACACTTTAGCCAAGACACATTAGCCAAGACACATTAGCCGAGACACCTTAGCCAAGACACCTTAGCCAAGACACCTTAGCCAAGACACCTTAGCCAAAACACCTTAGCCAAGACACTTAAGCCGAGACACATTAGCCAAGACACATTAGCCAAGACACCTTAGCCAAGACTCCTTAGCCAAGACACATTAGCCGAGACACATTAGCCAAGACACATTAGCCAAGACACCTTAGCCAAGACACCTTAGCCGAGACACATTACCCAAGACACCTTAGCCAAGACACTTTAGCCAAGACACATTAGCCAAGACACCTTAGCCAAGACACCTTAGCCGAGACACATTAGCCAAGACACCTTAGAGAAGACACATTAGCCAAGACACCTTAGCCAAGACACCTTAGCCAAGACACCTTAGCCAAGACACATTAGCCAAGACACATTAGCCGAGACACATTAGCCAAGACACCTTAGCCAAGACACCTTAGCCAAGACACCTTAGCCAAGACACCTTAGCCAAGACACATTAGCCAAGACACCTTAGCCAAGACACTTTAGCCGAGACACATTAGCCAAGACACATTAGCCAAGACACCTTAGCCAAGATACCTTAGCCAAGACACATTAGCCGAGACACATTAGCCAAGACACCTTAGCCAAGACACCTTAGCCAAGACACCTTAGCCGAGACACATTAGCCAAGACACCTTAGAGAAGACACATTAGCCAAGACGCCTTAGCCAAGACACATTAGCCAAGACACCTTAGCCAAGACACCTTAGCCAAGACACATTAGCCAAGACACCTTAGCCAAGACACCTTAGCCAAGACACCTTAGCCAAGACACCTTAGCCAAGACACCTTAGCCAAGACACCTTAGCCAAGACACCTTAGCGAAGACACATTAGCCGAGACACCTAAGCCAAGACACCTTAGCCAAGACACCTTAGCCAAGACACCTTAGCCAAGACACCTTAGCCAAGACTCCTTAGCCAAAACACATTAGCCAAGACACCTTAGCTAAGACACCTTAGCCAAGACACATTAGCCGAGACACCTAAGCCAAGACACCTTAGCCAAGACACCTTAGCCGAGACACATTAGCCAAGACACCTTAGAGAAGACAAATTAGCCAAGACACCTTAGCCAAGACACCTTAGCCAAGACACCTTAGCCAAGACACCTTAGCCAAGACACCTTAGCCGAGACACATTAGCCAAGACACTTAAGCCAAGACACTTTAGCCAAGACACATTAGCCAAGACACCTTAGCCAAGACACTTTAGCCAAGACACATTAGCCGAGACACATTAGCCAAAACACCTTAGCCAAGACACCTTAGCCAAGACACCTTAGCCAAGACACTTTAACCAAGACACCTTAGCCGAGACACATTAGCCAAGACACCTTAGCCAAGACACATTAGCCAAGACACATTAGCCAAGACACCTTAGCCAAGACACCTTAGCCAAGACACCTTAGCCAAGACACCTTAGAAAAGACACCTTAGCCAAGACACCTTAGCCAAGACACCTTAGCCAAGACACCTTAGCCAAGACACTTTAGCCAAGACACATTAGCCAAGACACCTTAGCCGAGACACATTAGCCAAGACACCTAAGCCAAGACACATTAGCCAAGACACATTAGCCAAGACACCTTAGCCAAGACACCTTAGCCAAGACACCTTAGCCAAGACACATTAGCCGAGACACCCTAGCCAAGACACCTTAGCCCAGACACCTTAGCCAAGACACCTTAGCCAAGACACCTTAGCCAAGACACCTTAGCCAAGACACATTAGCCGAGACACATTAGCCAAGACACCTTAGCCAAGACACCTTAGCCAAGACACCTTAGCCAAGACACATTAGCCAAGACACCTTAGCCAAGACACCATAGCCAAGACACCTTAGCCAAGACACCTTAGCCAAGACACATTAGCCAAGACACCTTAGCCGAGACACCGTAGCCGAGACACATTAGCCAAGACACCTTAGCCAAGACACCTTATCCAAGACACCTTAGCCAAGACACTTTAGCCGTGACACATTAGCCAAGACACCATAGCCAAGACACCTTAGCTAAGACACCTTAGCCAAGACACCTTAGCCAAGACACCTTAGCCGAGACACATTAGCCAAGACACCTTAGCCAAGACACCTTAGCCAAGACACCTTAGCCAAGACACCTTAGCCAAGACACATTTGCCAAGACATATTAGCCAAGACACCTTAGCCAAGACACCTTAGCCAAGACACCTTAGCCAAGACACATTAGCCAAGACACCTTAGCCAAAACACATTAGCCAAGACACCTTAGCTAAGACACCTTAGCCAAGACACATTAGCCAAGACACCTTAGCCAAGACACATTAGCCAAGACACCTAAGCCAAGACACCTTAGCCAAGACACTTTAGCCAAGACAGATAAGGCGAGACACATTAGCCAAGACACCTTAGCGAAGACACCTTAGCCAAGACACATTAGCCAAGACACTTTAGCCAAGGCGCATTAGCCAAGACACCTTAGCCAAGACACTTTAGCCAAGACACCTTAGCCAAGACACATAAGCCGAGACACCTTAGCCAAGACACATTAGCCAAGACACCTTAGCCAAGACACATTAGCCAAGACACCTTAGCCAAGACACCTTAGCCAAGACACTTTAGCCAAGACACATTAGCCAAGACACATTAGCCGAGACACCTTAGCCAAGACACCTTAGCCAAGACACCTTAGCCAAGACACCTTAGCCAAGACACCTTAGCCAAAACACCTTAGCCAAGACACTTAAGCCGAGACACATTAGCCAAGACACATTAGCCAAGACACCTTAGCCAAGACTCCTTAGCCAAGACACATTAGCCGAGACACATTAGCCAAGACACATTAGCCAAGACACCTTAGCCAAGACACCTTAGCCGAGACACATTACCCAAGACACCTTAGCCAAGACACTTTAGCCAAGACACATTAGCCAAGACACCTTAGCCAAGACACCTTAGCCGAGACACATTAGCCAAGACACCTTAGAGAAGACACATTAGCCAAGACACCTTAGCCAAGACACCTTAGCCAAGACACCTTAGCCAAGACACATTAGCCAAGACACATTAGCCGAGACACATTAGCCAAGACACCTTAGCCAAGACACCTTAGCCAAGACACCTTAGCCAAGACACCTTAGCCAAGACACCTTAGCCAAGACACCTTAGCCAAGACACTTTAGCCGAGACACATTAGCCAAGACACATTAGCCAAGACACCTTAGCCAAGATACCTTAGCCAAGACACATTAGCCGAGACACATTAGCCAAGACACCTTAGCCAAGACACCTTAGCCAAGACACCTTAGCCGAGACACATTAGCCAAGACACCTTAGAGAAGACACATTAGCCAAGACGCCTTAGCCAAGACACATTAGCCAAGACACCTTAGCCAAGACACCTTAGCCAAGACACATTAGCCAAGACACCTTAGCCAAGACACCTTAGCCAAGACACCTTAGCCAAGACACCTTAGCCAAGACACCTTAGCCAAGACACCTTAGCCAAGACACCTTAGCGAAGACACATTAGCCGAGACACCTAAGCCAAGACACCTTAGCCAAGACACCTTAGCCAAGACACCTTAGCCAAGACACCTTAGCCAAGACTCCTTAGCCAAAACACATTAGCCAAGACACCTTAGCTAAGACACCTTAGCCAAGACACATTAGCCGAGACACCTAAGCCAAGACACCTTAGCCAAGACACCTTAGCCGAGACACATTAGCCAAGACACCTTAGAGAAGACAAATTAGCCAAGACACCTTAGCCAAGACACCTTAGCCAAGACACCTTAGCCAAGACACATTAGCCAAGACACATTAGCCAAAACACATTAGCCAAGACACATTAGCCGAGACACATTAGCCAAGACACCTTAGCCAAGACACCTTAGCCAAGACACCTTAGCCGAGACACATTAGCCAAGACACATTAGCCAAGACACCTTAGCCAAGACACCTTAGCCAAGACAAATTAGCCAAGACACTTTAGCCGAGACACCTTAGCCAAGACACCTTAGCCAAGACACCTTAGCCAAGACACCTTAGCCAAGACACATTAGCCAAGACACCTTAGCCAAGACACCTTAGCCGAGACACATTAGCCAAGACACCTTAGCCAAGACACCTTAGCCAAGACACCTTAGAGAAGACAAATTAGCCAAGACACCTTAGCCAAGACACATTAGCCGAGACACATTAGCCAAGACACCTTAGCCAAGACACCTTAGCCAAGACACCTTAGCCAAGACACCTTAGCCAAGACACATTAGCCAAGACACCTTAGCCAAGACACCTTAGCCAAGACACCTTAGAGAAGACAAATTAGCCAAGACACCTTAGCCAAGACACCTTAGCCAAGACACCTTAGCCAAGACACATTAGCCAAGACACATTAGCCAAAACACATTAGCCAAGACACATTAGCCGAGACACATTAGCCAAGACACCTTAGCCAAGACACCTTAGCCAAGACACCTTAGCCGAGACACATTAGCCAAGACACATTAGCCAAGACACCTTAGCCAAGACACCTTAGCCAAGACAAATTAGCCAAGACACTTTAGCCGAGACACCTTAGCCAAGACACCTTAGCCAAGACACCTTAGCCAAGACACCTTAGCCAAGACACATTAGCCAAGACACCTTAGCCAAGACACCTTAGCCGAGACACATTAGCCAAGACACCTTAGCCAAGACACATTAGCCAAGACACCTTAGAGAAGACAAATTAGCCAAGACACCTTAGCCAAGACACATTAGCCGAGACACATTAGCCAAGACACCTTAGCCAAGACACCTTAGCCAAGACACCTTAGCCAAGACACCTTAGCCAAGACACATTAGCCAAGACACCTTAGCCAAGACACCTTAGCCAAGACAAATTAGCCAAGACACTTTAGCCGAGACACCTTAGCCAAGACACCTTAGCCAAGACACCTTAGCCAAGACACCTTAGCCAAGACACATTAGCCAAGACACCTTAGCCAAGACACCTTAGCCGAGACACATTAGCCAAGACACCTTAGCCAAGACACTTTAGCCAAGACACATTAGCCAAGACACCTTAGCCAAGACACCTTAGCCGAGACACATTAGCCAAGACACCTTAGAGAAGACACATTAGCCAAGACACTTTAGCCAAGACACATTAGCCAAGACACCTTAGCGAAGACACATTAGCCGAGACACCTAAGCCAAGACACCTTAGCCAAGACACCTTAGCCAAGACACGTTAGCCAAGACACCTTAGCCAAGACACCTTAGCCAAAACACATTAGCCAAGACACCTTAGCTAAGACACCTTAGCCAAGACACATTAGCCGAGACACCTAAGCCAAGACACCTTAGGGAAGACACCTTAGCCGAGACACATTAGCCAAGACACCATAGCCAAGACACTTTAGCCAAGACACATTAGCCAAGACACCTTAGCCAAGACACCTTAGCCGAGACACATTAGCCAACACACCTTAGCCAAGACACATTAGCCAAGACACCTTAGCCAAGACACCTTAGCCAAGACACCTTAGCCAAGACACCTTAGCCAAGACACATTAGCCGAGACACATTAGCCAAGACACCTTAGCCAAGACACATTAGCCAAGACACATTAGCCAAGACACCTTAGCCAAGACACATTAGCCGAGACACATTAGCCAAGGCACCTTAGCCAAGACACCTTAGCCAATACACCTTAGCCAAGACACCTTAGCCGAGACACATTAGCCAAGACACCTTAGCCAAGACACCTTAGCCAAGACACCTTAGCCAAGACACCTTAGCCAAGACACCTTAGCCGAGACACATTAGCCAAGACACTTTAGCCAAGACACCTTAGCCGAGACACATTAGCCAAGACACCTTAGCCAAGACACCTTAGCCAAGACACCTTAGCCAAGACACCTTAGCCAAGACACATTAGCCAAGACACCTTAGCCAAGACACCTTAGCCAAGACACCTTAGCCAAGACACATTAGCCAAGACACCTTAGCCAAGACACCATAGCCAAGACACCTTAGCCAAGACACCTTAGCCAAGACACATTAGCCAAGACACCTTAGCCGAGACACCGTAGCCGAGACACATTAGCCAAGACACCTTAGCCAAGACACCTTATCCAAGACACCTTAGCCAAGACACTTTAGCCGTGACACATTAGCCAAGACACCTTAGCCAAGACACCTTAGCTAAGACACCTTAGCCAAGACACCTTAGCCAAGACACCTTAGCCGAGACACATTAGCCAAGACACCTTAGCCAAGACACCTTAGCCGAGACACATTAGCCAAGACACCTTAGCCAAGACACATTAGCCGAGACACATTAGCCAAGGCACCTTAGCCAAGACACCTTAGCCAAGACACCTTAGCCAAGACACCTTAGCCAAGACACCTTAGCCAAGACACCTTAGCCAAGACACCTTAGCCAAGACACCTTAGAAAAGACACCTTAGCCAAGACACCTTAGCCAAGACACCTTAGCCAAGACACATTAGCCAAGACACCTTAGCCGAGACACCGTAGCCGAGACACATTAGCCAAGACACCTTAGCCAAGACACCTTATCCAAGACACCTTAGCCAAGTCACTTTAGCCGTGACACATTAGCCAAGACACATTAGCCGAGACACATTAGCCAAAACACCTTAGCCAAGACACCTTAGCCAAGACACCTTAGCCAAGACACTTTAGCCAAGACACCTTAGCCGAGACACATTAGCCAAGACACCTTAGCCAAGACACATTAGCCAAGACACATTAGCCAAGACACCTTAGCCAAGACACCTTAGCCAAGACACCTTAGCCAAGACACCTTAGAAAAGACACCTTAGCCAAGACACCTTAGCCAAGACACCTTAGCCAAGACACCTTAGCCAAGACACTTTAGCCAAGACACATTAGCCAAGACACCTTAGCCGAGACACATTAGCCAAGACACCTTAGCCAAGACACATTAGCCAAGACACATTAGCCAAGACACCTTAGCCAAGACACCTTAGCCAAGACACCTTAGCCAAGACACATTAGCCGAGACACATTAGCCAAGACACCTTAGCCCAGACACCTTAGCCAAGACACCTTAGCCAAGACACCTTAGCCAAGACACCTTAGCCAAGACACATTAGCCGAGACACATTAGCCAAGACACCTTAGCCAAGACACCTTAGCCAAGACACCTTAGCCAAGACACATTAGCCAAGACACCTTAGCCAAGACACCATAGCCAAGACACCTTAGCCAAGACACCTTAGCCAAGACACATTAGCCAAGACACCTTAGCCGAGACACCGTAGCCGAGACACATTAGCCAAGACACCTTAGCCAAGACACCTTATCCAAGACACCTTAGCCAAGACACTTTAGCCGTGACACATTAGCCAAGACACCTTAGCCAAGAAAAATTAGCTAAGACACCTTAGCCAAGACACCTTAGCCAAGACACCTTAGCCGAGACACATTAGCCAAGACACCTTAGCCAAGACACCTTAGCCAAGACACCTTAGCCAAGACACCTTAGCCAAGACACATTAGCCAAGACACATTAGCCAAGACACCTTAGCCAAGACACCTTAGCCAAGACACCTTAGCCAAGACACATTAGCCAAGACACCTTAGCCAAAACACATTAGCCAAGACACCTTAGCGAAGACACCTTAGCCAAGACACATTAGCCAAGACACTTTAGCCAAGGCACATTAGCCGAGACACCTTAGCCAAGACACTTTAGCCAAGACACCTTAGCCAAGACACATAAGCCGACACACATTAGCCAAGACACATTAGCCAAGACACCTTAGCCAAGACACATTAGCCAAGACACCTTAGCCAAGACACCTTAGCCAAGACACTTTAGCCAAGACACATTAGCCAAGACACATTAGCCGAGACACCTTAGCCAAGACACCTTAGCCAAGACACCTTAGCCAAGACACCTTAGCCAAGACACCTTAGCCAAGACACCTTAGCCAAAACACCTTAGCCAAGACACTTAAGCCGAGACACATTAGCCAAGACACATTAGCCAAGACACCTTAGCCAAGACTCCTTAGCCAAGACACATTAGCCGAGACACATTAGCCAAGACACATTAGCCAAGACACCTTAGCCAAGACACCTTAGCCGAGACACATTACCCAAGACACCTTAGCCAAGACACTTTAGCCAAGACACATTAGCCAAGACACCTTAGCCAAGACACCTTAGCCGAGACACATTAGCCAAGACACCTTAGAGAAGACACATTAGCCAAGACACCTTAGCCAAGACACCTTAGCCAAGACACCTTAGCCAAGACACATTAGCCAAGACACATTAGATAAAACACCTTAGCCAAGACACCTTAGCCAAGACACCTTAGCCAAGACACCTTAGCCAAGACACCTTAGCCAAGACACCTTAGCCAAGACACTTTAGCCGAGACACATTAGCCAAGACACATTAGCCAAGACACCTTAGCCAAGACACCTTAGCCAAGACACATTAGCCGAGACACATTAGCCAAGACACATTAGCCAAGACACCTTAGCCAAGACACCTTAGCCGAGACACATTAGCCAAGACACCTTAGCCAAGACACTTTAGCCAAGACACATTAGCCAAGACACCTTAGCCAAGACACCTTAGCCGAGACACATTAGCCAAGACACCTTAGAGAAGACACATTAGCCAAGACGCCTTAGCCAAGACACATTAGCCAAGACACCTTAGCCAAGACACCTTAGCCAAGACACATTAGCCAAGACACCTTAGCCAAGACACCTTAGCCAAGACACCTTAGCCAAGACACCTTAGCCAAGACACCTTAGCCAAGACACCTTAGCCAAGACACCTTAGCGAAGACACATTAGCCGAGACACCTAAGCCAAGACACCTTAGCCAAGACACCTTAGCCAAGACACCTTAGCCAAGACACCTTAGCCAAGACTCCTTAGCCAAAACACATTAGCCAAGACACCTTAGCTAAGACACCTTAGCCAAGACACATTAGCCGAGACACCTAAGCCAAGACACCTTAGCCAAGACACCTTAGCCGAGACACATTAGCCAAGACACCTTAGAGAAGACAAATTAGCCAAGACACCTTAGCCAAGACACCTTAGCCAAGACACCTTAGCCAAGACACATTAGCCAAGACACATTAGCCAAAACACCTTAGCCAAGACACCTTAGCCAAGACACCTTAGCCAAGACACCTTAGCCAAGACACATTAGCCAAGACACCTTAGCCAAGACACCTTAGCCAAGACACCTTAGCCAAGACACTTTAGCCGAGACACCTTAGCCAAGACACCTTAGCCAAGACACATTAGCCGAGACACATTAGCCAAGACACATTAGGAAAGACACCTTAGCCAAGACACCTTAGCCGAGACACATTAGCCAAGACACCTTAGCCAAGACACTTTAGCCAAGACACATTAGCCAAGACACCTTAGCCAAGACACCTTAGCCGAGACACATTAGACAAGACACCTTAGAGAAGACACATTAGCCATGACACTTTAGCCAAGACACATTAGCCAAGACACCTTAGCGAAGACACATTAGCCGAGACACCTAAGCCAAGACACCTTAGCCAAGACACCTTAGCCAAGACACCTTAGCCAAGACACCTTAGCCAAGACACCTTAGCCAAAACACATTAGCCAAGACACCTTAGCTAAGACACCTTAGCCAAGACACATTAGCCGAGACACCTAAGCCAAGACACCTTAGCCAAGACACCTTAGCCGAGACACTTTAGCCAAGACACCTTAGCCGAGACACATTAGCCAAGACACCTTAGCCAAGACACCTTAGCCAAGACACCTTAGCCAAGACACCTTAGCCAAGACACCTTAGCCAAGACACTTTAGCCGAGACACATTAGCCAAGACACCTTAGCCAAGACACTTTAGCCAAGACACATTAGCAAAGACACCTTAGCCAAGACACCTTAGCCAAGACACCTTAGCCAAGACACATTAGCCAAGACACCATAGCCAAGACACTTTAGCCAAGACACATTAGCCAAGACACCTTAGCCAAGACACCTTAGCCGAGACACATTAGCCAAGACACCTTAGCCAAGACACCTTAGCCAAGACACCTTAGCCAAGACACCTTAGCCAAAACACATTAGCCAAGACACCTTAGCTAAGACACCTTAGCCAAGACACATTAGCCGAGACACCTAAGCCAAGACACCTTAGCCAAGACACCTTAGCCGAGACACTTCAGCCAAGACACCTTAGCCGAGACACATTAGCCAAGACACCTTAGCCAAGACACCTTAGCCAAGACACCTTAGCCAAGACACCTTAGCCAAGACACCTTAGCCAAGACACTTTAGCCGAGACACATTAGCCAAGACACCTTAGCCAAGACACTTTAGCCAAGACACATTAGCCAAGACACCTTAGCCAAGACACATTAGCCAAGACACCTTAGCCAAGACACATTAGCCAAGACACCATAGCCAAGACACTTTAGCCAAGACACATTAGCCAAGACACCTTAGCCAAGACACCTTAGCCGAGACACATTAGCCAAGACACCTTAGCCAAGACACATTAGCCAAGACACCTTAGCCAAGACACCTTAGCCAAGACACCTTAGCCAAGACACCTTAGCCAAGACACATTAGCCGAGACACATTAGCCAAGACACCTTAGCCAAGACACATTAGCCAAGACACATTAGCCAAGACACCTTAGCCAAGACACATTAGCCGAGACACATTAGCCAAGGCACCTTAGCCAAGACACCTTAGCCAAGACACCTTAGCCAAGACACCTTAGCCGAGACACATTAGCCAAGACACCTTAGCCAAGACACCTTAGCCAAGACACCTTAGCCAAGACACCTTAGCCAAGACACCTTAGCCAAGACACATTAGCCAAGACACCTTAGCCGAGACACATTAGCCAAGACACTTTAGCCAAGACACCTTAGCCGAGACACATTAGCCAAGACACCTTAGCCAAGACACCTTAGCCAAGACACCTTAGCCAAGACACCTTAGCCAAGACACCTTAGCCAAGACACTTTAGCCGAGACACATTAGCCAAGACACCTTAGCCAAGACACTTTAGCCAAGACACATTAGCAAAGACACCTTAGCCAAGACACCTTAGCCAAGACACCTTAGCCAAGACACCTTAGCCGAGACACATTAGCCAAGACACCTAAGCCAAGACACATTAGCCAAGACACCTTAGCCAAGACACCTTAGCCAAGACACCTTAGCCAAGACACATTAGCCGAGACACATTAGCCAAGACACATTAGCAAAGACACCTTAGCCAAGACACCTTAGCCAAGACACCTTAGCCAAGACACCTTAGCCAAGACACCTTAGCCAAGACACATTAGCCAAGACACATTAGCCAAGACACATTAGCCAAGACACCTTAGCAAAGACACCTTAACCAAGACACCTTAGCCAAGACACAATAGCCAAGTTACCTTAGCCGAGACACCTTAGCCAAGACACCTTAGCCAAGACACCTTAGCCAAGACACATTAGAAAAGAAACCTTAGCCAAGACACTTTAGCCGAGACACCTTAGCCAAGACACCTTAGCCAAGACACCTTAGCCAAGACACATTAGCCAAGACACATTAGCCAAGACACCTTAGCCAAGACACATTAGCCAAGACACCTTAGCCGAGACACATTAGGCAAGACACCTTTGCCAAGACACCTAAGCCAAGACACCTTAGCCAAGACACTTTAGCCGAGACACATTAGCCAAGACACCTTAGCCAAGACACCTTAGCCAAGACACCTTAGCCAAGACACATTAGCCAAGACACAATAGCCAAGACACCTTAGCCGAGACACATTAGCCAAGACACCTTAGCCAAGACACCTTAGCCAAGACACCTTAGCCAAGACACCTTAGCCAAGACACCTTAGCCAAGACACATTAGCCAAGACACCTTAGCCGAGACACCTTAGCCAGGACACATTAGCCAAGACACCTTAGCCGAGACACATTAGCCAAGACACCTTAGCCAAGACACCTTAGCCAAGACACCTTAGCCAAGACACATTAGCCTAGACACCTTAGCCGAGACACATTAGGCAAGACACCTTAGCCAAGACACCTTAGCCAAGACACCTTAGCCAAGACACCTTAGCCAAGACACCTTAGCCAAGACACATTAGCCAAGACACCTTAGCCGAGACACATTAGGCAAGACACCTTAGCCAAGACACCTTAGCCAAGACACCTTAGCCAAGACACCTTAGCCAAGACACCTTAGCCAAGACACTTTAGCCAAGACACCTTAGCCAAGACACCTTAGCCAAGACACTTTAGCCGAGACACATAAGCCAAGACACCTTAGCCAAGACACCTTAGCCAAGACACCTTAGCCAGGACACCTTAGCCAAGACACCTTAGCCAAGACACATTAGCCAAGACACATTAGCCAAGACACCTAAGCCAAGACACATTAGCCAAGACACCTTAGCCGAGACACATTAGGCAAGACACCTTAGCCAAGACACCTTAGCAAAGACACCTTAGCCAAGACACCTTAGCCAAGACACCTTAGCCAAGACACTTTAGCCAAGACACCTTAGCCAAGACACCTTAGCCAAGACACTTTAGCCGAGACACCTTAGCCAAGACACCTTAGCCAAGACACCTTAGCCAAGACACCTTAGCCAAGACACCTTAGCCAAGACACCTTAGCCAAGACACAATAGCCAAGACACCTTAGCCGAGACACATTATCCAAGACACATTAGCCAAGACACCTTAGCCAAGACACCTTAGCCAAGACACCTTAGCCAAGACACATTAGCCAAGACACATTAGCAAAGACACCTTAGCCAAGACACCTAAGTCAAGACACCTTAGCCAAGACACCTTAGCCAAGACACCTTAGCCAAGACACATTAGCCAAGACACATTAGCCAAGACACATTAGCCAAGACACCTTAGCAAAGACACCTTAACCAAGACACCTTAGCCAAGACACAATAGCCAAGTTACCTTAGCCGAGACACCTTAGCCAAGACACCTTAGCCAAGACACCTTAGCCAAGACACCTTAGCCAAGAAACCTTAGCCAAGACACTTTAGCCGAGACACCTTAGCCAAGACACCTTAGCCAAGACACCTTAGCCAAGACACCTTAGCCAAGACACATTAGCCAAGACACCTTAGCCGAGACACATTAGGCAAGACACCTTAGCCAAGACACCTTAGCCAAGACACCTTAGCCAAGACACCTTAGCCAAGACACCTTAGCCAAGACACTTTAGCCAAGACACCTTAGCCAAGACACCTTAGCCAAGACACTTTAGCCGAGACACATTAGCCAAGACACCTTAGCCAAGACACCTTAGCCAAGACACCTTAGCCAAGACACCTTAGCCAAGACACCTTAGCCAAGACACCTTAGCCGAGACACATTAGCCAAGACACCTTAGCCAAGACACCTTAGCCAAGACACCTTAGCCAAGACACCTTAGCCAAGACACCTTAGCCAAGACACCTTAGCCAAGACACATTAGCCAAGACACCTTAGCCGAGACACATTAGCCAAGACACCTTAGCCAAGAAACCTTAGCCAAGACACTTTAGCCGAGACACCTTAGCCAAGACACCTTAGCCAAGACACCTTAGCCAAGACACATTAGCCAAGACACATTAGCCAAGACACCTTAGCCAAGACACATTAGCCAAGACACCTTAGCCGAGACACATTAGGCAAGACACCTTAGCCAAGACACCTTAGCCAAGACACCTTAGCCAAGACACCTTAGCCAAGACACTTTAGCCAAGACACTTTAGCCAAGACACCTTAGCCAAGACACCTTAGCCAAGACACTTTAGCCGAGACACATTAGCCAAGACACCTTAGCCGAGACACATTAGCCAAGACACCTTAGCCAAGAAACCTTAGCCAAGACACTTTAGCCGAGACACCTTAGCCAAGACACCTTAGCCAAGACACCTTAGCCAAGACACATTAGCCAAGACACATTAGCCAAGACACCTTAGCCAAGACACATTAGCCAAGACACCTTAGCCGAGACACATTAGGCAAGACACCTTAGCCAAGACACCTTAGCCAAGACACCTTAGCCAAGACACCTTAGCCAAGACACCTTAGCCAAGACACCTTAGCCAAGACACCTTAGCCAAGACACAATAGCCAAGTTACCTTAGCCGAGACACCTTAGAAAAGACACCTTAGCCAAGACACCTTAGCCAAGACACCTTAGCCAAGAAACCTTAGCCAAGACACTTTAGCCGAGACACCTTAGCCAAGACACCTTAGCCAAGACACCTTAGCCAAGACACATTAGCCAAGACACATTAGCCAAGACACCTTAGCCAAGACACATTAGCCAAGACACCTTAGCCGAGACACATTAGGCAAGACACCTTAGCCAAGACACCTTAGCCAAGACACCTTAGCCAAGACACCTTAGCCAAGACACCTTAGCCAAGACACTTTAGCCAAGACACCTTAGCCAAGACACATTAGCCAAGACACTTTAGCCGAGACACATTAGCCAAGACACCTTAGCCAAGACACCTTAGCCAAGACACCTTAGCCAAGACACCTTAGCCAAGACACCTTAGCCAAGACACAATAGCCAAGACACCTTAGCCGAGACACATTAGCCAAGACACCTTAGCCAAGACACCTTAGCCAAGACACCTTAGCCAAGACACCTTAGCCAAGACACCTTAGCCAAGACACATTAGCCAAGACACCTTAGCCAAGACACCTTAGCCAAGACACATTAGCCAAGACACCTTAGCCGAGACACATTAGCCAAGACACCTTAGCCAAGAAACCTTAGCCAAGACACTTTAGCCGAGACACCTTAGCCAAGACACCTTAGCCAAGACACCTTAGCCAAGACACATTAGCCAAGACACATTAGCCAAGACACCTTAGCCAAGACACATTAGCCAAGACACCTTAGCCAAGACACTTTAGCCAAGACACCTTAGCCAAGACACCTTAGCCAAGACACCTTAGCCAAGACACCTTAGCCAAGACACCTTAGCCAAGACACTTTAGCCAAGACACCTTAGCCAAGACACCTTAGCCAAGACACTTTAGCCGAGACACATTAGCCAAGACACCTTAGTAAAGACACCTTAGCCAAGACACCTTAGCCAAGACACCTTAGCCAAGACACCTTAGCCAAGACACAATAGCCAAGACACCTTAGCCGAGACACATTAGCCAAGACACCTTAGCCAAGACACCTTAGCCAAGACACCTTAGCCAAGACACCTTAGCCAAGACACCTTAGCCAAGACACCTTAGCCAAGACACCTTAGCCAAGACACCTTAGCCAAGACACCATAGCCAAGACACCTTAGCCAAGACACCTTAGCCAAGACACCTTAGCCAAGACACCTTAGCCAAGACACATTAGCCAAGACACCTTAGCCGAGACACATCAGCCAAGACACCTTAGCCAAGACACCTTAGCCGAGACACATTAGCCAAGACACCTTAGCCAAGACACCTTAGCCAAGACACCTTAGCCAAGACACCTTAGCCAAGACACATTAGCCAAGACACATTAGCCAAGACACATTAGCCAAGACACTTTAGCCAAGACACATTAGCCGAGACACATTAGCCAAGACACCTTAGCCAAGACACCTTAGCCAAGACACCTTAGCCAAGACACATTAGCCAAGACACCTTAGCCAAGACACATTAGCCAAGACACATTAGCCAAGACACCTTAGCCAAGACACCTTAGCCAAGACACATTAGCCAAGACACATTAGCCAAGACACCTTAGCCAAGACACCTTAGCCAAGACACATTAGCCGAGACACATTAGCCAAGACACCTTAGCCAAGACACCTTAGCCAAGACACCTTAGCCGAGACACATTAGCCAAGACACCTAAGCCAAGACACATTAGCCAAGACACCTTAGCCAAGACACCTTAGCCAAGACACCTTAGCCAAGACACATTAGCCAAGACACATTAGCCAAGACACATTAGCAAAGACACCTTAGCCAAGACACCTTAGCCAAGACACCTTAGCCAAGACACCTTAGCCAAGACACCTTAGCCAAGACACCTTAGCCAAGACACATTAGCCAAGACACATTAGCCAAGACACATTAGCCAAGACACCTTAGCAAAGACACCTTAGCCAAGACACCTTAGCCAAGACACAATAGCCAAGTTACCTTAGCCGAGACACCTTAGCCAAGACACCTTAGCCAAGACACCTTAGCCGAGACACCTTAGCCAAGAAACCTTAGCCAAGACACTTTAGCCGAGACACCTTAGCCAAGACACCTTAGCCAAGACACCTTAGCCAAGACACATTAGCCAAGACACATTAGCCAAGACACCTTAGCCAAGACACATTAGCAAAGACACCTTAGCCAAGACACCTTAGCCAAGACACAATAGCCAAGTTACCTTAGCCGAGACACCTTAGCCAAGACACCTTAGCCAAGACACTTTAGCCGAGACACCTTAGCCAAGAAACCTTAGCCAAGACACTTTAGCCGAGACACCTTAGCCAAGACACCTTAGCCAAGACACCTTAGCCAAGACACATTAGCCAAGACACATTAGCCAAGACACCTTAGCCAAGACACATTAGCCAAGACACCTTAGCCGAGACACATTAGGCAAGACACCTTAGCCAAGACACCTTAGCCAAGACACCTTAGCCAAGACACCTTAGCCAAGACACCTTAGCCAAGACACATTAGCCAAGACACATTAGCCAAGACACATTAGCCAAGACACTTTAGCCAAGACACATTAGCCGAGACACATTAGCCAAGACACCTTAGCCAAGACACCTTAGCCAAGACACCTTAGCCAAGACACATTAGCCAAGACACCTTAGCCAAGACACATTAGCCAAGACACATTAGCCAAGACACCTTAGCCAAGACACCTTAGCCAAGACACATTAGCCAAGACACATTAGCCAAGACACCTTAGCCAAGACACCTTAGCCAAGACACATTAGCCGAGACACATTAGCCAAGACACCTTAGCCAAGACACCTTAGCCAAGACACCTTAGCCGAGACACATTAGCCAAGACACCTAAGCCAAGACACATTAGCCAAGACACCTTAGCCAAGACACCTTAGCCAAGACACCTTAGCCAAGACACATTAGCCAAGACACATTAGCCAAGACACATTAGCAAAGACACCTTAGCCAAGACACCTTAGCCAAGACACCTTAGCCAAGACACCTTAGCCAAGACACCTTAGCCAAGACACCTTAGCCAAGACACATTAGCCAAGACACATTAGCCAAGACACATTAGCCAAGACACCTTAGCAAAGACACCTTAGCCAAGACACCTTAGCCAAGACACAATAGCCAAGTTACCTTAGCCGAGACACCTTAGCCAAGACACCTTAGCCAAGACACCTTAGCCGAGACACCTTAGCCAAGAAACCTTAGCCAAGACACTTTAGCCGAGACACCTTAGCCAAGACACCTTAGCCAAGACACCTTAGCCAAGACACATTAGCCAAGACACATTAGCCAAGACACCTTAGCCAAGACACATTAGCAAAGACACCTTAGCCAAGACACCTTAGCCAAGACACAATAGCCAAGTTACCTTAGCCGAGACACCTTAGCCAAGACACCTTAGCCAAGACACCTTAGCCGAGACACCTTAGCCAAGAAACCTTAGCCAAGACACATTAGCCAAGACACATTAGCCAAGACACCTTAGCCAAGACACATTAGCCAAGACACCTTAGCCGAGACACATTAGGCAAGACACCTTAGCCAAGACACCTTAGCCAAGACACCTTAGCCAAGACACCTTAGCCAAGACACCTTAGCCAAGACACTTTAGCCAAGACACCTTAGCCAAGACACCTTAGCCAAGACACTTTAGCCGAGACACATTAGCCAAGACACCTTAACCAAGACACCTTAGCCAAGACACCTTAGCCAAGACACCTTAGCCAAGACACCTTAGCCAAGACACAATAGCCAAGACACCTTAGCCGAGACACATTAGCCAAGACACCTTAGCCAAGACACCTTAGCCAAGACACCTTAGCCAAGACACCTTAGCCAAGACACCTTAGCCAAGACACATTAGCCAAGACACCTTAGCCAAGACACCTTAGCCAAGACACATTAGCCAAGACACCTTAGCCGAGACACATTAGCCAAGACACCTTAGCCAAGAAACCTTAGCCAAGACACTTTAGCCGAGACACCTTAGCCAAGACACCTTAGCCAAGACACCTTAGCCAAGACACATTAGCCAAGACACATTAGCCAAGACACCTTAGCCAAGACACATTAGCCAAGACACCTTAGCCGAGACACATTAGGCAAGACACCTTAGCCAAGACACCTTAGCCAAGACACCTTAGCCAAGACACCTTAGCCAAGACACCTTAGCCAAGACACTTTAGCCAAGACACCTTAGCCAAGACACCTTAGCCAAGACACTTTAGCCGAGACACATTAGCCAAGACACCTTAGCCAAGACACCTTAGCCAAGACACCTTAGCCAAGACACCTTAGCCAAGACACCTTAGCCAAGACACAATAGCCAAGACACAATAGCCAAGACACCTTAGCCAAGACACCTTAGCCAAGACACCTTAGCCAAGAAACCTTAGCCAAGACACTTTAGCCGAGACACCTTAGCCAAGACACCTTAGCCAAGACACCTTAGCCAAGACACATTAGCCAAGACACATTAGCCAAGACACCTTAGCCAAGACACATTAGCCAAGACACCTTAGCCGAGACACATTAGGCAAGACACATTAGCCAAGACACCTTAGCCAAGACACCTTAGCCAAGACACCTTAGCCAAGACACTTTAGCCAAGACACCTTAGCCAAGACACCTTAGCCGAGACAAATTAGCCACGCCACCTTAGCCAAGACACCTTAGCCAAGACACCTTAGCCAAGACACCTTAGCCAGGACACCTTAGCCAAGACACCTTAGCCAAGACACAATAGCCAAGACACCTTAGCCGAGACACATTAGCCAAGACACCTTAGCCAAGACACCTTAGCCAAGACACCTTAGCCAAGACACATTAGCCAAGACACCTTAGCCAAGACACCTTAGCCAAGACACATTAGCCAAGACACCTTAGCCGAGACACATTAGCCAAGACACCTTAGCCAAGAAACCTTAGCCAAGACACTTTAGCCGAGACACCTTAGCCAAGACACCTTAGCCAAGACACCTTAGCCAAGACACATTAGACAAAACACATTAGCCAAGACACCTTAGCCAAGGCACATTAGCCAAGACACCTTAGCCGAGACACATTAGGCAAGACACCTTAGCCAAGACACCTTAGCCAAGACACCTTAGCCAAGACACCTTAGCCAAGACACCTTAGCCAAGACACTTTAG
Organism: Anopheles funestus; assembly: GCF_943734845.2. Classification (NCBI taxonomy): domain Eukaryota; kingdom Metazoa; phylum Arthropoda; class Insecta; order Diptera; family Culicidae; genus Anopheles; species Anopheles funestus. The sequence continues at coordinate 212,294 of NW_026045353.1, forward strand.
CCAAGACACCTTAGCCAAGACACCTTAGCCAAGACACTTTAGCCGAGACACATTAGCCAAGACACCTTAGCCAAGACACCTTAGCCAAGACACCTTAGCCAAGACACCTTAGCCAAGACACAATAGCCAAGACACCTTAGCCGAGACACATTAGCCAAGACACCTTAGCCAAGACACCTTAGCCAAGACACCTTAGCCAAGACACCTTATCCAAGACACCTTAGCCAAGACACATTAGCCAAGACACCTTAGCCAAGACACCTTAGCCAAGACACATTAGCCAAGACACCTTAGCCAAGACACCTTAGCCAAGACACCTTAGCCGAGACACATCAGCCAAGACACCTTAGCCAAGACACCTTAGCCGAGACACATTAGCCAAGACACCTTAGCCAAGACACCTTAGCCAAGACACCTTAGCCAAGACACCTTAGCCAAGACACATTAGCCAAGACACATTAGCCAAGACACATTAGCCAAGACACTTTAGCCAAGACACATTAGCCAAGACACATTAGCCAAGACACCTTAGCCAAGACACCTTAGCCAAGACACCTTAGCCAAGACACATTAGCCAAGACACCTTAACCAAGACACCTTAGTCAAGACACCTTAGCCAAGACACCTTAACCAAGACACCTTAGCCAAGACACCTTAGCCAAGACACTTTAGCCAAGACACTTTAGCCAAGACACATTAGCCAAGACACCTTAGCCGAGACACATTAGCCAAGACACCTTAGCCAAGACACATTAGCCAAGACACATTAGCCAAGACACCTTAGCCAAGACACCTTAGCCAAGACACCTTAGCCAAGACACATTAGCCAAGACACATTAGCCAAGACACATTAGCCAAGACACATTAGCCAAGACACCTTAGCCAAGACACCTTAGCCAAGACACCTTAGCCAAGACACCTTAGCCAAGACACCTTAGCAAAGATACCTTAGCCAAGACACATTAGCCGAGACACATTAGCCAAGACACCTTAGCCAAGACACATTAGCCAAGACACCTTAGCCAAGACACCTTAGCCAAGACACCGTAGCCAAGACACCTTAGCCAAGACACATTAGCCAAGACACCTTAGCCAAGACACCTTAGCCAAGACACCTTAGCCAAGACACCTTTGCCGAGACACATTAGCCAAGACACCTTAGCCAAGACACATTAGCCAAGACACCTTAGCCAAGACACCTTAGCCAAGACACCTTAGCCAAGACACATTAGCCAAGACACCTTAGCCAAGACACCTTAGCCAAGACACTTTAGCCAAGACACATTAGCCAAGACACCTTAGCCGAGACACATTAGCCAAGACACCTTAGCCAAGACACATTAGCCAAGACACATTAGCCAAGACACATTAGCCAAGACACCTTAGCCAAGACACCTTAGCCAAGACACCTTAGCCAAGCATCTTAGCCAAGACACCTTAGCCGAGACACCTTAGCCAAGACACCTTAGCCAAGACACATTAGCCAAGACACCTTAGCCGAGACACCTTAGCCGAGACACATTAGCCAAGACACCTTAGCCAAGACACCTTAGCCAAGACACCTTAGCCAAGACACCTTAGCGAAGACACTTTAGCCGAGACACATTAGCCAAGACACCTTAGCCAAGACACCTTAGCCGAGACACCTTAGCCAAGACACCTTAGCCGAGAGACATTAGCCAAGACACCTTAGCCAAGACACCTTAGCCAAGACACCTTAGCCAAGACACCTTAGCCAAGACACCTTAGCGAAGACACTTTAGCCGAGACACATTAGCCAAGACACCTTAGCCAAGACACCTTAGCCGAGACACCTTAGCCAAGACACCTTAGCCGAGAGACATTAGCCAAGACACCTTAGCCAAGACACCTTAGCCAAGACACCTTAGCCAAGACACCTTAGCCAAGACACCTTAGCCAAGACACATTAGCCAAGCCACCTTAGCCAAGACACCTTAGCCAAGACACCTTAGCCAAGATACATTAGCCAAGACACCTAAGCCGAGACACATTAGCCGAGACACATTAGCCAAGACACCTTAGCCAAGACACTTTAGCCAAGACACTTTAGCCAAGACACATTAGCCAAGACACCTTAGCCGAGACACATTAGCCAAGACACCTTAGCCAAGACACATTAGCCAAGACACATTAGCCAAGACACCTTAGCCAAGACACCTTAGCCAAGACACCTTAGCCAAGACACATTAGCCAAGACACATTAGCCAAGACACATTAGCCAAGACACATTAGCCAAGACACCTTAGCCAAGACACCTTAGCCAAGACACCTTAGCCAAGACACCTTAGCCAAGACACCTTAGCAAAGACACCTTAGCCAAGACACATTAGCCGAGACACATTAGCCAAGACACCTTAGCCAAGACACATTAGCCAAGACACCTTAGCCAAGACACCTTAGCCAAGACACCGTAGCCAAGACACCTTAGCCAAGACACATTAGCCAAGACACCTTAGCCAAGACACCTTAGCCAAGACACATTAGCCAAGACACCTAAGCCGAGACACATTAGCCGAGACACATTAGCCAAGACACCTTAGCCAAGACACTTTAGCCAAGACACTTTAGCCAAGACACATTAGCCAAGACACCTTAGCCGAGACACATTAGCCAAGACACCTTAGCCAAGACACATTAGCCAAGACACATTAGCCAAGACACCTTAGCCAAGACACCTTAGCCAAGACACCTTAGCCAAGACACATTAGCCAAGACACATTAGCCAAGACACATTAGCCAAGACACCTTAGCCAAGACACCTTAGCCAAGACACCTTAGCCAAGACACCTTAGCCAAGACACCTTAGCAAAGACACCTTAGCCAAGACACATTAGCCAAGACACATTAGCCAAGACACCTTAGCCAAGACACATTAGCCAAGACACCTTAGCCAAGACACCTTAGCCAAGACACCGTAGCCAAGACACCTTAGCCAAGACACATTAGCCAAGACACCTTAGCCAAGACACCTTAGCCAAGACACCTTAGCCAAGACACCTTTGCCGAGACACATTAGCCAAGACACCTTAGCCAAGACACATTAGCCAAGACACCTTAGCCAAGACACCTTAGCCAAGACACCTTAGCCAAGACACATTAGCCAAGACACCTTAGCCAAGACACCTTAGCCAAGACACTTTAGCCAAGACACATTAGCCAAGACACCTTAGCCGAGACACATTAGCCAAGACACCTTAGCCAAGACACATTAGCCAAGACACATTAGCCAAGACACATTAGCCAAGACACCTTAGCCAAGACACCTTAGCCAAGACACCTTAGCCAAGCATCTTAGCCAAGACACCTTAGCCGAGACACCTTAGCCAAGACACCTTAGCCAAGACACATTAGCCAAGACACCTTAGCCGAGACACCTTAGCCGAGACACATTAGCCAAGACACCTTAGCCAAGACACCTTAGCCAAGACACCTTAGCCAAGACACCTTAGCGAAGACACTTTAGCCGAGACACATTAGCCAAGACACCTTAGCCGAGAGACATTAGCCAAGACACCTTAGCCAAGACACCTTAGCCAAGACACCTTAGCCAAGACACCTTAGCCAAGACACATTAGCCAAGACACCTTAGCCAAGACACCTTAGCCAAGACACCTTAGCCAAGACACCTTAGCCAAGACACCTTAGCCAAGACACCTTAGCCAAGACACAATAGCCAAGACACCTTAGCCGAGACACATTATCCAAGACACATTAGCCAAGACACCTTAGCCAAGACACCTTAGCCAAGACACCTTAGCCAAGACACATTAGCCAAGACACATTAGCAAAGACACCTTAGCCGAGACACATTAGCCAAGACACCTTAGCCAAGACACCTTAGCCAAGACACCTTAGCCAAGACACATTAGCCAAGACACCTTAGCCGAGAGACATTAGCCAAGACACCTTAGCCAAGACACCTTAGCCAAGACACCTTAGCCAAGATACATTAGCCAAGACACCTTAGCCGAGAGACATTAGCCAAGACACCTTAGCCAAGACACCTTAGCCAAGACACCTTAGCCAAGACACCTTAGCCAAGACACATTAGCCAAGACACATTAGCAAAGACACCTTAGCCGAGACACCTTAGCCAAGACACCTTAGCCAAGACACCTTAGCCAAGACACCTCAGCCGAGACACCTTAGCCAAGACACCTTAGCCGAGAGACATTAGCCAAGACACCTTAGCCAAGACACCTTAGCCAAGACACCTTAGCCAAGACACCTTAGCCAAGACACATTAGCCAAGCCACCTTAGCCAAGACACCTTAGCCAAGACACCTTAGCCAAGATACATTAGCCAAGACACCTTAGCCAAAACACATTAGCCAAGACACCTTAGCTAAGACACCTTAGCCAAGACACATTAGCCAAGACACCTTAGCCAAGACACATTAGCCAAGACACCTTAGCCAAGACACCTTAGCCAAGACACTTTAGCCAAGACACATTAGCCGAGACACATTAGCCAAGACACCTTAGCGAAGACACCTTAGCCAAGACACATTAGCCAAGACACCTTAGCCAAGACACATTAGCCAAGACACCTTAGCCAAGACACTTTAGCCAAGACACCTTAGCCAAGACACTTTTGCCGAGACACATTAGCCAAGACACATTAGCCAAGACACATTAGCCAAGACACCTTAGCCAAGACACATTAGCCAAGACACCTTAGCCAAGACACCTTAGCCAAGACACTTAAGCCGAGACACATTAGCCAAGACACCTTAGCCAAGACACCTTAGCCAAGACACCTTAGCCAAGACACCTTAGCCAAGACACCTTAGCCAAGACACTTTAGCCAAGACACCTTAGCCAAGACACCTTAGCCGAGACACATTAGCCAAGACACCTTAGCCAAGACACATTAGCCAAGACACATTAGCCAAGACACATTAGCCAAGATACTTTAGCCAAGACACCTTAGCCGAGACACCTTAGCCGAGACACATTAGCCAAGACACCTTAGCCAAGACACCTTAGTCAAGACACCTTAGCCAAGACACCTTAGCCAAGACACTTAAGCCGAGACACATTAGCCAAGACACCTTAGCCAAGACACCTTAGCCAAGACACCTTAGCCCAGACACCTTAGCCAAGACACCTTAGCCAAGACACCTTAGCCAAGACACCTTAGCCAAGACACTTTAGCCAAGACACCTTAGCCAAGACACCTTAGCCGAGACACATTAGCCAAGACACCTTAGCCAAGACACCTTAGCCAAGACACCTTAGCCAAGACACCTTAGCCAAGACACCTTAGCCAAGACACCTTAGCCAAGACACATTAGCCAAGACACCTTAGCCAAGACACCTTAGCCAAGACACCTTAGCCAAGACACCTTAGCCAAGACACTTTAGCCAAGACACCTTAGCCAAGACACCTTAGCCGAGACACATTAGCCAAGACACCTTAGCCGAGACACATCAGCCAAGACACCTTAGCCAAGACACCTTAGCCGAGACACCTTAGCCAAGACACCTTAGCCAAGACACCTTAGCCAAGACACCTTAGCCAAGACACCTTAGCCAAGACACCATAGCCAAGACACCTTAGCCAAGACACATTAGCCAAGACACCTTAGCCAAGACACCTTAGCCAAGACACCTTAGCCAAGACACCTTAGCCAAGACACCTTAGCCAAGACACCTTAGCCAAGACACAATAGCCAAGACACCTTAGCCGAGACACATTATCCAAGACACATTAGCCAAGACACCTTAGCCAAGACACCTTAGCCAAGACACCTTAGCCAAGACACATTAGCCAAGACACATTAGCAAAGACACCTTAGCCGAGACACATTAGCCAAGACACCTTAGCCAAGACACCTTAGCCAAGACACCTTAGCCAAGACACATTAGCAAAGACACCTTAGCCAAGACACCTTAGTCAAGACACCTTAGCCAAGACACCTTAGCCAAGACACCTTAGCCAAGACACATTAGCCAAGACACATTAGCCAAGACACATTAGCCAAGACACCTTAGCAAAGACACCTTAACCAAGACACCTTAGCCAAGACACAATAGCCAAGTTACCTTAGCCGAGACACCTTAGCCAAGACACCTTAGCCAAGACACCTTAGCCAAGACACCTTAGCCGAGACACATTATCCAAGACACATTAGCCAAGACACCTTAGCCAAGACACCTTAGCCAAGACACCTTAGCCAAGACACATTAGCCAAGACACATTAGCAAAGACACCTTAGCCAAGACACCTTAGTCAAGACACCTTAGCCAAGACACCTTAGCCAAGACACCTTAGCCAAGACACATTAGCCAAGACACATTAGCCAAGACACATTAGCCAAGACACCTTAGCAAAGACACCTTAACCAAGACACCTTAGCCAAGACACAATAGCCAAGTTACCTTAGCCGAGACACCTTAGCCAAGACACCTTAGCCAAGACACCTTAGCCAAGACACCTTAGCCAAGAAACCTTAGCCAAGACACTTTAGCCGAGACACCTTAGCCAAGACACCTTAGCCAAAACACCTTAGCCAAGACACCTTAGCCAAGACACATTAGCCAAGACACCTTAGCCGAGACACATTAGGCAAGACACCTTAGCCAAGACACCTTAGCCAAGACACCTTAGCCAAGACACCTTAGCCAAGACACCTTAACCAAGACACTTTAGCCAAGACACCTTAGCCAAGACACCTTAGCCAAGACACTTTAGCCGAGACACATTAGCCAAGACACCTTAGCCAAGACACCTTAGCCAAGACACCTTAGCCGAGACACCTTAGCCAAGACACCTTAGCCAAGACACAATAGCCAAGACACCTTAGCCGAGACACATTAGCCAAGACACCTTAGCCAAGACACATTAGCCAAGACACATTAGCCAAGACACATTAGCCAAGACACCTTAGCCGAGACACATTAGCCAAGACACATTAGCCAAGACACATTAGCCAAGACACATTAGCCAAGACACTTTAGCCAAGACACCTTAGCCAAGACACCTTAGCCAAGACACATTAGCCAAGACACATTAGCCAAAACACCTTAGCCAAGACACCTTAGCCAAGACACCATAGCCAAGACACATTAGCCAAGACACATTAGCCAAGACACATTAGCCAAGACACCTTAGCCAAGACACCTTAGCCAAGACACATTAGCCAAGACACATTAGCCAAGACACATTAGCCAAGACACCTTAGGCAAGACACACTAGCCAAGACACATTTGCCAAGACACTTTAGCCAAGACACATTAGCCAAGACACATTAGCCAAGACACTTTAGCCAAGACACCTTAGCCAAGACACCTTAGCCAAGACACCATAGCCAAGACACATTAGCCAAGACACATTAGCCGAGACACATTAGCCAAGACACATTAGCCAAGACACATTAGCCAAGACACCTTAGCCAAGACACTTTAGCCAAGACACATTAGCCAAGACACATTAGCCGAGACACATTAGCCAAGACACATTAGCCAAGACACATTAGCCAAGACACATTAGCCAAGACACATTAGCAAAGACACCTTAGCCAAGACACATTAGCCAAGACACATTAGCCAAGACACCTTAGCCAAGACACCTTAGCCAAGACACATTAGCCAAGACACATTAGCCAAGACACATTAGCCAAGACACCTTAGCCAAGACACCTTAGCCAAGACACATTAGCCAAGACACATTAGCCAAGACACATTAGCCAAGACACATTAGCCAAGACACCTTAGCCGAGACACATTAGCCAAGACACATTAGCCAAGACACATTAGCCAAGACACATTAGCCAAGACACATTAGCCAAGACACATTAGCCAAGACACCTTAGCCAAGACACATTAGCCAAGACACTCTAGCCAAGACACATTGGCCAAGACACTGTAGTCGAGACACATAAGCCAAGACACCTTAGCCAAGACACATTAGCCAAGACACATTAGCCAAGACACCTTAGCCAAGACACATTAGCCAAGACACATTAGCCAAGACACATTAGCAAAGACACCTTAGCCAAGACACATTAGCCAAGACACATTATCCAAGACACCTTAGCCAAGACACCTTAGCCAAGACACATCAGCAGAGACACATTAGTCAAGACACATCAGCCAAGACACCTGAGCCAAGACACATTAGCCAAGACACATTAGCCAAGACACATAAGCTTAGACACCTTAGCCAAGACACATTAGCCAAGACACTCTAGCCAAGACACATTGGCCAAGACACTTTAGTCGAGACACATAAGCCAAGACACCTTAGCCAAGACACATTAGCCAAGACACATTAGCCAAGACACATTAGCCAAGACACATTAGCAAAGACACCTTAGCCAAGACACATTAGCCAAGACACATTATCCAAGACACATAAGCCAAGACACCTTAGCCAAGACACATTAGCCGAGACACCTTAGCCAAGACACATTAGCCAAGACACCTTAGCCAAGACACATTAGCCAAGACCCCTTAGCCAAGACACTTTAGCCAAGACACATTAGCCAAGACACCATAGCCAAGACACATTAGCCAAGACCCCTTAGCCAAGACACATTAGCCGAGACACATTAGCCAAGACACATTAGCCAAGACACATTAGCCAAGACACATTAGCCAAGACACATTAGCCAAGACACATTAGCCAAGACACATTAGCCAAGACACATTAGCCAAGACCCCTTAGCCAAGACACATAAGCCGAGACACATTATCCAAGACACATAAGCCAAGACACCTTAGCCAAGACACATTAGCCAAGACACATTAGCCAAGACACATTAGCCAAGACACATTAGCCAAGAAACATTAGCAAAGACACCTTAGCCAAGACACATTAGCCAAGACACATTAGCCAAGACACATTAGCCAAGACACATTAGCCAAAACACCTTAGCCAAGACACCTTAGCCAAGACACATTAGCCAAGACACATTAGCCAAGACACATTAGCCAAGACACATTAGCCAAGACACCTTAGCCAAGACACATTAGAAAAGACACCTTAGCCAAGACACATTAGCCAAGACACATTAGCCGAGACACATTAGCCAAGACACATTAGCCAAGACACATTAGCCAAGACACATTAGCCAAGACACATTAGCCAAGACACCTTAGCCAAGACACCTTAGCCAAGACACATTAGCCAACACACCTTAGCCAAGACACATTAGCCAAGACAGATTAGCCAAGACACATTAGCCAAGACACATTAGCCGAGACACATTAGCCAAGACACATTAGCCAAGACACATTAGCCAAGACACATTAGCCAAGACACATTAGCCAAGACACATTAGCCAAGACACCTTAGCCAAGACACATTAGCCAAGACACATTAGCCAAGACACATTAGCCAAGACACATTAGTCAAGACACATTAGCCAAGACACATTAGCAAAGACACCTTAGCCAAGACACATTAGCCAAGACACATTAGCCAAGACACCTTAGCCAAGACACCTTAGCCAAGACACATTAGCCAAGACACATTAGCCAAGACACATTAGCCAAGACACCTTAGCCAAGACACCTTAGCCAAGACACATTAGCCAAGACACATTAGCCAAGACACATTAGCCAAGACACATTAGCCAAGACACCTTAGCCGAGACACATTAGCCAAGACACATTAGCCAAGACACATTAGCCAAGACACATTAGCCAAGACACATTAGCCAAGACACATTAGCCAAGACACCTTAGCCAAGACACATTAGCCAAGACACTCTAGCCAAGACACATTGGCCAAGACACTTTAGTCGAGACACATAAGCCAAGACACCTTAGCCAAGACACATTAGCCAAGACACATTAGCCAAGACACCTTAGCCAAGACACATTAGCCAAGACACATTAGCCAAGACACATTAGCAAAGACACCTTAGCCAAGACACATTAGCCAAGACACATTATCCAAGACACATTAGCCAAGACACCTTAGCCAAGACACATTAGCCAAGACACATTAGCCAAGACACATTAGCCAAGACACAATAGCCAAGACACCATAGCCAAGACACATTAGCCAAGACACATTAGCCAAGACACATTAGCCAAGACACCTTAGCCGAGACACATTAGCCAAGACACATTAGCCAAGACACATTAGCCAAGACACATTAGCCAAGACACATTAGCCGAGACACATTAGCCAAGACACATTAGCCAAGACACCTTAGCCAAGACACCTTAGCCAAGACACATTAGCCAACACACCTTAGCCAAGACACATTAGCCAAGACAGATTAGCCAAGACACAATAGCCAAGACACATTAGCCAAGACACATTAGCCAAGACACATTAGCAAAGACACATTAGCCAAGACACATTATCCAAGACACATTAGCCAAGACACATTAGCCAAGACACATTAGCCAAGACACATTAGCCGAGACACATTAGCCAAGACACATTAGCCAAGACACCTTAGCCAAGACACCTTAGCCAAGACACATTAGCCAACACACCTTAGCCAAGACACATTAGCCAAGACAGATTAGCCAAGACACAATAGCCAAGACACATTAGCCAAGACACATTAGCCAAGACACATTAGCAAAGACACATTAGCCAAGACACATTAGCCAAGACACATTAGCCAAGACACATTAGCCAAGACACCTTAGCCAAGACACATTAGCCGAGACACATTAGCCAAGACACATTAGCCAAGACACATTAGTCAAGACACATTAGCCAAGACACATTAGCAAAGACACCTTAGCCAAGACACATTAGCCAAGACACATTAGCCAAGACACCTTAGCCAAGACACCTTAGCCAAGACACATTAGCCAAGACACATTAGCCAAGACACCTTAGCCAAGACACCTTAGCCAAGACACCTTAGCCAAGACACCTTAGCCAAGACACATTAGCCGAGACACATTAGCCAAGACACATTAGCCAAGACACATTAGTCAAGACACATTAGCCAAGACACCTTAGCCAAGACACATTAGCCAAGACACCTTAGCCAAGACACATTAGCCAAGACACATTAGCCAAGACACATTAGCCAAGACACATTAGCCAAGACACCATAGCCAAGACTCATTAGCCAAGACACATTAGCCAAGACACATTAGCCAAGACACATTTGCCAAGACACATTAGCCAAGACACATTAGCCAAAACACCTTAGCCAAGACACCTTAGCCAAGACACATTAGCCAAGACACATTAGCCAAGACACATTAGCCAAGACACATTAGCCAAGACACATTAGCCAAGACACATTAGCCGAGACACATTAGCCAAGACACATTAGCCAAGACACCTTAGCCAAGACACCTTAGCCAAGACACATTAGCCAACACACATTAGCCAAGACACCTTAGCCAAGACACATTAGCCAAGACACATTATCCAAGACACCTTAGCCAAGACACCTTAGCCAAGACACATTATCCAAGACACATTAGCCAAGACACCTTAGCCAAGACACATTAGCCAAGACACATTAGCCAAGACACATTAGCCAAGACACAATAGCCAAGACACCATAGCCAAGACACATTAGCCAAGACACATTAGCCAAGACACATTAGCCAAGACACCTTAGCCGAGACACATTAGCCAAGACACATTAGCCAAGACACATTGGCCAAGACACTTTAGTCGAGACACATAAGCCAAGACACCTTAGCCAAGACACATTAGCCAAGACACATTAGCCAAGACACCTTAGCCAAGACACATTAGCCAAGACACATTAGCCAAGACACATTAGCAAAGACACCTTAGCCAAGACACATTAGCCAAGACACATTATCCAAGACACATTAGCCAAGACACCTTAGCCAAGACACATTAGCCAAGACACATTAGCCAAGACACATTAGCCAAGACACAATAGCCAAGACACCATAGCCAAGACACATTAGCCAAGACACATTAGCCAAGACACATTAGCCAAGACACCTTAGCCGAGACACATTAGCCAAGACACATTAGCCAAGACACATTAGCCAAGACACATTAGCCAAGACACATTAGCCGAGACACATTAGCCAAGACACATTAGCCAAGACACCTTAGCCAAGACACCTTAGCCAAGACACATTAGCCAACACACCTTAGCCAAGACACATTAGCCAAGACAGATTAGCCAAGACACAATAGCCAAGACACATTAGCCAAGACACATTAGCCAAGACACATTAGCAAAGACACATTAGCCAAGACACATTAGCCAAGACACATTAGCCAAGACACATTAGCCAAGACACATTAGCCAAGACACATTAGCCGAGACACATTAGCCAAGACACATTAGCCAAGACACATTAGTCAAGACACATTAGCCAAGACACATTAGCAAAGACACCTTAGCCAAGACACATTAGCCAAGACACATTAGCCAAGACACCTTAGCCAAGACACCTTAGCCAAGACACATTAGCCAAGACACATTAGCCAAGACACCTTAGCCAAGACACCTTAGCCAAGACACCTTAGCCAAGACACATTAGCCAAGACACATTAGCCAAGACACATTAGCCAAGACACATTAGCCAAGACACCTTAGCCGAGACACATTAGCCAAGACACATTAGCCAAGACACATTAGCCAAGACACATTAGCCAAGACACATTAGCCAAGACACATTAGCCAAGACACCTTAGCCAAGACACATTAGCCAAGACACTCTAGCCAAGACACATTGGCCAAGACACTTTAGTCGAGACACATAAGCCAAGACACCTTAGCCAAGACACATTAGCCAAGACACATTAGCCAAGACACCTTAGCCAAGACACATTAGCCAAGACACCTTAGCCAAGACACATTAGCAAAGACACCTTAGCCAAGACACATTAGCCAAGACACATTATCCAAGACACCTTAGCCAAGACACCTTAGCCAAGACACATAAGCAGAGACACATTAGTCAAGACACATCAGCCAAGACACCTGAGCCAAGACACATTAGCCAAGACACATTAGCCAAGACACATAAGCCAAGACACATTAGCCAAGACACATTAGCCAAGACACCTTAGCCAAGACACATTAGCCAAGACACATTAGCCAAGACACATTAGCCAAGACACAATAGCCAAGACACCATAGCCAAGACACATTAGCCAAGACACATTAGCCAAGACACATTAGCCAAGACACATTAGCCAAGACACATTAGCCAAGACACAATAGCCAAGACACATTAGCCAAGACACCTTAGCCAAGACACATTAGCCAAGACACCTTAGCCAAGACACATTAGCCAAGACACCTTAGCCAAGACACATTAGCCAAGACACATTAGCCAAGACACATTAGCCAAGACACATTAGCCAAGACACCATAGCCAAGACTCATTAGCCAAGACACATTAGCCAAGACACATTAGCCAAGACACATTTGCCAAGACACATTAGCCAAGACACATTAGCCAAAACACCTTAGCCAAGACACCTTAGCCAAGACACATTAGCCAAGACACATTAGCCAAGACCCCTTAGCCAAGACACATAAGCCGAGACACATTATCCAAGACACATAAGCCAAGACACCTTAGCCAAGACACATTAGCCAAGACACATTAGCCAAGACACATTAGCCAAGACACATTAGCCAAGACACATTAGCAAAGACACCTTAGCCAAGACACATTAGCCAAGACACATTTGCCAAGACACATTAGCCAAGACACATTAGCCAAAACACCTTAGCCAAGACACCTTAGCCAAGACACATTAGCCAAGACACATTAGCCAAGACACATTAGCCAAGACACATTAGCCAAGACACCTTAGCCAAGACACATTAGAAAAGACACCTTAGCCAAGACACATTAGCCAAGACACATTAGCCGAGACACATTAGCCAAGACACATTAGCCAAGACACATTAGCCAAGACACATTAGCCAAGACACATTAGCCAAGACACCTTAGCCAAGACACCTTAGCCAAGACACATTAGCCAACACACCTTAGCCAAGACACATTAGCCAAGACAGATTAGCCAAGACACAATAGCCAAGACACATTAGCCAAGACACATTAGCCAAGACACATTAGCCAAGACACATTAGCCAAGACACATTAGCCAAGACACATTAGCCGAGACACATTAGCCAAGACACCTTAGCCAAGACACATTAGCCAAGACACATTAGCCAAGACACATTAGCCAAGACACATTAGCCAAGACACATTAGCCAAGACACATTAGCCAAGACACAATAGCCAAGACACATTAGCCAAGACACAATAGCCAAGACACATTAGCCAAGACACATTAGCCAAGACACATTAGCCAAGACACATTAGCCAAGACACAATAGCCAAGACACCATAGCCAAGACACATTAGCCAAGACACATTAGCCAAGACACATTAGCCAAGACACATTAGCCAAGACACATTAGCCAAGACACCTTAGCCAAGACACATTAGCCAAGACACATTAGCCAAGACACATTAGCCAAGACACAATAGCCAAGACACCATAGCCAAGACACATTAGCCAAGACACATTAGCCAAGACACATTAGCCAAGACACATTAGCCAAGACACATTAGCCAAGACACATTAGCCAAGACACAATAGCCAAGACACATTAGCCAAGACACCTTAGCCAAGACACCTTAGCCAAGACACCTTAGCCAAGACACATTAGCCAAGACACCTTAGCCAAGACACATTAGCCAAGACACATTAGCCAAGACACATTAGCCAAGACACATTAGCCAAGACACCATAGCCAAGACACATTAGCCAAGACACATTAGCCAAGACACATTAGCCAAGACACTTTAGCCAAGACACATTAGCCAAGACACATTAGCCAAGACACTTTAGCCAAGACACATTAGCCAAGACACCTTTGCCAAGACACATTAGCCGAGACACATTAGCCAAGACACATTAGCCAAGACACCTTAGCCAAGACACATTAGCCAAGACACATTAGCCAAGACACATTAGCCAAAACACCTTAGCCAAGACACATTTGGCAAGACAGACTAGCCAAGACACATAAGCCAAGACACCTTAGCCAAGACACCTTAGCCAAGACACCATAGCCAAAACACATTAGCCAAGACACATTAGCCAAGACACATTAGCCAAGACACATTAGCCAAGACACATTAGCCAAGACACCTTAGCCAAGACACATTAGCCAAGACACATTAGCCAAGACACATTAGCCAAGACACATTAGCCAAGACACCTTAGCCAAGACACCATAGCCAAGACACCATAGCCAAGACTCATTAGCCAAGACACATTAGCCAAGACACATTAGCCAAGACACATTAGCCAAGACACATTAGCCAAGACACATAAGCCAAGACACATTAGCCAAGACACATTAGCCAAGACACCTTAGCCGAGACACATTAGCCAAGACACCTTAGCCAAGACACATTAGCAAAGACACCTTAGCCAAGACACATAAGCCGAGACACATTAGCCAAGACACATTAGCCAAGACACATTAGCCAAGACAAATTAGCCAAGACACATTAGCCAAGACACATTAGCCAAGACACATTAGCCAAGACACATTAGCCAAGACACCTTAGCCAAGACACCATAGCCAAGACACCATAGCCAAGACACATTAGCCAAGACACCTTAGCCAAGACACATTAGCCAAGACACATTAGCCAAGACACCTTAGCCGAGACACATTAGCCAAGACACCTTAGCCAAGACACATTAGCAAAGACACCTTAGCCAAGACACATTAGCCAAGACACATTAGCCAAGACACATTAGCCGAGACACATTAGCCAAGACACTTTAGCCAAGACACTTTTGCCAAGACACATTAGCCAAGACACATTAGCCAAGACACCTTAGCCAAGACACATTAGCCAAGACACATTAGCCAAGACACATTAGCCAAGACACATTAGCCAAGACACATTAGCCAAGACACTTTAGCCAAGACACATTAGCCAAGACACATTAGCCAAGACACATTAGCCAAGACACATTAGCCAAGACACATTAGCCAAGACACCTTAGCTAAGACACATTAGCCAAGACACCATAGCCGAGACACATTAGCCAAGACACATTAGCCAAGACACATTAGCCAAGACACATTAGCCAAGACACATTAGCCAAGACACTTCAGCCAAGACACATTAGCCAAGACACATTAGCCAAGACACCTTAGCCAAGACACATTAGCCAAGACACATTAGCCAAGACACATTAGCCAAGACACATTAGCCAAGACACATTAGCCAAGACACATTAGCCAAGACACATTAGCCAAGACACTTTATCCAAGACACATTAGCCAAGACACATTAGCCAAGACACTTTAGCCAAGACACATTAGCCAAGACACCTTAGCCAAGACACATTAGCCGAGACACATTAGCCAAGACACATTAGCCAACACACCTTAGCCAAGACACATTAGCCAAGACAGATTAGCCAAGACACATTAGCCAAGACACATTAGCCGAGACACATTAGCCAAGACACATTAGCCAAGACACATTAGCCAAGACACATTAGCCAAGACACATTAGCCAAGACACATTAGCCAAGACACCTTAGCCAAGACACATTAGCCAAGACACATTAGCCAAGACACATTAGCCAAGACACATTAGTCAAGACACATTAGCCAAGACACATTAGCAAAGACACCTTAGCCAAGACACATTAGCCAAGACACATTAGCCAAGACACCTTAGCCAAGACACCTTAGCCAAGACACATTAGCCAAGACACATTAGCCAAGACACATTAGCCAAGACACCTTAGCCAAGACACCTTAGCCAAGACACATTAGCCAAAGACACATTAGCCAAGACACATTAGCCAAGACACATTAGCCAAGACACCTTAGCCGAGACACATTAGCCAAGACACATTAGCCAAGACACATTAGCCAAGACACATTAGCCAAGACACATTAGCCAAGACACATTAGCCAAGACACCTTAGCCAAGACACATTAGCCAAGACACTCTAGCCAAGACACATTGGCCAAGACACTTTAGTCGAGACACATAAGCCAAGACACCTTAGCCAAGACACATTAGCCAAGACACATTAGCCAAGACACCTTAGCCAAGACACATTAGCCAAGACACATTAGCCAAGACACATTAGCAAAGACACCTTAGCCAAGACACATTAGCCAAGACACATTATCCAAGACACATTAGCCAAGACACCTTAGCCAAGACACATTAGCCAAGACACTCTAGCCAAGACACATTGGCCAAGACACTTTAGTCGAGACACATAAGCCAAGACACCTTAGCCAAGACACCTTAGCCAAGACACATTAGCCAAGACACCTTAGCCAAGACACCTTAGCCAAGACACCTTAGCCAAGACACATTAGCCAAGACACATTAGCCAAGACACATTAGCAAAGACACCTTAGCCAAGACACCTTAGCCAAGACACATTAGCCAAGACACATTAGCCAAGACACCTTAGCCAAGACACATTAGCCAAGACACTCTAGCCAAGACACATTGGCCAAGACACTTTAGTCGAGACACATAAGCCAAGACACCTTAGCCAAGACACCTTAGCCAAGACACATTAGCCAAGACACATTAGCCAAGACACAATAGCCAAGACACCATAGCCAAGACACATTAGCCAAGACACATTAGCCAAGACACATTAGCCAAGACACCTTAGCCGAGACACATTAGCCAAGACACATTAGCCAAGACACATTAGCCAAGACACATTAGCCAAGACACATTAGCCGAGACACATTAGCCAAGACACATTAGCCAAGACACCTTAGCCAAGACACCTTAGCCAAGACACATTAGCCAACACACCTTAGCCAAGACACATTAGCCAAGACAGATTAGCCAAGACACAATAGCCAAGACACATTAGCCAAGACACATTAGCCAAGACACATTAGCAAAGACACATTAGCCAAGACACATTATCCAAGACACATTAGCCAAGACACATTAGCCAAGACACATTAGCCAAGACACATTAGCCGAGACACATTAGCCAAGACACATTAGCCAAGACACCTTAGCCAAGACACATTAGCCAAGACACTCTAGCCAAGACACATTTTCCAAGACACTTTAGTCGAGACACATAAGCCAAGACACATTAGCCAAGACACATTAGCCAAGACACATTAGCCAAGACACTATAGCCAAGACACTTTAGCCTAGACACATTAGCCAAGACACATTAGCCAAGACACATTAGCCAAGACACATTAGCCAAGACACCTAAGCCGAGACACATTAGCCGAGACACATTAGCCAAGACACCTTAGCCAAGACACATTAGCCTAGACACATTAGCCAAGACACATTAGCCAAGACACATGAGCCGAGACACATTAGCCAAGACACCTTAGCCAAGACACCTTAGCCATGACACCTTAGCCAAGACATCTTAGCCAAAACACATTAGCCAGGACACATTAGCCAAGACACCTTAGCCAAGACACATAAGCCAAGACACATTAGCCAAGACACATTAGCCAAGACTTATAAGCCAAGACGCATTAGCCAAGACACCTTAGCCAAGACACATTAGCCAAGACACCTTAGCCAAGACACCTTAGCCAAGACACTTTAGCCAAGACACATTAGCCAAGACACCTTAGCCAAGACACCATAGAAAAGACACATTAGCCAAGACACCTTAGCCAAGACACATAAGCCAAGACACATTAGCCAAGACACCTTAGCCAAGACACTTTAGCCGAGACACATTAGCCAAGACACCTTAGCCAAGACACATTAGCCAAGACACCTTAGCCAAGACACATAAGCCAAGACACATTAGCCAAGACACATTAGCCAAGACACATTAGCCAAGACACATTAGCCGAGACACATTAGCCAAGACACCTTAGCCAAGACACCTTAGCCAAGACACATTAGCCAAGACACCTTAGCCAAGACACATTAGCCAAGACACCTTAGCCAAGACACCTTAGCCAAGACACTTTAGCCGAGACACATTAGCCAAGACACCTTAGCCAAGACACATTAGCCAAGACACCTTAGCCAAGACACATAAGCCAAGACACATTAGCCAAGACACATTAGCCAAGACACATTAGCCAAGACACATTAGCCAAGACACCTTAGCCAAGACACCTTAGCCAAGACACCTTAGCCAAGACACCTTAGCCAAGACACATTAGCCAAGACACCTTAGCCAAGACACATAAGCCAAGACACATTAGCCAAGACACCTTAGCCAAGACACCTTAGCCAAGACACCTTAGCCAAGACACATTAGCCAAGACACATTAGCCAAGACACCTTAGCCGAGACACATTAGCCAAGACACATTAGCCAAGACACATTAGCCAAGACACATTAGCCAAGACACATTAGCCAAGACACCTTAGCCAAGACACATTAGCCAAGACACTCTAGCCAAGACACATTTTCCAAGACACTTTAGTCGAGACACATAAGCCAAGACACCTTAGCCAAGACACATTAGCCAAGACACATTAGCCAAGACACCTTAGCCAAGACACATTAGCCAAGACACATTAGCCAAGACACATTAGCCAAGACACATTAGCCAAGACACATTAGCCAAGACACCTTAGCCAAGACACCTTAGCCAAGACACCTTAGCCAAGACACCATAGAAAAGACACATTAGCCAAGACACCTTAGCCAAGACACATAAGCCAAGACACATTAGCCAAGACACCTTAGCCAAGACACCTTAGCCAAGACACATTAGCCAAGACACCTTAGCCAAGACACATAAGCCAAGACACATTAGCCAAGACACATTAGCCAAGACACATTAGCCAAGACACATTAGCCAAGACACCTTAGCCAAGACACCTTAGCCAAGACACATTAGCCAAGACACCTTAGCCAAGACATCTTAGCCAAGACACCTTAGCCAAGACACATAAGCCAAGACACATTAGCCAAGACACTTTAGCCAAGACACATTAGCCAAGACACATTAGCCAAGACACATTAGCCAAGACACATTAGCCAAGACACCTTAGCCGAGACACATTAGCCAAGACACATTAGCCAAGACACATTAGCCAAGACACATTAGCCAAGACACATTAGCCAAGACACCTTAGCCAAGACACATTAGCCAAGACACTCTAGCCAAGACACATTTTCCAAGACACTTTAGTCGAGACACATAAGCCAAGACACCATAGCCAAGACACATTAGCCAAGACACATTAGCCAAGACACCTTAGCCAAGACACATTAGCCAAGACACATTAGCCAAGACACATTAGCCAAGACACATTAGCCGAGACACATTAGCCAAGACACCTTAGCCAAGACACCTTAGCCAAGACACATTAGCCAAGACACCTTAGCCAAGACACATTAGCCAAGACACCTTAGCCAAGACACCTTAGCCAAGACACTTTAGCCGAGACACATTAGCCAAGACACCTTAGCCAAGACACATTAGCCAAGACACCTTAGCCAAGACACATAAGCCAAGACACATTAGCCAAGACACATTAGCCAAGACACATTAGCCAAGACACATTAGCCAAGACACCTTAGCCAAGACACCTTAGCCAAGACACCTTAGCCAAGACACCTTAGCCAAGACACATTAGCCAAGACACCTTAGCCAAGACACATAAGCCAAGACACATTAGCCAAGACACCTTAGCCAAGACACCTTAGCCAAGACACCTTAGCCAAGACACATTAGCCAAGACACATTACCCAAGACACCTTAGCCAAGACACATAAGCCATGACACCTTAGCCCAGACACCTTAGCCAAGACACATTAGCCAAGACACATTAGCCAAGACACATTAGCCAAGACACCTTAGCCAAGACGCCTTAGCCAAGACACCATAGAAAAGACACATTAGCCAAGACACCTTAGCCAAGACACATTAGCCAAGACACATTAGCCAAGACACCTTAGCCAAGACACCTTAGCCAAGACACCTTAGCCAAGACATCTTAGCCAAGACACATTAGCCAAGACACATTAGCCAAGACACCTTAGCCAAGACACATTAGCCAAGACACATTAGCCAAGACACATTAGCCAAGACACATTAGCCAAGACACATTAGCCAAGACACCTTAGCCAAGACACCTTAGCCAAGACACCTTAGCCAAGACACCTTAGCCAAGACACATTAGCCAAGACACCTTAGCCAAGACACATAAGCCAAGACACATTAGCCAAGACACCTTAGCCAAGACACCTTAGCCAAGACACCTTAGCCAAGACATCTTAGCCAAGACACATTAGCCAAGACACATTAGCCAAGACACATTAGCCAAGACACATTAGCCAAGACACATTAGCCAAGACTTATAAGCCAAGACGCATTAGCCAAGACACCTTAGCCAAGACACCTTAGCCAAGACACATGAGCCAAGACACCTTAGCCAAGACACCTTAGCCAAGACACCTTAGCCAAGACACATTAGCCAAGACACCTTAGCCAAGACACCTTAGCCATGACACCTTAGCCCAGACACCTTAGCCAAGACACATTAGCCAAGACACATTAGCCAAGACACATTAGCCAAGACACCTTAGCCAAGACACATTAGCCAAGACACCTTAGCCAAGATACCTTAGCCAAGACACATTAGCCAAGACACATTAGCCGAGAAACATTAGCCAAGACACCTTAGCGAAGACACATTAGCCAAGACACATTAGCCAAGACACATTAGCCAAGACACCTTAGCCAAGACACCTTAGCCAAGACACATAAGCCAAGACACCTTAGAAAAGACACATTAGCCAAGACACCTTAGCCAAGACACATTAGCCAAGACACATTAGCCGAGACACCTTAGCCAAGACACATTAGCCAAGACACCTTAGCCAAGACACCTTAGCCAAGACACCTTAGCCAAGACACCTTAGCCAAGACACATTAGCCAAGACACCTTAGCCAAGACACATAAGCCAAGACACATTAGCCAAGACACCTTAGCCAAGACACCTTAGCCAAGACACCTTAGCCAAGACATCTTAGCCGAGACACATTAGCCAAGACACATTACCCAAGACACCTTAGCCAAGACACATAAGCCATGACACCTTAGCCCAGACACCTTAGCCAAGACACATTAGCCAAGACACTTTAGCCAAGACACATTAGCCAAGACACCTTAGCCAAGACACCATAGAAAAGACACATTAGCCAAGACACCTTAGCCAAGACACATAAGCCAAGACACATTAGCCAAGACACCTTAGCCAAGACACCTTAGCCAAGACACCTTAGCCAAGACATCTTAGCCAAGACACATTAGCCAAGACACATTAGCCAAGACACATTAGCCAAGACACATAAGCCAAGACACATTAGCCAAGACACCTTAGCCAAGACACCTTAGCCAAGACACATTAGCCAAGACACCTTAGCCAAGACACCTTAGCCAAGACACCTTAGCCAAGACACCTTAGCCAAGACACATTAGCCAAGACACCTTAGCCAAGACACATAAGCCAAGACACATTAGCCAAGACACCTTAGCCAAGACACCTTAGCCAAGACACCTTAGCCAAGACATCTTAGCCAAGACACATTAGCCAAGACACATTACCCAAGACACCTTAGCCAAGACACATAAGCCATGACACCTTAGCCCAGACACCTTAGCCAAGACACATTAGCCAAGACACATTAGCCAAGACACATTAGCCAAGACACCTTAGCCAAAACACCTTAGCCAAGACACCATAGAAAAGACACATTAGCCAAGACACCTTAGCCAAGACACATAAGCCAAGACACATTAGCCAAGACACCTTAGCCAAGACACCTTAGCCAAGACACCTTAGCCAAGACATCTTAGCCAAGACACATTAGCCAAGACACATTAGCCAAGACACCTTAGCCAAGACACATTAGCCAAGACACATTAGCCAAGACACATTAGCCAAGACACATTAGCCAAGACACATTAGCCAAGACACCTTAGCCAAGACACCTTAGCCAAGACACCTTAGCCAAGACACCTTAGCCAAGACACATTAGCCAAGACACCTTAGCCAAGACACATTAGCCAAGACACATTAGCCAAGACACCTTAGCCAAGACACCTTAGCCAAGACACCTTAGCCAAGACATCTTAGCCAAGACACATTAGCCAAGACACATTAGCCAAGACACATTAGCCAAGACACATTAGCCAAGACACATTAGCCAAGACTTATAAGCCAAGACGCATTAGCCAAGACACCTTAGCCAAGACACCTTAGCCAAGACACATGAGCCAAGACACCTTAGCCAAGACACCTTAGCCAAGACACCTTAGTCAAGACACATTAGCCAAGACACCTTAGCCAAGACACCTTAGCCATGACACCTTAGCCCAGACACCTTAGCCAAGACACATTAGCCAAGACACATTAGCCAAGACACATTAGCCAAGACACCTTAGCCAAGACACATTAGCCAAGACACCTTAGCCAAGATACCTTAGCCAAGACACATTAGCCAAGACACATTAGCCGAGAAACATTAGCCAAGACACCTTAGCGAAGACACATTAGCCAAGACACATTAGCCTAGACACATTAGCCAAGACACCTTAGCCAAGACACCTTAGCCAAGACACATAAGCCAAGACACCTTAGAAAAGACACATTAGCCAAGACACCTTAGCCAAGACACATTAGCCAAGACACATTAGCCGAGACACCTTAGCCAAGACACATTAGCCAAGACACCTTAGCCAAGACACATTAGCCAAGACACATTAGCCAAAACACATTAGCCAAGACACCTTAGCCAAGACACCTCAGCCAAGACACATTAGCGGAGACACATTAACCAAGACACATTAGCCGAGACACATTAGCCACGCCACCTTAGCCAAGACACCTTAGCCAAGACACTCTAGCCAAGACACCTTAGCCAAGACACTCTAGCCAAGACACCTAAGCCAAGACACCTTATCCAAGACACATTAGCCAAGACACTTTACCCAAGACACCTAAGCCAAGACACCTTAGCCAAGACACCTTAGCCAAGACACCTTAGCCAAGACACCTTAGCCAAGACACCTTAGCCAAGACACATTAGCCAAGATATAATCCACTGGAGTGGAATTTACGCGAAGACGCGATTTTTACTTAAGTTCGCGGAAATGAAACGCGGACGCGACTGTTCCCGTTCGTTGTAAGATTGTAAGTGAATCTTTATTTCTACAATATTTCCTTATATATTAACATAAGTTGATGGTGTTGGTTCTTATCCTACACGCCGTGAGTTGGTGTTAGTTTTGGGAACGTGAGAGGTAAAATCCTAGTTTTATCTGTTAATGTTGTTTTAGGATTTGTCCGTTTGGTCATATCGTCCGATTTGGCCGTTTTAGTTAATTGCACCGCGAGCATTGGTACATTTTTCCTGTCGATCTTTTGCCTGTCCCTATCTTTCCTGGACGTTAATATATTGCTTGATCGGCTAGTTTCTTAAGGGATCGGATGCAGTTTATTGCATGCTACATATAGCACGGCGTGCGGGCGTAGGTTTGTTATCGCTATTTTTGTATCGTGCTTGTTCGTACGAATGATGCTGTTTATTGTATTTGATTTATGCATTTCGAGACCTTTTTACCAATGATAACATAACGAAATGCTCTATATTTAAATATTTTGGATAATCGTTTGTTTAGGATAACGAAGTTGGTGGTCTCTAATTATGAATTGCATTTTGGATATTTTGAATCGCGTTTATTACTTAGCCTTTCCTGTTGCAGTGTTTATACAGCTGCATGTTGTTGATATGAACCTAAGTTTTACAGGCGATCCCGCGTAGCATCCTGTTTATTTAGAACGGCGTACCATTCTTTGTTCATTTTTTCTCGTCCTTATTGCCTGTGCTACGTTCGTCCTGATCGACGTCGAGTCTAATCTATGGCTTGAAATTATCTTAAATGAACATATAATAGTTTGAAATGTATTTAAAAACGTGAATTAGAACGATTGATCGTTGCGTTCACAACATTCCAGCCCTCGTAAAACTATAAGTTTTACCAAAATACGCAACGTCTTAGCTATGAAGAAAATGAGAATGAAAGGTGTAATCTAACTTTTCGTTATTTACCTCATAAAATGCGTGCAATCATTGACGTTCGCAATTGTTGTTACGCGAAGAGCACTGCGGTTGAGGATGTGAAGCTGTAGGAGTCGTCATCTCGTTACTTGCTGGAGGCGCGACGGTTTTAAGCGATGGAAACAGAAACCTCGGTTTTCCGTGGCACGGAAATACCTCAATCGTGTGCGGTTCTTCATTTCGTTGTTCTTCTAGCGGAATGTTGACGTAGTTTTGCGTGCTTGCTTCGTTGGCTGCTTGCTGTCTATGGCCGCGATGAGATAGTAGATTGGTCAAGGAGTCCCAAAAGGATGCTAGCAATTGCCATCCTACTCCGTAGATTTCGAATAGAATTCTGCCATGTATTATTGTATCTATTATGAACTTAATAGTTCTTCCACATACATAGATACCGATAGCTGTTGACGTAATGTTTCCGAGCCAAGTTTACCAAGAGACTAGTTTAGACCAGTATTTGTTGAAGGCGTTGTGAATTACCTTTTCTGACACGAGTCCATCGAAGGTAAATCCTTGCAGATTCGGATGTTCACCGTTGATCATCTTGTGTAGTACTGATGCCGCTATTCTTTTATCTCCTTGTTCATACACCATATTTTTCATTTTTTGTAGGCTTTCGGCGTCGTAGACACCGCTCTCTATTAGATTCGGCAATGGAGTGTATGTCCAGCTCGTTACGATATCGGTTGTTAGTTGCTGTGGTGCTGTTGTTTCACGCAAGCGTTGGTCGGTCGTATACCATCTTCCACCGATGGTAAATTTCGCAGGCAAGAGCGGAGTGCAATCCATTTGCGTGCCTCTTAGTTGTAACATTCTGGTTACTGGAGCTATGAACATTGACCGGTTATTGTATTTTACCGGAATCTCCTGATAGCAGTCTTCTTTGCTTTCGTATGTAACGTAGACTGGCTTACATTCAAGGATGTATAATACTTCTGCTGCTACGACGGCCGTATATCCGGGACGTTTTACCAGGTTTGTGACGAATTCACTAGGATTTAGTCAAGCCTGAGTCAGCTTGGTTTCCAGAAGTGCCTTATCGATTTTGCACATCTCGGTCATTACTGTGAAGTATACGTCGTTTAGCTTTTGGCCGAGATAGTTTTCTACCAGAGTGATTTTTGAATTGAAGTACGTGAATAAATCGAGGTTTCCGCCGTCGACCGCTTTTCGTTGGAATGACGATTGATAACCACTTAGCTCGAGGATGAATATCTTAGGATGGTCGGTGACGTAGCTATTGAAGCCGCATATCTGTGTAACGTCTCGAGCTCTTATCGAAAACATATGCTCTTTCGAGATTAAGGTGTAGACTGTATTCGCTGCATTTACCTTTGCATTATCGATGGTTTTGTTTACAATACCTTCATAGATGATTTCGAAGTCGTTTCGCTCGCATTGCCGCCGCAGGTCCACTTCCCAGTTGAGGTAACCGTAATCTGGATCTAGACACCAACCCGTTGTATGCGCGCAAACAAGACCACTACGCAGCGTGATTTGATCGTTCTCGAGGTCTGCCGTAGCCACGTTGTCGTATAACCCGATTTCGTACTCGTAGTATACCAACGCGTTTTCCCACGTGTAGCTCGATGTCCGATACGTTCCTCCGCTGCAAGCTGTTCCCTGGATGCTGCCAACGATGAGTGCTTCCCCCCTTGTGGTGTGATTGCGACGCAATTCCTTAACCTTCGCATTGATTGATGAAGCAATTTCTCCTAACATTTGAGCTAGTTTACACTCCTGTGGTGTAAATTCCTCAACGATATATTCATAGCTTCGTTCATAATCTGATATGTGTGAAAAGGCGCCACAATGTTTAATTGACCGTTTAATGATTACTTTACATTGATTAACGTGAACAATAGTTTTTGGGCTTCTTTGTAATACTTGAATACGTATTTCTTTAGTCGAAACGTTTTTGGATGGTGGAATGCAAGATGCTTCGTCCATAAGGGAGTAGCTGGTGATATTTATATCGTTGTTAGCGCAGTCATACGCTATTAAACCCCTTGCTGATTCCCCAATTGCTTGTGCTGAAAGAAACAAAAGTATTAGTATGGCCATGGTAATGGTATTTAATTTAATGAATTTAGCTTGTGACGGCATCTCTTTTTTTGTACCGCCTCCGGCCCTCGTTTGAAAGCCGACACTTTTGTAGTGTTTGCCGTTAATGTGTTTTTATACCAATTGCAGGGTTGGATTTTTTTCTTTTTTCCTTTTATACCTGCTCGGCCACGATCCTGATTGCAGGGCATTTTCGGTTTTTCAAATATCGCGCCTACAAATTCAGGGTTTTTGTCTTTTACGACATTATTTTCGTGTTTGTACACGTCGAGCACTGCTACCCCCGTGACTGGGCGACAGTAGATACCTTGGATGGTTTTGATTTTGACGGAGCTTATTTGTCCGTCCTTGCCTGGTTGTACTTCTATTACTCGTCCTTTTAACCAAGTTCCAGGTTTCATTGAATTTGTGTCTGTAATTTCAACGATACTATCGATTTTAATTGGTTCCGTTAGTTTATTCCATTTCGGTCTTTGGGCGATTAGTGGTAGATATTGCTTTACCCATTTGTCCCAAAAAAGCTTCCCATAGTAAAGCGCTAGTCTGTAATGTTTACGTTCTAGACTATGTGTTGGGGTTTCAATCGGACTAGAGTAATTTCCAGCTCTACCGATAAGAATGTGGAATGGTGTCAATGGTTCATCATACTCTTCATTGAGAGGTATGTTGGTTAACGGACGAGAATTTAGAATAAATTCGGCTTGTATTAATGCGCTTCGTAGCACTTCGATGGTTGGAGCACGATGTTGCCTACAATGTATCATTTCTTTTAAATTTGATTTGATAATGCGTATCAACCTTTCCCATGAGCCTCCAAAATGTGGGGCTTTTGGCGGATTAAAATGCCAGGCTATTTGTTACTTCATTGCTTCCCCTTGTTCCATACGTGTGTTAATTTGTTTAACCAAAGATCTTAGTTCGTTGTCTGCTCCCACAAGGTTTGTGCCGTTGTCGCTGTAAACATGTGTTACTGCCCCCCGTCTTCCTTGAAAATTAAGAAAGCACATGATGAAGGAATCGGTATCTAGTTTCTCAGCCAACTAAATATGGCTCGCTCTTGTGGTCATGCATGTGAATATTACACCCCATCGTTTCTCTAACGATCTTTTTACGGCTACTTTGAACGGTGCGAAGTAATCTATACCTGTATGAGTGAAAGGAAAAACGTACGCTTCCGTTCTGCAGGTTGGTAAGGGAGCCATAATTGGCGCTAGTGGCCTTGCTTTAGCATTTTTACAATATTGACACCTGGCCTTTACGTAACGAAATGCTGTATTCAAGCTGGGAATGAAGTATTTTTGTTGAATAGCTGATAAGAATATTTTATCCGATTGATGGTTATACACTTCATGGTACCATTGTATGATCTATCGCGTAATGTGGTGATCTTTTGGCAATATAACCGGTATTCTTGCCGAAATTGGAAGGTGTTCCGTGTATTCTAACCGGCTCTTGAAACGCATTACGCCATTGTCGTCTAAAAATGGCGTTAATTTTGAAAGTGGTCCAACCGTTGTCAGTTGTCCGTTTTTCTCGATATCCTTTATTTCGTCAGGATATGTATCCCGTTGGGCCTTTCTATACAGGATATTTTCGGCACGTTGTCGATCTTTCATCGTGTATGCTTTATTAAATGAGGTTTTGTTTAACCCGTAGTCGACTATCTTCATTATAGTGGAAATCCTAAATAATAGTTTCCACCAATTGGAAAATTTTTGTTCTTGAATATAGTCTTTCTCATCCGTATGGATGTTAACGAAATGCATTTCTTCGCTCGTTTCGACGGATATATTTTTAGGCCACTCCTTTTGATCGAGTGTTAGGAAATTGGGCCCTGTTAGCCATATTGAAGGTTTGGTTATAACCTTTGTTCCTTCATCTGCTGGATTCAATTCTGATGGCATCCATCTCCATTGATTCATTGTTGTTGTGTCGAGAATTTCCCCGATACGATGGGCAACGAACGGTTTATATTTACGGTGAGAGGAATTTATCCATGCTAACACCGTTTTGGAATCGCTCCAAAATATTGTTTCGGATGCCTTGATTCTCATTTCGCTTTTTACCGTTTCCAGCAGTCTAACCCCTAACAATGCAGCTTGTAATTCTAAACGAGGTATTGATAACATCTTTATTGGCGCCACTCGAGCCTTGGCTGCGAGAAGTTGAACGTGCGGTTTACCTTTGTCCATGCTTCTGGCGTAGATAACGGCCGCGAACGCCTTATCGGAAGCGTCTACAAAGGTGTGTAGCTCTATTTCCGATTTAGGCGATTTCATGATCCATCTAGGAATACGAATATGTTTGGTCTGCTCGATGTATTTCAACCAAGCGTTCCGTATTACAAATAAATTATCTGAAATTGGTACGTCCCATTCATTCGTTTCTTTATGCACTTCCTGCATAAGAATTTTTTCTTGTATCGTAACGTTGGATATTAATCCTAACGGATCAAAAAAGCTCATGACAAATGATAGTACTTCTCGCTTGGTGGGAGGCCTTAACTTTAGCGACACATCGGCTGGTAGATTATCTAATTTCGAGTGAAATCCGATGTTATCCTTTTTGGTATTCCAGTAAATGCCAAGTATTTTTGATTCCTCATTTTTGCTTTCTAGCACCTTGTTCGCGCAGAACATAAGTGTTGTTTGCCAACACTGAATGACAGGACAACAACGAAGTGTGACAGAGGCGAAAATAGTTTAGCGCGAGGCGAAAACACAGTTCAGGACCAGCGCCATCGCGCTGTGTTAATAGCGTCAGTTCATTACAAGCCAAACACAACGTAGGAGCAAAAAATTCACGTCCCAAATTTTAAACCAAATTTCTCGCAATAAAGCGTTCCGCGAGTAGCGCGCGAACACACCTTTATGTTATCTTCGTCGATCCTATCACTTGGTATAGTATTGAGCAACTCTTTATTATTTGAACAGAATTTGGTAATAAAGAAGCCCCCTTCATCGTGAGCCTTTATTACCTGTTCCACTGTTTCTATTGCCTCGTTTATCGAATTAAAGCTGTCATTATAATCGTCAACGTAATGCTGATGTACGATCGGTGTTAATGCTTGCGGGTATTTATCCTTTAGCCGTTCGGCATTGGAATTTTTTGCAGCCTGTTTGCAGGCTGGTGAGCAGGTTGCGCCAAAGGTCATCACCTGCATGACATAAGTGTCTGGACTACGATTTTCGCAGTCTCGCCAAAGAAATCTTTGGGTGTTTTGAACCTCTTTGCGGATCTTTACCTGGTGGAACATTTCTTTTCTGTCACCACAAATAGCATATTTACCTTCGCGGAATCTTAAAAGAATTCCGAATAACGAGGTTGTGCCGTCTGGCCCTGATAATAAGGCCGAATTTAGCGAATGTCCTTTTATTTTCGCTGCTGCGTCAAACACGAATCTTGGCTTGGGCGGGGTTTTATTTTTGTTTATTACTATATAGTGTAGTAAATAAAACGTGTTCGACGGCTTTATTTCAGTTTCCCAAGGTTCTAGTTTTCTAGCATAACCCTTTTCTACATAGCTTGCGAAAGTTGTCAATGCCCAGTCCTTTAGTTCTGGATCTCTTTGCAATTTCTTCTCCAAGCTTATGAGTCTTGACATTGCATAGTCAAGGCTAGCGGGAAATTGATGATTATCCCTTTTCCATAACAAACCGACTTCATAACGTCCATTTTTGAATTTGAAAGTGCTTGCTAGGATTTGTTTTGCCCTTTTTTCTTCTTCCGATGCCGGAAGTTGTTTTATTGGTTTTACACCAAAATCTTCAACTGAAAAATAGTTAGACATCATCTTTTGGATGTCTTCCTGTTCTTGAATGACCATTGAAAAGTTTGTATTTTCTTGATCTGAATTCCTTCCGTAAACAAGCCAACCTAGTTTTTTTTTCATTGCGATGGGCTCTCCCTGTTTTCCATATCGATGCTTTAATCCCATTAATAATTGATTATGTTTTATGCCGATTACGATTGTCGGCTGTACATTTTCAAGCTCATTAATCGGTTAATTCTTCAAATAAGTGTACTTGAGACACAATTCATTGTAATTTAATGTTTGTATTGGTAACATTAAATTTTTAATTGTTCTAACATCTTTTAGTTTAAAGGTCTTTTTTGATGCGCCTCTAATTTTCAGATCTACGCTCTGGCTTCCTTCATGGTGTGCCTTTGTGCCTTGAGCCCAAACCAGTTGAAGTGGAATATTTTCTCCCGTTAAAGAGAGTTTCCTGGCGATTTTTGCATCTAATAGGGTAAGAGATGAACCCGGATCTAAGAAGGCAAATGTTTCAACAGATTTATCTTTGTTTATCAATGTTACTGGTAACACTTGATAATGTGTCGAAGACGGCACTTGTACTTCGTGATGGTTATTAACGGCTTCTTGTTCAACTGCTGGAGTTGTTCCCGAGGGATGAAGCATTTTGTTATGTTTTGATATACATCCGTTAATACCACACTTTTGTGCGCTTCTACAAGCTTCTATGGCATGATTGTTTTATTTTAAACATCCTGCACAAAGACGTTTGTTTTTAACTATCTGTTGACGCTCTGTGACATTTTTATTCACTAAGGCGTAACATTTGATAGTTTCGTGTGGCTTATTGCATAATAAGCATTTTGCCTTTTGTTTGCTGGATTCCGGTTGATTGGATCCTAGCTTTTTTGGCTTTGATTCGCCCTTTGACTCATGGACGTTAACTTGTCCCTTTTGAGTAAACGATTGTAACGTACTCATAACAGTTGCGGTTTTCGCATAAGGTTTAAGCCATTCGCATAATTCATCTAATGTTTGATCCCTTAGGCTGACCTTTTCCTTTGTTACATACTTGGCTCTGTCGAGTTGTATGTTATAGGGAAGCTTTGACGTTAAATCAAGCACCAATCTATGATCGCTGAGATAAGATGGTTCTTCCATGAGTTTAATTGTATGCACTAAATTTTCTAATGCATTTATCAGGTCAACGACTATGTTCTTTGAATCTTTTTTTAGTCGTTGTAATCCATTCAACAGTTCTAAATAAATTAGATCTGTTCCTCCAAATTTTTCTTCCAAATTTTTAATAATCTCGCCTACGTTTTTAAATTCCATCATAAGCTGTTAAGGCGTCTCCGTTCAAAGCTTGTCTTAAACGGTTTAGATTTTCTAAATCCGTAAATTTGCCTTCTTCGTTTGTTTTGTCAAACGTTTGTTTGAAGTTTGTCCATTCTTTTGGATCACCTCCAAACCTTGGCAATTGCATCAAGGATTGTCTTCGTAAGAAGGTTTTCATGTGCGATGGACCTTTTCTTTCATCCATCATGGATTTGAAAGCGTTGAAAAATTCTTCCATCTGTTGCTTTTGGTTATCTACCATTTTTCCTTGGTTGATAACCATTTCTTTCATAGTGGTGTCCAAACTGGACTCGTCCATGCTTTCCTTTGTTCTTTCCGCATCCTTTTTTGCATATGCCTCCATTGCAGATTCCATACGTTTCAACTCGTATTTAATCTTTTGACACTTGGGGCATAACCAGCATTCGGCTGGTGTTGGACTGCGAGTCAGTCTAACGCATTGCAAGTACAACCATCGGTCGCATTCGAAGCATTCCGCCATTGTTTCTTCGGAGATATCAATACCTTCACATAGGCGGCAGCTACCATTGCGGTTTTTAACAAAGTTGAAGGGCATTTTGGACGAATCTGCGATTTCCTTGCCGTATGATAAGAAAATTGACTTACCTGAATGAGCTGATACTTTCCTCTTGTAGATCGGCAGGAGCTAGAACCGAACTGGAACTGGGATGGCTTCGCTGTGATGATGTTGCACGGTACTTCTCTGGGTTTCCTGCGTGTGTCGGATCAATGTCAATGTCTTTCACAATAGTTTTTAGAAACTTTCACAACACAACGTAAAGCACTAATGTTCCTATAATGGTTTAAGCTATATTTGTTGACACAGAATATAAGCAACGACGATTTTGAAACGATCGAAGGTCGAAAACGGAGTATTAAAATATTCGGAGGTTGACGTTACAAAATTGTTCACAACTACAAACACTTTCTATAAACGCTATTTCAGTTCACTAACTTTTCAAACAAGTTAATTTGAACTGTTATTCACTTTAAATTTGAACAGTTCGACACTGGAGTTGAGTTTAAACAGGATTACACTTTTTTCACTTCAACTCCTCTCTGGAGCCACCATATAATCCACTGGAGTGGGATTCACGCGAAGACGCCATATTTTTTAGAAGTTTAAAGGAGACTGAAACGCGGATACGACCGTTCATGTTGCGTTGTAACTTGTCAGTGCGTTTATTGAAAATTTTCGTTTCTTATATACTAAAAATTAGTTGTGAGAAATGGAGGTAAGAGTGAGATGGGTAATTGGAAAGAGATAGTTTCCTTTTGGATAACGTTGTCCTAGATGCCTTATCCTGGCAAATGTTTACATGAGTTCTGGGTAGGCATTCTAAGGCTGTATAAATATCTCACACGCATTTCGGTACATGTGGTATCACTTAAGTTGTGTACCCTTGTCTCGTTTTACTTTCCTCGGTTATAGTTTGCCCGTATGCAGTTATGCTGCCTTTGCTTATTGCCAGTAATATGTTTAGTTTCGATTGTCAAGTGCTTCGTCCTTTTTGGACGTTTTATGATATTGCCTGAAACTATGATCATGTTACGTAACGTATGAAGTGGGTAAGGATTTGGGATCTTTTTATGTTAATGTTGCATATGGTCCTTGAGATGCATCGATATGTAATTGCGCTTACGTTTTCTCATAGAACATTATTTTGACCTGAAAGCTGAGATTACACACATGGCTTTTCTAGGATGTCAACATGTTAATGTTGGTAGAACATTATTTGACCTGAAAGCTGAGATTAACCACATGTCTTTTCTAGGATGTCAATACGTTTATGTTGCGTAGCTATTTCAAATTCAATTTCTTACGATAGTTCGAATTCTCATGCGTACGCTTTGAATTTTGTCGCATACGTAACAGTAGATATGAACCTAAGTTGGCCAGGCGATCCCGCGTAGCATCCTGTTTATTTAGAACGGCGTACCATTCTTTATTCATTTTTCTTCCCGAACTTATTGCCTGTGCTACGTTCGTCTTGATCGACGTCGAGTCTAATCTATGGCTTGTAATTCTCTTAAATGATCATATAATAGTTTGAAATGTATTTGAAAAACGTGAATTAGAACGATTGACCGTTGCGTTCACGACATCAGGTTTCCACCAACTTTGACCAAAAACATCTACTTTGACCGAAAACATCATCTTTGGTTGCAAACTTTCAGTTTCCACCAACTTTGACCAAAAACATCTACTTTGACCGAAATCATCATCTTTGGTTGGAAACTTCAAGTTTCCACCAACTTTGACCAAAAACATCTACTTTGACCGAAAACATCATCTTTGGTTGCAAACTTCCAGTTTCAACCAACTTTGACCAAAAACATCAACTTTGACCGAAATCATCATCTTTGGTTGCAAACTTCAAGTTTCCACCAACTTTGAAAATAAACATCAACTTTAACCGAAAACATCATCTTTGGTTGCAAACTTCAAGTTTCCACCAACTTTGACCAAAAACATCTACTTTGACCGAAAACATCAACTTTAGTCGCAAACTTCCAGTTTCCACCAACTTTGACCAAAAACATCAACTTTGACCGAAAACATCAACTTTAGTCGCAAACTTCCAGTTTCCACCAACTTTGACCAAAAACATCTACTTTGACCGAAATCATCATCTTTGGTTGCAAACTTCCAGTTTCCACCAACTTTGACCAAAAACATCTACTTTGAGCAAATACATCATCTTTGGTTGCAAACTTCAAGTTTCCACCAACTTTGACCAAAAACATCTACTTTGACCGAAATCATCTTATTTGGTTGCAAACTTCCAGTTTCCACCAACTTTGACCAAAAACATCTATTTTGACCGAAAACATCATCTTTGGTTGCAAAATTCAAGTTTCCACCAACTTTGACCAAAAACATCTACTTTGACCGAAATCATCATCTTTGGTTGCAAACTTCAAGTTTTCACCAACTTTGACCAAAAACATCTACTTTGACCGAAAACAACTACTTTGACCAAAATCATCATCTTTGGTTGCAAACTTCCAGTTTCCACCAACTTTGACCAAAAACATCTACTTTGACCGAAATCATCTTATTTGGTTGCAAACTTCCAGTTTCCACCAACTTTGACCAAAAACATCTACTTTGACGGAAATCATCATCTTTCGTTGCAAACTTCCAGTTTCCACCAACTTTGACCAAAAACATCAACTTTGACCGAAATCATCATCTTGGGTTGCAAACTTCAAGTTTCTACCAACTTTGACCAAAAACATCTACTTTGACCGAAACCATCATCTTTGGGTGCAAACTTCCAATTTCCACCAACTTTGACCAAAAACATCAACTTTGACCGAAAACATCATCTTTGGGTGCAAACTGCCAATTTCCACCAACTTTGACCAAAAACATCAACTTTGACCGAAAACATCATCTTTGGTTGCAAACTTCAAGTTTCTACCAACTTTGACCAAAAACATCTACTTTGACCGAAACCATCATCTTTGGGTGCAAACTTCAAGTTTCCACCAACTTTGAAAAAAAACATCTACTTTGACGGAAATCATCATCTTTGGTCGCAAACTTCGAGTTCCAACCAACTTTGACCAAAAACATCTACTTTGACCGAAATCATCATCTTTGGTCGCAAACTTCCAGTTTCCACCAACTTTGACCAAAAACATCTACTTTGACCGAAACCATCATCTTTGGGTGCAAACTGCCAATTTCCACCAACTTTGACCAAAAACATCTACTTTGACCGAAATCATCATCTTTGGGTGCAAACTGCCAATTTCCACCAACTTTGACCAAAAACATCAACTTTGACCGAAAACATCATCTTGGGTTGCAAACTTCAAGTTTCTACCAACTTTGACCAAAAACATCTACTTTGACCGAAACCATCATCTTTGGGTGCAAACTTCAAGTTTCCACCAACTTTGAAAAAAAACATCTACTTTGACGGAAATCATCATCTTTGGTCGCAAACTTCGAGTTCCAACCAACTTTGACCAAAAACATCTACTTTGACCGAAATCATCATCTTTGGTCGCAAACTTCAAGTTTCCACCAACTTTGAAAAAAAAACATCTACTTTGACGGAAATCATCATCTTTGGTTGCAAACTTCAAGTTTCCACCAACTTTGACCAAAAACATCTACTTTGACGGAAATCATCATCTTTCGTTGCAAACTTCCAGTTTCCACCAACTTTGACCAAAAACATCAACTTTGACCGAAATCATCATCTTTGGGTGCAAACTTCAAGTTTCCACCAACTTCGACCAAAAACATCTACTTTGACGGAAATCATCATCTTTCGTTGCAAACTTCCAGTTTCCACCAACTTTGACCAAAAACATCTACTTTGACCGAAATCATCATCTTTGGTTGCAAACTTCCAGTTTCCACCAACTTTGACCAAAAACATCAACTTTGACCGAAATCATCATCTTTGGTCGCAAACTTTAAGTTTGTACCAACTTTGACCAAAAACATCTACTTTGACCGAAATCATCATCTTTGGCTGCAAACTTCAAGTTTCCACCAACTTTGACCGAAATCATCAACTTTGACCAAAATCATCATCTTTGGTTGCAAACTTCAACTTTTTCACCAACTTTGACCAAAAACATCAACTTTGACCGAAAACATCAACTTTGGTTGCAAACTTCCAGTTTCCACCATTTTTGACTAAAAACATCAACTTTGACCGAAACCATCAACATCGACCAAAATCATCAACTTCAACCGAAATCTGTTGTTTCAAACCAACTTCGACCAAAACGATCAACATCGACCAAAATCATCAACTTC
Source organism: Anopheles funestus (assembly GCF_943734845.2). Lineage (NCBI taxonomy): Eukaryota > Metazoa > Arthropoda > Insecta > Diptera > Culicidae > Anopheles > Anopheles funestus. The sequence continues at coordinate 249,323 of NW_026045353.1, forward strand.
AACCGAAATCTGTTGTTTAAAACCAACTTCGACCAAAACCATCAACATCGACCAAAATCATCAACTTCAACCGAAATCTGTTGTTTCCAACCAACTTCGACCAAAACCATCAACATCGACCAAAATCATCAACTTCAACCGAAATCTGTTGTTTAAAACCAACTTCGACCAAAACCATCAACATCGACCAAAATCATCAACTTCAACCGAAATCTGTTGTTTCCAACCAACTTCGACCAAAACCATCAACATCGACCAAAATCATCAACTTCAACCGAAATCTGTTGTTTAAAACCAACTTCGACCAAAACCATCAACATCGACCAAAATCATCAACTTCTACCGAAATCTGTTGTTTCCAACCAACTTCGACTAAAACCATCAACATCGACCAAAATCATCAACTTCAACCGAAATCTGTTGTTTCCAACCAACTTCGACTAAAACCATCAACATCGACCAAAATCATCAACTTTGACCGAAATATGTTGTTTAAAACCAACTTCGACTAAAACCATCAACATCGACCAAAATCATCAACTTCAACCGAAATCTGTAGTTTAAAACCAACTTCGACCAAAACCATCAACATCGACCAAAATCATCAACTTCAACCGAAATCTGTTGTTTAAAACCAACTTCGACCAAAACCATCAACATCGACCAAAATCATCAACTTCAACCGAAATCTGTTGTTTCAAACCAACTTCGACCAAAACGATCAACATCGACCAAAATCATCAACTTCAACCGAAATCTGAAGTTTCCAACCAACTTCGACTAAAACCATCAACATCGACCAAAATCATCAACTTCAACCGAAATCTGTTGTTTAAAACCAACTTCGACTAAAACCATCAACATCGACCAAAATCATCAACTTTGACCGAAATATGTTGTTTCCAACCAACTTCGACCAAAACCATCAACATCGACCAAAATCATCAACTTCAACCGAAATCTGTTGTTTCCAACCAACTTCGACCAAAACCATCAACATCGACCAAAATCATCAACTTCAACCGAAATCTGTTGTTTAAAACCAACTTCGACCAAAACCATCAACATCGACCAAAATCATCAACTTCTACCGAAATCTGTTGTTTCCAACCAACTTCGACTAAAACCATCAACATCGACCAAAATCATCAACTTCAACCGAAATCTGTTGTTTAAAACCAACTTCGACCAAAACCATCAACATCGACCAAAATCATCAACTTCAACCGAAATCTGTTGTTTCCAACCAACTTCGACCAAAACCATCAACATCGACCAAAATCATCAACTTCAACCGAAATCTGTTGTTTAAAACCAACTTCGACCAAAACCATCAACATCGACCAAAATCATCAACTTCTACCGAAATCTGTTGTTTCCAACCAACTTCGACTAAAACCATCAACATCGACCAAAATCATCAACTTCTACCGAAATCTGTTGTTTCCAACCAACTTCGACTAAAACCATCAACATCGACCAAAATCATCAACTTTGACCGAAATATGTTGTTTAAAACCAACTTCGACTAAAACCATCAACATCGACCAAAATCATCAACTTCAACCGAAATCTGTGGTTTAAAACCAACTTCGACCAAAACCATCAACATCGACCAAAATCATCAACTTCAACCGAAATCTGTTGTTTCAAACCAACTTCGACCAAAACGATCAACATCGACCAAAATCATCAACTTCAACCGAAATATGTAGTTTCCAACCAACTTCGACTAAAACCATCAACATCGACCAAAATCATCAACTTCAACCGAAATCTGTTGTTTAAAACCAACTTCGACTAAAACCATCAACATCGACCAAAATCATCAACTTTGACCGAAATATGTTGTTTAAAACCAATTTCGACCAAAACCATCAACATCGACCAAAATCATCAACTTCAACCGAAATCTGTTGTTTAAAACCAACTTCGACCAAAACCATCAACATCGACCAAAATCATCAACTTCAACCGAAATCTGTTGTTTTCAACCATTTTCGACTAAAATCAACAACATCGACCAAAATCATCAACTTCAACCGAAATCTGTTGTTTAAAACCAACTTCGACCAAAACCATCAACTTCAACCGAAATCTGTTGTTTCCAACCAACTTCGACCAAAACCATCAACATCGACCAAAATCATCAACTTCAACCGAAATCTGTTGTTTAAAACCAATTTCGACCAAAACCATCCACATCGACCAAAATCATCAACTTCTACCGAAATCTGTTGTTTCCAACCAACTTCGACTAAAACCATCAACATCGACCAAAATCATCAACTTCAACCGAAATCTGTTGTTTAAAACCAACTTCGACCAAAACCATCAACTTCGACCAAAATCATCAACTTTGACCGAAATCTGTTGTTTCCAACCAACTTCGACTAAAACCATCAACATCGACCAAAATCATCAACTTCAACCGAAATCTGTTGTTTAAAACCAACTTCGACCAAAACCATCAACATCGACCAAAACCATCAACTTCAACCGAAATCTGTTGTTTCCAACCAACTTCGACCAAAACCATCAACATCGACCAAAATCATCAACTTCAACCGAAATCTGTTGTTTAAAACCAACTTCGACCAAAACCATCAACATCGACCAAAATCATGAACTTTGACCGAAATATGTTGTTTCCAACCAACTTCGACCAAAACCATCAACATCGACCAAAATCATCAACTTCAACCGAAATCTGTTGTTTAAAACCAACTTCGACCAAAACCATCAACATCGACCAAAATCATCAACTTCAACCGAAATCTGTTGTTTAAAACCAACTTCGACCAAAACCATCAACATCGACCAAAATCATCAACTTCAACCGAAATCTGTTGTTTCCAACCAACTTCGACCAAAACCATCAACATCGACCAAAATCATCAACTTCAACCGAAATCTGTTGTTTAAAACCAACTTCGACCAAAACCATCAACATCGACCAAAATCATCAACTTCTACCGAAATCTGTTGTTTCCAACCAACTTCGACTAAAACCATCAACATCGACCAAAATCATCAACTTCAACCGAAATCTGTTGTTTCCAACCAACTTCGACCAAAACCATCAACATCGACCAAATTCATCAACTTCTACCGAAATCTGTTGTTTCCAACCAACTTCGACCAAAACCATCAACATCGACCAAAATCATCAACTTCAACCGAAATCTGAAGTTTCCAACCAACTTCGACCAAAACCATCCACATCGACCAAAATCATCAACTTCAACCGAAATCTGTTGTTTAAAACCAACTTCGACCAAAACCATCAACATCGACCAAAATCATCAACTTCAACCGAAATCTGTTGTTTAAAACCAACTTCGACCAAAACCATCAACATCGACCAAAATCATCAACTTCAACCGAAATCTGTAGTTTCAAACCAACTTCGACCAAAACGATCAACATCGACCAAAATCATGAACTTTGACCGAAATATGTTGTTTCCAACCAACTTCGACCAAAACCATCAACATCGACCAAAATCATCAACTTCAACCGAAATCTGTTGTTTAAAACCAACTTCGACCAAAACCATCAACATCGACCAAAATCATCAACTTCAACCGAAATCTGTTGTTTAAAAAAAACTTCGGCCAAAACCATCAACATCGACCAAAATCATCAACTTCAACCGAAATCTGTTGTTTAAAACCAACTTCGACCAAATCCATCAACATCGACCAAAATCATCAACTTCAACCGAAATCTGTTGTTTAAAACCAACTTCGACCAAAACCATCAACATCGACCAAAATCATCAACTTCTACCGAAATCTGTTGTTTCCAACCAACTTCGACTAAAACCATCAACATCGACCAAAATCATCAACTTCAACCGAAATCTGTTGTTTCCAACCAACTTCGACTAAAACCATCAACATCGACCAAAATCATCAACTTCAACCGAAATCTGTTGTTTAAAACCAACTTCGACTAAAACCATCAACATCGACCAAAATCATCAACTTCAACCGAAATCTGTAGTTTAAAACCAACTTCGACCAAAACCATCAACATCGACCAAAATCATCAACTTCAACCGAAATCTGTTGTTTAAAACCAACTTCGACCAAAACGATCAACATCGACCAAAATCATCAACTTCAACCGAAATCTGAAGTTTCCAACCAACTTCGACCAAAACCATCCACATCGACCAAAATCATCAACTTCAACCGAAATCTGTTGTTTAAAACCAACTTCGACCAAAACCATCAACATCGACCAAAATCATCAACTTCAACCGAAATCTGTTGTTTAAAACCAACTTCGACCAAAACCATCAACATCGACCAAAATCATCAACTTCAACCAAAATCTGTTGTTTCAAACCAACTTCGACCAAAACCATCAACATCGACCAAAATCATCAACTTCAACCAAAATCTGTTGTTTCAAACCAACTTCGACCAAAACCATCAACATCGACCAAAATCATCAACTTCAACCGAAATCTGTTGTTTCAAACCAACTTCGACCAAAACGATCAACATCGACCAAAATCATCAACTTCAACCGAAATCTGAAGTTTCCAACCAACTTCGACCAAAACCATCAACATCGACCAAAATCATCAACTTCAACCGAAATCTGTTGTTTAAAACCAACTTCGACCAAAACCATCAACATCGACCAAAATCATCAATTTCAACCGAAATCTGTTGTTTCCAACCAACTTCGACTAAAACCATCAACATCAACCAAAATCATCAACTTCAACCGAAATCTGTTGTTTCCAACCAACTTCGACCAAAACCATCAACATCGACCAAAATCATTAACTTCAACCGAAATCTGTTGTTTAAAACCAACTTCGACCAAAACCATCCACATCGAAAAAAATCATCAACTTCAACCAAAATCTGTTGTTTCAAACCAACTTCGACCAAAACCATCAACATCGACCAAAATCATCAACTTCAACCGAAATCTGTTGTTTAAAACCAACTTCGACCAAAACCATCAACTTTGACCGAAATCTGTTGTTTAAAACCATTTTCGACCAAAACCATCAACATCGACCAAAATCATCAACTTCAACCGAAATCTGTTGTTTAAAACCAACTTCGAAAAAAAACCATCAACATCGACCAAAACCATCAACTTCTGTATTTTCAAAGCAACTTCGACCAAAACCATCAACATCGACCAAAATCATCAACTTCATCCGAAATCTGTTGTTTCCAACCAACTTCGACCAAAACCATCAACATCGACCAAAATCATCAATTTCAACCGAAATCTGTTGTTTAAAACCAACTTCGACCAAAACCATCAACATCAACCAAAATCATCAACTTCAACGGAAATCTGTTGTTTAAAACCAACTTCGAAAAAAAAACCATCAACATCGACCAAAATCATCAACTTCAACCGAAATCTGTAGTTTCTAACCAACTTTGACCAAAACCATCAACATCAACCAAAATCATCAACTTCAACCGAAATCTGTAGTTGAAAACCAACTTCGACCAAAACCATCAACTTTGACCGAAATCTGTTGTTTAAAACCAACTTCGACCAAAACCATCAACATCGACCAAAATCATCAACTTCAACCGAAATCTGTTGTTTAAAACCAACTTCGACCAAAACCATCAACTTTGACCGAAATCTGTTGCTTAAAACCAACTTCGACCAAAACCATCAACATCGACCAAAATCATCAATTTCAACCGAAATCTGTTGTTTAAAAAAAACTTCAAACAAAACCATCAACATCGACCAAAACCATCAACTTCAACCGAAATCTGTTTAAAACCAAATTCGACCAAAACCATCAACATCGACCAAAATCATCAACTTCAACCGAAATCTGTAGTTTCAAACCAACTTCGACCAAAACCATCAAAATCGACCAAAATCATCAACTTCAACCGAAATCTGTTGTTTAAAACCAACTTCGACCAAAACCATCAACATCGACCAAAATCATCAACTTCAACCGAAATCTGTTGTTTCTAAAAAACTTCGACCAAAACCATCAACATCGACCAAAACCATCAACTTCAACCGAAATCTGTAGTTTCTAACCAACTTCGACCAACACCATCAACGTCGACCAAAATCATCAACTTCAACCGAAATCTGTTGTTTCAAACCAACTTCGACCAAAACCATCAACATCGACCAAAATCATCAACTTCAACCGAAATCTGTTGTTTAAAACCAACTTCGACCAACACCATCAACATCTACCAAAATCATCAACTTCAACCGAAATCTGTTGTTTAAAACCAACTTCGACCAAAACCATCAACATCGACCAAAATCATCAACTTCAACTGAAATCTGTTGTTTCTAACCAACTACGACCAAAACCATCAACATCGACCAAAATCATCAACTTCAACCGAAATCTGTAGTTTCTAACCAACTTCGACCAACACCATCAACGTCGACCAAAATCATCAACTTCAACCGAAATCTGTTGTTTCAAACCAACTTCGACCAAAACCATCAACATCGACCAAAATCATCAACTTCAACCGAAATCTGTTGTTTAAAACCAACTTCGACCAACACCATCAACATCTACCAAAATCATCAACTTCAACCGAAATCTGTTGTTTAAAACCAACTTCGACCAAATCCATCAACATCGACCAAAATCATCAACTTCAACCGAAATCTGTTGTTTAAAACCAACTTCGACCAAAACCATCAACATCGACCAAAATCATCAACTTCAACTGAAATCTGTTGTTTCTAACCAACTACGACCAAAACCATCAACATCGACCAAAATCATCAACTTCAACCGAAATCTGTAGTTTCTAACCAACTTCGACCAAAACCATCAACATCGACCAAAATCATCAACTTCAACCGAAATCTGTTGTTTAAAACCAACTTCGACCAACACCATCAACATCGACCAAAATCATCAACTTCAACCGAAATCTGTTGTTTAAAACCAACTTCGACTAAAACCATCAACATCGACCAAAATCATCAACTTCAACCGAAATCTGTTGTTTAAAACCAACTTCGACCAACACCATCAACATCTACCAAAATCATCAACTTCAACCGAAATCTGTTGTTTAAAACCAACTTCGACTAAAACCATCAACATCGACCAAAATCATCAACTTCAACCGAAATCTGTTGTTTAAAACCAACTTCGACCAAAACCATCAACATCGACCAAAATCATCAACTTCAACCGAAATCTGTTGTTTCTAACCAACTTCGACCAAAACCATCAACATCGACCAAAATCATCAACTTCAACCGAATTCTGTAGTTTCCATCCAACTTCGACCAAATCCATCAACATCGACCAAAATCATCAACTTCAACCGAAATCTGTTGTTTAAAACCAACTTCGACTAAAACCATCAACATCGACCAAAATCATCAACTTCAACCGAAATCTGTTGTTTAAAACCAACTTCGACCAAAACCATCAACATCGACCAAAATCATCAACTTCAACCGAAATCTGTTGTTTCTAAAAAACTTCGACCAAAACCATCAACATCGACCAAAATCATCAACTTCAACCGAAATCTGTTGTTTCTAAAAAACTTCGACCAAAACCATCAACATCGACCAAAATCATCAACTTCAACCGAAATCTGTAGTTTCTAACCAACTTCGACCAAAACCATCAACATCGACCAAAATCATCAACTTCAACCGAAATCTGTTGTTTCTAAAAAACTTCGACCAAAACCATCAACATCGACCAAAATCATCAACTTCAACCGAAATCTGTAGTTTCTAACCAACTTCGACCAAATCCATCAACATCGACCAAAATCATCAACTTCAACCGAAATCTGTTGTTTCTAACCAACTTCGACCAAATCCATCAACATCGACCAAAATCATCAACTTCAACCGAAATCTGTTGTTTAAAACCAACTTCGACCAAAACCATCAACATCGACCAAAATCATCAACTTCAACCGAAATCTGTGAGGGTGGGGGTAGCAGGGTGTGAGTAAGTTAGTTCACTAAAGCAGACGTGTTTTTGTGCGGCTCTCTGAGAATTTTGAGTTATCCATATGTTTTACGAAGCTTTCCGCTGGTTGGTATAGCAAAGTCAACTGCGCGCAAATCACATTCTTAGTGAAAAGAGTGGGACACCGTGCGTGATGTGATCAGCTGTGATATCGGTCGGTAAAGCTGCGTCAAGCGAAACGAATTCTATCTTGACGCACTTAAGTTGGCGTCGTTGGCGTCCGTGGTAGTGTGCATGTGTGAGTGTCATCTGTATCCCCCACATCTGTTCCTCTACGGGAGTTAGTGCGTGATCTCCTTTTTTTTGTGTACGAAGTGTTTTTTCTTTTCTGCGAGCTACGTGATTGGTGGACGACTTACAAAGTGTAGTGATTCGGTGATAAAGTGATTTCGTCGTGAGTGGCGGTTTTAAGCATGTTTACGCCAAGTGTACAAGCAAAATCGGGTTCACTGCGTTAAGTTACGACCGGAATAGTGTATGTGAGATCATCACCGATCCTTACGTACATTGTGGACTAGTGCGTAAGTGGCTTAGTGTAACCATACGACCATTCCCCGCCGCCCTGTCCGGGTCGAAAGAGAGTGAGTACCCTCCCCGGCTAAAGGCCGGTTTGCACACGACTGGCCCGGTGAGTACTTTTGTTTTTGTCTTGTGAGTACCTCGCCATCTGATGAACGGGAATGAAGCGAAGCAAGGCAGCTTTCAGTCTACACTGAAAGACTTCGGCTCCTTATTTGTAAGGAGCACAAAGACGATGAGATCACCACCAGGTGAAGATAGGCAGCACGCCGCTTCGCCAGTTGTCGACGCGGTCACCGAAGTATTGGATGCAGAGGAAGATCATGCCGTGAAAGTGGTAGAGGAATCCGTGATCGAGTCGGAAACGGTCTTTTCCCCAAAGGTTGTGACACCTCGTTCAAACAACGATGAGGTTGGAAAAATCGGTAGTATTTTGCAGGAAGCCCTGTGTACGGCAAGAGAACTTCACCTCTTCACCAAGGACAGGAACAATGTGCATGCTCCGATTAAAAAGATGGCAGTGAGACTTCTGTCGGTCTTAACCAACGCGGAGCGTGAAATGGTGACGCTAAAGATACGTGCAGAACGTGCAGAAAAAAGCGTACAAGATGCCTTGAAGGACGGCCAACCTTTACATACGCCGGCTTCCTTCAAAAGGGGTAGAAATGTTCGCACGCCGGAGGAGGTCACGGAAATACAGAAGAGAGCAAAATGCGATGTTCAAAGCACGTCGGCAACGGCTCCCGAGAGCAACGTTGATGAGCAATATCAGTGGAGCACAGTGGTTAAAAAAGGCAAAAAGAAGCCCAACCTCCCAGAGTTCGAAGTAAACCGCACGCAGTCTGTTCTAAGACGCCACAGAGCAGAGGCTATAATTGTTTCGGTGAATGAAGCCAGTTCACATGCGGAGATACTTTACAAATTAAAGGCAGACCCATCGCTGCACTCGCTCGGAGAAAATGTGACCAGGGTCCGTCGCATGCAGAACGGAAAACTTCTCTTCGAACTAAAGAGAAGCGAGGGGATTAGTGGCGCTACCTTCGAGGAGCAACTAAAACAGTCAGTAGGCGCTGCAGGGGAGGTTAAAGTGTTAAGCCAGTTTGACACTATAGAGTGTCGCTACATCGACGAAGAAGTGCAGGTCTCCGACGTTGAGCGTGACCTGAGAAAACAGTTTGACTGTGAAGGCGTAAAGCTGGAGGTGGTATTAAAGCCATCGTACAATGGCATGCAGACGGCTCGTATAAAGATGCCGGTCAAGCTTTCGTCCCTTGTGATGCAGGCGGCTCGGGTCAAAATCGGTTGGTCAATCTGTCCGGTTAGACTGGTTACACAAACAAACAGATGCTTCCGCTGCTGGGACTTTGGCCACCAGGCGCGTAACTGCAATGGACCAGACAGGACTGAAAACTGCATGCGCTGCGGCGAGAAAGGGCACTTAGCAAGAACCTGCAATAAACCCTCGAAGTGTGTCCTGTGCGCGCCGGGAGATAACGCACACCAGACTGGCGGTCCATACTGCTCGGCGGTCAGAAAACCACCAGTATGGAAGTAGTTCAACACAACCTGAACCATTGTAAAGCGGCCCAAGACCTGCTTAGCCAAGTGGTGAAGGAAGAGAAAGGAGATGTGGCGCTCTTATCCGAACCATATCGAATTCCAAGAGGGTGCAGCAACTGGGCATTCGATCCCTCTGGCACTGCCGCAGTCTGGGCGTGCGGAGCGTTACCGATCCAAAGTATAGTTTCCTGCTGCTTCGACGGCTTCGTTATCGCGACAGTAAATAACGTCACCTTCTGTAGCTGGTACGCTCCGCCTAGCTGGGATGATGAAAAGTTTGCACAGATGCTAAGTAGGCTGACAGATGAACTAGGTGACTTGAAACCGATAGTAGTTGCTGGAGATTTCAACGCTTGGGCCACTGAATGGGGCAGTAAGCTAACAAACAACAGGGGAAATGCGGTTTTGGAGTTCCTAGCGAGGTTCGACCTGGTGGTCGCAAATGTGGGCTCCACTCCAACCTTCGAGAGAAATGACAGAACATCTGTTATAGATGTGACGTTCTGTAGCCCGTCCCTGGCAAGCGCGATGAACTGGAGAGTGAGCGATGCATTCACTCTTAGTGACCACAGGGTGATACGCTACAAGGCCGTTAGCCAGCGCGCCATATGCGCACGGTTCACGTGGTTTACCACATGGAAAAGGCATCATTTTGATGATGCCAAATTCCACGACGCCCTGCGCGTGGGTGGTTTTGCAGACTGCACCTCTGCCGCTGATATCGTTTCTGCAGCTACCACAGCCTGTGATGCCACCATGCCGCGGAAAATACCAGGATCGCGTCAGAAACGGTCAGCTTACTGGTGGAATAGCACCATTGCTAGATTGCGTGCCCGTTGCATCGAAGCTCGAAGGGTATTGCAACGCTCAACCACGACGTTACGCAGAGAAGAGTTGAAAGCTGCCTACATCTCTTCTAGGTCGAACCTTAAGCGTGAGATCAAGTCCAGCAAGCGACGGTGTTTTAATGCTCTTTGTGAAGAGGCAAATAGCAATCCCTTCGGGGCGTACCGTCAATTATTGGGCAAGCTTTCGGGACACAATCTCCCCCGAGAAAGATGTCCCCATAAACTAAAAAGCATAGTTGAAGAGCTCTTTCCCTGCCACGAGAAACCGATCTTGAGTGAAACCTTTCGTTCTCCAGAAGTGATTCCCGATTCGGTAACCATCGACGAAATATTGAAGGCAACGGATAGGCTGAAACTGGGCAAGGCTCCTGGCCCCGATGGTATTCCGGTCGAAGCGACCGTGGCCGCTATCAAAGTACATCCAGAAGTTTTCCGGAACGTTTTCCAACGTTGCTTCAATACTGGCCTCTTCCCCTCGGTGTGGAAGAGACAGAGGCTCGTCCTCCTCCCGAAACCCGGGAAACCACCTGGTGCCTCGTCGGCGCTAAGGCCATTAGGGGTTATTAACAGCTTCGCTAAAGTATTAGAGATACTGATACTAAACCGCTTAGTGGTCCTCACGGAAGGAAGCAGTGGTCTGTCGGACAGGCAGTTTGGGTTCCGGAAGAAGCGGTCTACTGGAGACGCGGTTGCTGCAGTGCTGGAGAGGGCGCGCAACGCTTTCGCGAGGAAGCGAACGGGAAATCGCTACTGCGCAGTTATTACGCTAGACGTGAAGAACGCGTTTAACAGCGCCAGTTGGGAAGCCATAGCACTCGCTCTGGACAACATGATGGTACCCCCGTACCTCTGCAGGCTGCTCAGGAGCTATCTAGAGCAACGAGTGCTTATGTACGACACCGAACGAGGCATTCAGTCAATGGACATCAAGGCTGGAGTTCCACAAGGTTCGATCCTCGGTCCAACTTTGTGGAACGTAATGTACGACGGAGTTCTGCGCCTCAAACTACCTCCAGGAGCGGAGTTGACTGGTTTCGCCGATGATATCGCTTTAACGGTCCTTGGCGAATCTATAGAGGAGATCGAGTTCCTCGCCTCCGACTCTGTAGGTAGAGTAGAGTCATGGATGCGAAGCGTTAAACTAGGCATTGCGCATAACAAGACGGAGTTCCTGTTGATCAGCAGCCATAAGGTGATTAAAACAGCGCGCTTTCGCGTGGGCACGGAGCTCATTGCTTCCGTACGGCAACTGAAGTACCTGGGAGTGGTCATCGACGATCGTCTTAGCTTCCGGAAGCATCTCGAGTACGCCTGCAGCAATGCCACCAAGGCTGCAAATACGTTGATGTCGATCATGCCAAACACTGGTGGTCCCAAGAGTAGTAGCAGACGACTTCTCGCCGATGTAGCTACTACACGCCTGAGATACAATGCCGGAAACTGGGCGCATATTCTGGCGGTTAAGGCGAATCAGCGTGTTGTAAATAGGGTGTACCGGTTGCTAGCGCTGAGAGTGATCTGCGCCTATAGGACAACTTCGTACTCGGCGGCATGTGTGGTGGCTAATATGATGCCTATTTGCATCATCTTGGCAGAAGACTGTGAGTGTTCCGGAGGTAGCGGCATTATCGGAGCGAGAATGTCTAGGTCCTCCGCTAGAACTATATCCAGGGCGAAGTGGCAGGCAGAATGGGACCTCTCCACCAAAGGACGTTGGACACATGCACTAATCCCGAACTTAGCGGTATGGATTGATAGGAAGCATGGAGAAGTGAATTTCTTTGTGACCCAATTCCTTACTGGCCATGGGTGCTTCAGGAGTTACCTTCACAAGTACCAGCACACGAGTTCCTCGAGGTGCCCAGTATGCGTGACCGTAGATGAAACAGCCGAACACGTGCTCTTCCACTGCCCCAGATTTGTCGACGAACGGCATGAAGCCAGTGAAAAGTGTGGTTCAACAATCAACAAAGGCAACCTGGTCGAGCTAATGATCGAGGACTGCAGAAAGTGGGATGCCGTGGCATTAGCTATGCGATTGATCGCCACAAAACTTCAGCACGCCTGGAGGGTGGACCAAAGACTTGGCCGAGTGGGAAGGGAGTTACGTGTGATGTGTTTTGCTTCATGTGCTTTATGTGTCAGTGTGTGTTTGAGTGTCGGTGAGTACTTGTGGGTACTGCAAGTCTTGAACTGAACCCTGAATTTACGTCTCGTCCCGTTGAATAGTCTATGGTGTTAAGTTAAGGTGTGGACTAAGTCCATTGTAGAGCCCCACCCGTGAAGTTATACCGCGAGGTGATCCCGTGGGTGGTGGCAGCAACACTACGTGGCCAAGGAGAGTTTTTTTACTGGGTAAAAATCCCATGTCACCGTTGGTGGTGTCTAAGAAGATTTTTATCTCTCCTTGAAAAAAAAAAAAAAAAAAAACCTTAGCCAAGACACATTAGCCGAGACACATTAGGCGAGACACATTAGCCAAGACACCTTAGCCAAGACACCTTAGCCAAGACACCTTAGCCAAGCCACCTTAGCCAAGACACTTCAGCCAAGACACCTTAGCCAAGACACCTTAGCCAAGACACATTAGCCAAGACGCATTAGCCAAGACACATTAGCCAAGACACATTAGCCAAGAGACATTAGCCAAGACACCTTAGCCAAGACACCTTAGCCAAGACACATTAGCCTAGACACCTTAGCCAAGACACCTTAGCCAAGACACATTAGCCAAGACACCTTAGCCAAGACACATTAGCCAAGACACATTAGCCAAGACACATTAGCCAAGACACCTTAGCCAAGACACCTTAGCCAAGACACATTAGCCAAGACACATTAGCCAAGACACCTTAGCCAAGACACATTAGCCAAGACACATTAGCCAAGACACCTTAGCCAAGACACCTTAGCCAAGATACTTAGCAAAGACACATTAGCCAAGACACATTAGCCAAGACACCTTAGCCAAGACACCTTAGCCAAGACACATTAGCCAAGACACCTTAGCCAAGACACCTTAGCCAAGACACCTTAGCCAAGACACCTTAGCCAAGACACATTAGCCAAGACACATTAGCCAAGACACATTAGCCAAGACACATTAGTCTATACACCTTAGCCAAGACACATTAGCCAAGACACCTAAGCCAAGACACATTAGCCAAGACACCTTAGCCAAGACACATTAGCCAAGACACCTTAGCCAAGACACATTAGCCAAGACACATTAGCCGAGACACATTAGCCAAGACACATTAGCCAAGACACCTAAGCCAAGACACATTAGCCGAAACACATTAGTCATGAAACATTAGCCAAGACACCATAGCCAAGACATCTTAGCCAAGACACCTTAGCCAAGACACATTAGCCAAGACACATTCGCCAAGACACATTAGCCAGGACACATTAGCCAAGACACATTAGCCGAGACACATTAGCCAAGACACATTAGCCAAGACACATTAGCCAAGACACCTTAGCCAAGACACATTAGCCAAGACACCTTAGCCAAGACACATTAGCCAAGACACCTTAGCCAAAACACATTAGCCAAGACACATTAGCCAAGACACATTAGCCGAAACACATTAGTCATGACACATTAGCCAAGACACATAAGCCAAGACATCTTAGCCAAGACACCTTAGCCAAGACACCTTAGCCATGACACATAAGCCAAGACACCTTAGCCAAGACACATTAGCCAAGACACCATAGCCAAGACACATTAGCCAAGACACCTTAGCCAAGACACATTAGCCAAGACACATAAGCCGAGACACATAAGCCAAGACACATTAGCCAAGACACATTAACCAAGACACATTACCCAAGACACATAAGCTAAGACACATTAGCCAAGACACATAAGTTAAGACACCTTAGCCAAGACACATTAGCCAAGACACCTTAGCGAAGACACATTAGCCAAGACACCTTAGCCAAGACACATTAGCCAAGACACATTAGCCGAGACACATAAGCCAAGACACCTGAGCAAAGACACCTTAGCCAAGACACATTAGCCAAGACACCTTAGCCAAGACACCTTAGCCAAGACACCTTAGCCAAGACACATAAGTTAAGACACCTTAGCCAAGACACATTAGCCAAGACACCTTAGCCAAGACACATTAGCCAAGACACCTTAGCCAAGACACATTAGCCAAGACACATTAGCCGAGACACATAAGCCAAGACACCTGAGCAAAGACACCTTAGCCAAGACACATTAGCCAAGACACCTTAGCCAAGACACATTAGACAAGACACCTTAGCCAAGACACATTAGCCAAGACACCTTAGCCGAGACACCTTAGCCAAGACACCTTAGCCAAGACACATTAGCCAAGACACATAAGCACAGATACATTAGCCAAGACACCTTAGCCAAGACACCTTAGCAGAGACACCTTAGCAAAGACACCTTAGCCAAGACACTTTAGCCAAGGCACATTAGCCAAGACACATTAGCCAAGACACATTAGCCAAGACACCTTAGCCAAGACACCTTAGCCAAGACACCTTAGCCAAGACACCTTAGCCAAGACACCTTAGCCAAGACACATTAGCCAAGACACATTGGCAGAAAAACCTTAGCCAAGACACCTCAGCCAAGACACCTTAGCAAAGACACCTTAGCCAAGGCACATTAGCCAAGACACATTAGCCAAGACACATTAGCCAAGACACATTAGCCAAGACACATTAACCTAGACACATTAGCAAAGACACATTAGCCAAGACACCTTAGCCAAGACACATTAGCCAAGACACATTAGCCAAGACACTTAAGCAAAGACACATTAGCCAAGACACCTTAGCCAAGAAACATTAGCCAAGACACCTTAGCCAAGACACATTAGCCAAGACACCTTAGCCAAGACACCTTAGCCGAGACACATTAGCCGAGACACCTTAGCCAAGACACCTTAGCCAAGACACCTTAGCCAAGACACCTTAGCTAAGACACCGTAGCCAAGACACATTAGCCAAGACACATTAGCCAAGACACATTAACCTAGACACATTAGCCAAGACACATTAGCCAAGACACCTTAGCCAAGACACATTAGCCAAGACACATTAGCCAAGACACTTATGCAAAGACACATAAGCCAAGACACCTTAGCCAAGAAACATTAGCCGAAACACATTAGCCAACACACATTAGCCGAGACACATTAGCCAAGACACCTTAGCCGAGACACATTAGCCGAGACACATTAGCCAAGACACCTTAGCCAAGACACCTTAGCCAAGACACCTTAGCCAAGACACCTTAGCCAAGACACCTTAGCCAAGACACATTAGCCAAGACACATTAACCTAGACACATTAGCCAAGACACATTAGCCAAGACACCTTAGCCAAGACACCTTAGCCAAGACACCTTAGCCAAGACACCTTACCCAAGACACTTTAGCCAAGACACATTAGCCAAGACACCTTAGCCAAGACACATTAGCCAAGACACCTTAGCCAAGACACATTAACAAAGACACATTAGCCAAGACACCTTAGCCAAGACACTTTAGCCAAGACACATTAACCTAGACACATTACCCAAGACACATTAGCCAAGACACCTTAGCCAAGGCACATTAGCCAAGACACTTAAGCAAATACACATAAGCCAAGACACCTTAGCCAAGAAACATTAGCCAAGACACCTTAGCCAAGAAACATTAGCCAAGACACCTTAGCCAAGACACATTAGCCAAGACACCTTAGCCAAGACACCTTAGCCGAGACACATTAGCCGAGACACATTAGCCAAGACACC
Source organism: Anopheles funestus (assembly GCF_943734845.2). Lineage (NCBI taxonomy): Eukaryota > Metazoa > Arthropoda > Insecta > Diptera > Culicidae > Anopheles > Anopheles funestus. The sequence goes on from NW_026045353.1 coordinate 266,037, forward strand.
TTAGCCAAGACACCTTAGCCAAGACACCTTAGTCAAGACACCTTAGCCAAGACACATTAGCCAAGACACATTAGCCAAGGCACTTTAACCTAGACACATTAGCCAAGACACATTAGCCAAGACACCTTAGCCAAGACACATTAGCCAAGACACATTAGCCAAGACACTTATGCAAAGACACCTTAGCCAAGACACCTTAGCCAAGACACTTCAGCCAAGACACCTTAGCCAAGACACCTTAGCCAAGACACGTTAGCCAAGACACATTAGCCAAGACACATTAGCCAAGACACCTTAGCCAAGACACCTTAGCCAAGACACCTTAGCCAAGACACCTTAGCCAAGACACTTCAGCCAAGACACCTTAGCCAAGACACCTTAGCCAAGACACCTTAACAAAGACACCTTAGCCAAGACACCTTAGTCAAGACACATTAGCCAAGACACCTTAGCCAAGACACATTAGCCGAAACACATTAGTCATGACACATTAGCCAAGACACGTTAGCCAAGACACCTTAGCCAAGACACCTTAGCCAAGACACCTTAGCCAAGACACCTTAGCCAAGACACATAAGCCAAGACACCTTAGCCAAGACACATTAGCCAAAACACCTTAGCCAAGACACATTAGCCAAGACACCTAAGCCAAGACATCTTAGCCAAGACACCTTAGCCAAGATACCTCAGCCAAGACACATTAGCCAAGACACATTAGCCAAGACACATTAGACAAGACACCTTAGCCAAGACACCTTAGCCAAGACACCTTAGCCGAGAAACCTTAGCCAAGACACCTTAGCCAAGACACATTAGCCTAGACACCTTAGCACAGACACATTAGCCAAGACACCTTAGCCAAGACACCTTAGCAGAGACACCTAAGCAAAGACACCTTAGCCAAGACACTTTAGCCACGGCACATTAGCCAAGACACATTAGCCAAGACACATTAGCCAAGACACCTTAGCCAAGATACCTCAGCCAAGACACATTAGCCAAGACACATTAGCCAAGACACATTAGACAAGACACCTTAGCCAAGACACCTTAGCCAAAACACCTTAGCCGAGACACATTAGCCAAGACACCTTAGCCAAGACACATTAGCCAAGACACCTTAGCACAGACACATTAGCCAAGACACCTTAGCCAAGACACCTTAGCAGAGACACCTAAGCAAAGACACCTTAGCCAAGACACTTCAGCTAAGACACCTTAGCCAAGACACCTTAGCCAAGACACCTTAGCAAAGACACCTTAGCCAAGACACATTAGCCAAGACACATTAGCCAAGACACATTAGACAAGACACCTTAGCCAAGACACCTTAGCCAAGACACCTTAGCCGAGAAACCTTAGCCAAGACACCTTAGCCAAGACACATTAGCCAAGACACCTTAGCCAAGACACATTAGCCGAAACACATTAGTCATGACACATTAGCCAAGACACGTTAGCCAAGACACCTTAGCCAAGACACCTTAGCCAAGACACCTTAGCCAAGACACCTTAGCCAAGACACATAAGCCAAGACACATTAGCCAAGACACATTAGCCAAAACACCTTAGCCGAGAAACCTTAGCCAAGACACCTTAGCCAAGACACATTAGCCAAGACACCTTAGCACAGACACATTAGCCAAGACACCTTAGCCAAGACACCTTAGCAGAGACACCTAAGCAAAGACACCTTAGCCAAGACACTTCAGCTAAGACACCTTAGCCAAGACACCTTAGCCAAGACACATTAGCAAAGACACCTTAGCCAAGACACATTAGCCAAGACACCTTAGCCAAGACACCTTAGCCAAGACACTTCAGCTAAGACACCTTAGCCAAGACACCTTAGCCAAGACACCTTAGCAAAGACACCTTAGTCAAGACACATTAGCCAAGACACCTTAGCCAAGACACATTAGCCGAAACACATTAGTCATGACACATTAGCCAAGACACGTTAGCCAAGACACCTTAGCCAAGACACCTTAGCCAAGACACCCTAGCAGAGACACCTAAGCAAAGACACCTTAGCCAAGACACTTTAGCCACGGCACATTAGCCAAGACACATTAGCCAAGACACATTAGCCAAGACACCTTAGCCAAGATACCTCAGCCAAGACACATTAGCCAAGACACATTAGCCAAGACACATTAGACAAGACACCTTAGCCAAGACACCTTAGCCAAAACACCTTAGCCGAGAAACCTTAGCCAAGACACCTTAGCCAAGACACATTAGCCAAGACACCTTAGCACAGACACATTAGCCAAGACACCTTAGCCAAGACACCTTAGCAGAGACACCTAAGCAAAGACACCTTAGCCAAGACACTTCAGCTAAGACACCTTAGCCAAGACACCTTAGCCAAGACACCTTAGCAAAGACACCTTAGCCAAGACACATTAGCCAAGACACATTAGCCAAGACACCTTAGCCAAGACACTTCAGCTAAGACACCTTAGCCAAGACACCTTAGCCAAGACACCTTAGCAAAGACACCTTAGTCAAGACACATTAGCCAAGACACCTTAGCCAAGACACATTAGCCGAAACACATTAGTCATGACACATTAGCCAAGACACGTTAGCCAAGACACCTTAGCCAAGACACCTTAGCCAAGACACCTTAGCCAAGACACCTTAGCCAAGACACATAAGCCAAGACACATTAGCCAAGACACATTAGCCAAAACACCTTAGCCAAGACACATTAGCCAAGACACCTAAGCCAAGACATCTTAGCCAAGACACCTTAGCCAAGACACCTTAGCCAAGATACCTAAGCCAAGACACATTAGCCAAGACACATTAGCCAAGACACATTAGACAAGACACCTTAGCCAAGACACCTTAGCCAAGACACCTTAGCCGAGAAACCTTAGCCAAGACACCTTAGCCAAGACACATTAGCCAAGACACCTTAGCACAGACACATTAGCCAAGACATCTTAGCCAAGACACCTTAGCAGAGACACCTAAGCAAAGACACCTTAGCCAAAACACCTTAGCCAAGGCACCTTAGCCAAGACACATTAGCCAAGACACATTAGCCAAGACACCTTAGCCAAGACACCTTAGCCAAGACACCTTAGCCAAGACACATTAGCCAAGACACATTAGCCGAGACACCTTAGCCAAGACACCTTAGCCAAGACACCTTAGCCAAGACACCTTAGCCAAGACACCTTAGCCAAGGCACATTAGCCGAGACACATTAGCCAAGACACATTAGCCAAGACATATTTGCCAAGACACATTAGCCAAGACACCTTAGCCAAGACACATTAGCCGAAACACCTTAGCCAAGACATCTTAGCCAAGACACCTTAGCCAAGACACATTAGCCAAGACACATTAGCCAAGACACATTAGCCAAGACACATTAGCCAAGACACCTTAGCCAAGACACCTTAGCCAAGACACATTAGCCAAGACACATTAGCCAAGACACATTAACCAAGACACATTAGCCAAGACACATTAGCCAAGACACCTTAGCCAAGACACCTTAGCCAAGACACCTTAGCCAAGACACCTTAGCCAAGACACTTTAGCCAAGACACCTTAGCCAAGACACCTTAGCCAAGACACATTAGCCAAGACACCTTAGCCAAGACACATTAACAAAGACACATTAGCCAAGACACCTTAGCCAAGACACCTTAGCCAAGACACTTTAGCCAAGACACATTAACCTAGACACATTAGCCAAGACACATTAGCCGAGACACATTAGCCAAGACACCTTAGCCAAGACACCTTAGCCAAGACACATTAGCCAAGACACATTAGCCAAGACACATTAACCTAGACACATTAGCCAAGACACATTAGCCAAGACACCTTAGCCAAGACACCTTAGCCAAGACACCTTAGCCAAGACACCTTAGCCAAGACACTTTAGCCAAGACACTTTAGCCAAGACACATTAGCCAAGACACATTAGCCAAGACACTTAAGCAAATACACATTAGCCAAGACACCTTAGCCAAGAAACATTAGCCAAGACACCTTAGCCAAGAAACATTAGCCAAGACACCTTAGCCAAGACACATTAGCCAAGACACCTTAGCCAAGACACCTTAGCCGAGACACATTAGCCGAGACACATTAGCCAAGACACCTTAGCCAAGACACCTTAGCCAAGACACCTTAGCCAAGACACCTTAGCCAAGACACATTAGTCAAGACACATTAGCCAAGGCACATTAACCTAGACACATTACCCAAGACACATTAGCCAAGACACCTTAGCCAAGACACATTAGCCAAGACACATTAGCCAAGACACTTATGCCAAGACACCTTAGCCAAGACACCTTAGCCAAGAAACATTAGCCAAGACACATTAGCCAAGACACCTTAGCCAAGACACCTTAGCCAAGACACGTTAGCCAAGACACATTAGCCAAGACACATTAGCCAAGACACCTTAGCCAAGACACCTTAGCCAAGACACCTTAGCCAAGACACCTTAGTCAAGACACTTCAGCCAAGACACCTTAGCCAAGACACCTTAGCCAAGACACCTTAGCAAAGACACCTTAGCCAAGACACCTTAGCCAAGACACATTAGCCAAGACACCTTAGCCAAGACACATTAGCCGAAACACATTAGTCATGACACATTAGCCAAGACACCTTAGCCAAGACACCTTAGCCAAGACACCTTAGCCAAGACACCTTAGCCAAGACACCTTAGCCAAGACACATTAGCCAAGACACATTAGCCAAGACACATTAACCTAGACACATTAGCCAAGACACATTAGCCAAGACACCTTAGCCAAGACACATTAGCCAAGGCACATTAGCCAAGACACTTAAGCAAAGACACCTTAGCCAAGACACCATAATCAAGACACATTAGCCAAGACACCTTAGCCAAAACACCTTAGCCAAGACACTTAAGCTAAGACACATTAGCCAAGACACATTAGCCGAGACACCTTTGCCAAGACACCTTAGCCAAGACACCTTAACCAAGACACATTAGCCAAGACACCTTAGCCAAGACACCTTAGCCAAGACACATTAGCCAAGACACCTTAGCCAAGACACATAAGCCAAGACACCTTAGCCAAGACACATTAGCCAAGACACATTGGCATAAAAACCTTAGCCAAGACACCTTAGCCAAGACACCTTAGCCAAGACACCTTAGCAAAGACATATTAGCCAAGACACATTAGCCAAGACACATTAGCCAAGACACATTAACCAAGACACATTAGCCAAGACACATTAGCCAAGACACCTTAGCCAAGACACATTAGCCAAGACACATTAGCCAAGACACTTAAGCAAAGACACATTGGCAGAAAAACCTTAGCCAAGACACATTAGCCAAGACACCTTAGCCAAGACACATTAGCCAAGACACATTGGCAGAAAAACCTTAGCCAAGACACATTAGCCAAGACACCTTAGCCAAGAAACATTAGCCAAGACACCTTAGCCAAGACACATTAGCCAAGACACCTTAGCCAAGACACCTTAGCCGAGACACATTAGCCGAGACACCTTAGCCAAGACACCTTAGCCAAGACACCTTAGCCAAGACACCTTAGCCAAGACACCTTAGCCAAGACACATTAGCCAAGACACATTAGCCAAGACACATTAACCTACACACATTAGCCAAGACACATTAGCCAAGACACCTTAGCCAAGACACATTAGCCAAGACACATTAGCCAAGACACCTTAGCCAAGACACATTAACCAAGACACCTTAGCCAAGACACCTTAGCCGAGACACATTAGCCGAGACACATTAGCCAAGACACCTTAGCCAAGACACCTTAGCCAAGACACCTTAGCCAAGATACCTCAGCCAAGACACCTTAGCCAAGACACCTTAGCCAAGACACATTAGCCAAGATACATTAGCCAAGACACATTAACCTAGACACATTAGCCAAGACACATTAGCCAAGACACATTAGCCAAGACACCTTAGCCAAGACACCTTAGCCAAGACACCTTAGCCAGGACACCTTAGCCAAGACACATTAGCCAAGACACATTAGCCAAGACACCTTAGCCAAGACACATTAGCCAAGACACCTTAGCCAAGACACATTAACAAAGACACATTAGCCAAGACACCTTAGCCAAGACACCTTAGCCAAGACACATTAGCCAAGGCACATTAGCCAAGACACATTAGCCAAGACACCTTAGCCAAGACACCTTAGCCAAGACACCTTAGCCAAGACACCTTAGCCAAGACACTTCAGCCAAGACACCTTAGCCAAGACACCTTAGCCAAGACACCTTAGCAAAGACACCTTAGCCAAGACACCTTAGTCAAGACACATTAGCCAAGACACCTTAGCCAAGACACATTAGCCGAAACACATTAGTCATGACACATTAGCCAAGACACGTTAGCCAAGACACCTTAGCCAAGACACATTAGCCAAAACACCTTAGCCAAGACACATTAGCCAAGACACCTAAGCCAAGACATCTTAGCCAAGACACCTTAGCCAAGACACCTTAGCCAAGATACCTCAGCCAAGACACATTAGCCAAGACACATTAGACAAGACACCTTAGCCAAGACACCTTAGCCAAGACACCTTAGCCGAGAAACGTTAGCCAAGACACCTTAGCCAAGACACATTAGCCAAGACACATTAGCACAGACACATTAGCCAAGACACCTTAGCCAAGACACCTTAGCAGAGACACCTAAGCAAAGACACCTTAGCCAAGACACTTTAGCCACGGCACATTAGCCAAGACACATTAGCCAAGACACATTAGCCAAGACACCTCAGCCAAGACACCTTAGCCAAAACACATTAGCCAAGGCACCTTAGCCAAGATACATTAGCCAAGACACATTAGCCAAGACACCTTAGCCAAGACACCTTAGCCAAGACACCTTAGCCAAGACACATTAGCCAAGACACATTAGCCGAGACACCTTAGCCAAGACACCTTAGCCAAGACACCTTAGCCAAGACACCATAGCAAAGACACCTTAGCCAAGGCACATTAGCCGAGACACATTAGCCAAGACACATTAGCCAAGACACATTAGCCAAGACACATTAGCCAAGACACCTTAGCCAAGACACATTAGCCGAAACACATTAGTCATGACACATTAGCCAAGACACCTTAGCCAAGACATCTTAGCCAAGACACATTAGCCAAGACACCTTAGCCAAGACACATTAGCCAAGACACCTTAGCCAAGACACCTTAGCCAAGACACCTTAGCCAAGACACATTAGCCAAGACACATTAGCCAAGACACATTAGCCAAGACATCTTAGCCAAGACACATTGACCAAGACACATTAGCCAAGACACATTAGCCAAGACAGATTAGCCAAGACACCTTAGCCGAGACACCTTAGCCAAAACTCATTAGCCAAGACACATTAGCCAAGACACATTAGCCAAGACACATTAGCCAAGACACCTTAGCCAAGACACCTTAGCCAAGACACCTTAGCCAAGACACATTAGCCAAGACACATTAGCCAACACACATTAACCAAGACACCTTAGCCAAGACACCTTAGGAAAGACGCCTTAGCCAAGACACCTTAGCCAAGACACATTAGCCAAGACACATTAGCCAAGACACCTTAGCCAAGACACCTTAGCCAAGACACCTTAGCCAAGACACCTTAGCCAAGACACCTTAGCCAAGACAACTTAGCCGAAACACCTTAGCCAAGACACCTTAGCCGAGACACATTAGCCGAGACACATTAGCCAAGACACCTTAGCCAAGACACCTTAGCCAAGACACCTTAGCCAAGACACATTGGCCAAGACACATTAGCCAAGACACCTTAGCCAAGACACATTAGCCAAGACACCTTAGCCAAGACACTTTAGCCAAGACACCTTAGCCAAGACACATTAGCCAAGACACCTTAGCCAAGACACATTAGCCAAGACACATTAGCCAAGACACATTAGCCAAGACACATTAGCCAAGACACATTAGCCGAGACACCTTAGCCAAGACACCTTAGCCAAGACACATTAGCCGAGACACATTAGCCAAGACACATTAGCCGAGACACGTTAGCCAAGACACATTAGCCAAGACACATTAGCCAAGACACATTAGCCAAGACACCTTAGCCAAGACACCTTAGCCAAGACACATTAGCCGAGACACATTAGCCAAGACACATTAGCCAAGACACATTAGCCAAGACACCTTAGCCAAGACACCTTAGCCAAGACATATTAGCCAAGACACCTTAGCCGAGACACATTAGCCAAGACACATTAGCCAAGACACATTAGCCGAGACACCTTAGCCAAGACACCTTAGCCAAGACACATTAGCCAAGACACCTTAGCCACGACACCTTAGCCAAGACACATTAGCCAAGACACCTTAGCCAAGACACCTTAGCCAAGACACATTAGCCAAGACACATTAGCCAAGACACCTTAGCCAAGACACATTAGCCGAGACACATTAGCCAAGACACATTAGCCAAGACACATTAGCCAAGACACATTAGCCAAGACACATTAGCCGAGACACCTTAGCCAAGACACCTTAGCCAAGACACATTAGCCAAGACACATTAGCCGAGACACCTTAGCCAAGACACCTTAGCCAAGACACATTAGCCGAGACACATTAGCCAAGACACATTAGCCAAGACACCTTAGCCAAGACACCTTAGCCAAGACACCTTAGCCGAGACACATTAGCCAAGACACATTAGCCAAGACACCTTAGCCAAGACACATTAGCCAAGACACATTAGCCAAGACACATTAGCCGAGACACATTAGCCAAGACACATTAGCCAAGACACATTAGCCGAGACACCTTAGCCAAGACACCTTAGCCAAGACACATTAGCCAAGACACCTTAGCCAAGACACCTTAGCCACGACACCTTAGCCAAGACACATTAGCCAAGACACCTTAGCCAAGACACCTTAGCCAAGACACATTAGCCAAGACACATTAGCCAAGACACCTTAGCCAAGACACATTAGCCGAGACACATTAGCCAAGACACATTAGCCAAGACACATTAGCCAAGACACATTAGCCAAGACACCTTAGCCAAGACACATTAGCCGAGACACATTAGCCAAGACACATTAGCCAAGACACATTAGCCAAGACACATTAGCCAAGACACATTAGCCGAGACACCTTAGCCAAGACACCTTAGCCGAGACACATTAGCCAAGACACATTAGCCAAGACACATTAGCCAAGACACCTTAGCCAAGACACCTTAGCCGAGACACATTAGCCAAGACACATTAGCCAAGACACATTAGCCAAGACACATTAGCCAAGACACATTAGCCGAGACACCTTAGCCAAGACACCTTAGCCAAGACACATTAGCCAAGACACCTTAGCCAAGACACCTTAGCCACGACACCTTAGCCAAGACACCTTAGCCAAGACACCTTAGCCAAGACACCTTAGCCAAGACACATTAGCCAAGACACATTAGCCAAGACACCTTAGCCAAGACACATTAGCCGAGACACATTAGCCAAGACACATTAGCCAAGACACATTAGCCAAGACACATTAGCCAAGACACATTAGCCGAGACACCTTAGCCAGGACACCTTAGCCAAGACACATTAGCCGAGACACATTAGCCAAGACACATTAGCCAAGACACCTTAGCCAAGACACCTTAGCCAAGACACCTTAGTCGAGACACATTAGCCGAGACACATTAGCCAAGACACCTTAGCCAAGACACCTTAGCCGAGACACATTAGCCGAGACACATTAGCCAAAACACCTTAGCCAAGACACATTAGCCAAGACACCTTAGCCAAGACACATTAGCCAAAACACATTAGCCAAGACACCTTAGCCAAGACACATTAGCCAAGACACCTTAGCCAAGACACATTAGCCAAGACACCTTAGCCAAGACACATTAGCCAAAACACATTAGCCAAGACACCTTAGCCAAGACACCTTAGCCGAGACACATTAGCCAAGACACATTAGCCAAGACACATTAGCCAAGACACATTAGCCAAGACACATTAGCCAAGACACCTTAGCCAAGACACATTAGCCAAGACACATTAGCCGAGACACCTTAGCCGAGACACATTAGCCAAGACACATTAGCCAAGACACATTAGCCAAGACACATTAGCCAAGACACATTAGCCGAGACACCTTAGCCAAGACACATTAGCCAAGACACCTTAGCCAAGACACCTTAGCCAAGACACATTAGCCGAGACACATTAGCCAAGACACATTAGCCAAGACACATTAGCCAAGACACATTAGCCAAGACACCTTAGCCAAGACACATTAGCCAAGAGACCTTAGCCGAGACACATTAGCCGAGACACATTAGCCAAGACACATTAGCCAAGACACATTAGCCAAGACACATTAGCCAAGACACATTAGCCGAGACACCTTAGCCAAGACACCTTAGCCAAGACACATTAGCCGAGACACATTAGCCAAGACACATTAGCCAAGACACCTTAGCCAAGACACATTAGCCAAGACACCTTAGCCAAGACACCTTAGCCAAGACACATTAGCCAAGACACATTAGCCAAGACACCTTAGCCAAGACACCTTAGCCAAGACACATTAGCCAAGACACATTAGCCAAGACACCTTAGCCAAGACACCTTAGCCGAGACACATTAGCCAAGACACCTTAGCCAAGACACCTTAGCCGAGACACATTAGCCAAGACACATTAGCCAAGACACATTAGCCAAGACACATTAGCCAAGACACATTAGCCAAGACACCTTAGCCAAGACACATTAGCCAAGACACCTTAGCCGAGACACCTTAGCCGAGACACATTAGCCGAGACACATTAGCCAAGACACATTAGCCAAGACACCTTAGCCAAGACACATTAGCCAAGACACATTAGCCAAGACACATTAGCCAAGACACATTAGCCAAGACACATTAGCCAAGACACATTAGCCAAGACACATTAGCCGAGACACCTTAGCCAAGACACCTTAGCCAAGACACATTAGCCGAGACACAATAGCCAAGACACCTTAGCCAAGACACATTAGCCAAGACACCTTAGCCAAGACACCTTAGCCAAGACACATTAGCCGAGACACATTAGCCGAGACACATTAGCCAAGACACATTAGCCAAGACACATTAGCCGAGACACATTAGCCAAGACACCTTAGCCAAGACACTTAAGCTACGACACCTTAGCCAAGACACATAAACCGAGACACCTTAGCCAAGACACATTAGCCGAGACACATTAGCCAAGACACATTGGCCAAGACACATTAGCCAAGACACATTAGCCAAGACACCTTAGCCAAGACACCTTAGCCAAGACACATTAGCCGAGACACATTAGCCAAGACACATTAGCCAAGACACATTAGCCAAGACACATTAGCCAAGACACATTAGCCAGGACACATTAGCCAAGACACATTAGCCGAGACACCTTAGCCAAGACACATAAGCCGAGACACATTAGCCGAGAAACATTAGCCAAGACACATTAGCCGAGACACATTAGCCAAGACACCTTAGCCAAGACACTTAAGCTACGACACCTTAGCCAAGACACATAAACCGAGACACCTTAGCCAAGACACATTAGCCGAGACACATTAGCCAAGACACATTGGCCAAGACACATTAGCCAAGACACATTAGCCAAGACACATTAGCCAAGACACCTTAGCCAAGACACCTTAGCCGAGACACATTAGCCAAGACACATTAGCCAAGACACCTTAGCCAAGACACATTAGCCGAGACACCTTAGCCAAGACACTTTAGCCAAGACACCTTAGCCAAGACACCTTAGCCAAGACACATTAGCCACGATACCTTAGCCAAGACACATTAACCGAGACACCTTAGCCAAGACACATTAGCCAAGACACATTAGCCAAGACACCTTAGCCAAGACACATTAGCCAAGACACCTTAGCCAAGACACATTAGCGAAGACACATTAGCCAAGACACATTAGCCAAGACACCTTAGCCGAGACACATTAGCCAAGACACATTAGCCAAGACACATTAGCCACGACACCTTAGCCAAGACACATTAACCGAGACACCTTAGCCAAGACACCTTAGCCAAGACACCTTAGCCAAGACACATTAGCCAAGACACATTAGCCAAGACACCTTAGCCAAGACACCTTAGCCACGACACATTAGCCAAGACACATTAGCCAAGACACCTTAGCCATGACACATTAGCCAAGACACCTTAGCCAAGACACTTTAGCTACGACACATTAGCCAAGACACATAAACTGAGACACCTTAGCCAAGACACATTAGCCAAGACACCTTAGCCAAGACACTTTAGCCAAGACACATTAGCCAAGACACCTTAGCCAAGACACATTAGCCAAGGCACATTGGCCAAGACACATTAGCCAAGACACCTTAGAAAAGACACATTAGCCAAGACACCTTAGCCAAGACACCTTAGCCACGACACATTAGCCGAGACACCTTAGCCAAGACACCTTAGCCAAGACACATTAGCCGAGACACATTAGCCAAGACACATTAGCCAAGACACCTTAGCCAAGACACCTTAGCCAAGACACATTAGCCAAGACACATTAGCCAAGACACCTTAGCCAAGACACCTTAGCCAAGACACATTAGCCAAGACACATTAGCCAAGACACATTAGCCAAGACACATTAGCCGAGACACCTTAGCCAAGACACCTTAGCCAAGACACATTAGCCAAGACACCTTAGCCAAGACACCTTAGCCACGACACCTTAGCCAAGACACATTAGCCAAGACACATTAGCCAAGACACATTAGCCAAGACACATTAGCCAAGACACCTTAGCCAAGACACCTTAGCCAAGACATATTAGCCAAGACACCTTAGCCGAGACACATTAGCCAAGACACATTAGCCAAGACACATTAGCCACGACACCTTAGCCAAGACACATTAACCGAGACACCTTAGCCAAGACACCTTAGCCAAGACACCTTAGCCAAGACACATTAGCCAAGACACATTAGCCAAGACACATTAGCCAAGACACATTAGCCAAGACACATTAGTCAAGACACCTTAGCCAAGACACCTTAGCCAAGACATATTAGCCAAGACACCTTAGCCGAGACACATTAGCCAAGACACATTAGCCAAGACACATTAGCCGAGACACCTTAGCCAAGACACCTTAGCCAAGACACATTAGCCAAGACACCTTAGCCACGACACCTTAGCCAAGACACATTAGCCAAGACACCTTAGCCAAGACACCTTAGCCAAGACACATTAGCCAAGACACATTAGCCAAGACACCTTAGCCAAGACACATTAGCCGAGACACATTAGCCAAGACACATTAGCCAAGACACATTAGCCGAGACACCTTAGCCAAGACACCTTAGCCAAGACACATTAGCCGAGACACATTAGCCAAGACACATTAGCCAAGACACCTTAGCCAAGACACCTTAGCCAAGACACCTTAGCCGAGACACATTAGCCAAGACACATTAGCCAAGACACATTAGCCAAGACACATTAGCCGAGACACCTTAGCCAAGACACCTTAGCCAAGACACATTAGCCAAGACACCTTAGCCAAGACACCTTAGCCACGACACCTTAGCCAAGACACATTAGCCAAGACACCTTAGCCAAGACACCTTAGCCAAGACACATTAGCCAAGACACATTAGCCAAGACACCTTAGCCAAGACACATTAGCCGAGACACATTAGCCAAGACACATTAGCCAAGACACATTAGCCAAGACACATTAGCCAAGACACATTAGCCAAGACACCTTAGCCAAGACACATTAGCCGAGACACATTAGCCAAGACACATTAGCCAAGACACATTAGCCAAGACACATTAGCCAAGACACATTAGCCGAGACACCTTAGCCAAGACACCTTAGCCGAGACACATTAGCCAAGACACATTAGCCAAGACACATTAGCCAAGACACCTTAGCCAAGACACCTTAGCCGAGACACATTAGCCAAGACACATTAGCCAAGACACATTAGCCAAGACACATTAGCCAAGACACATTAGCCGAGACACCTTAGCCAAGACACCTTAGCCAAGACACATTAGCCAAGACACCTTAGCCAAGACACCTTAGCCACGACACCTTAGCCACGACACCTTAGCCAAGACACATTAGCCAAGACACCTTAGCCAAGACACCTTAGCCAAGACACATTAGCCAAGACACATTAGCCAAGACACCTTAGCCAAGACACATTAGCCGAGACACATTAGCCAAGACACATTAGCCAAGACACATTAGCCAAGACACCTTAGCCGAGACACATTAGCCGAGACACCTTAGCCAAGACACCTTAGCCAAGACACATTAGCCGAGACACATTAGCCAAGACACATTAGCCAAGACACCTTAGCCAAGACACCTTAGCCAAGACACCTTAGCCGAGACACATTAGCCGAGACACATTAGCCAAGACACCTTAGCCAAGACACCTTAGCCGAGACACATTAGCCGAGACACATTAGCAAAAACACCTTAGCCAAGACACATTAGCCAAGACACCTTAGCCAAGACACATTAGCCAAAACACATTAGCCAAGACACCTTAGCCAAGACACATTAGCCAAGACACCTTAGCCAAGACACATTAGCCAAGACACCTTAGCCAAGACACATTAGCCAAAACACATTAGCCAAGACACCTTAGCCAAGACACCTTAGCCGAGACACATTAGCCAAGACACATTAGCCAAGACACATTAGCCAAGACACCTTAGCCAAGACACCTTAGCCGAGACACATTAGCCGAGACACATTAGCCAAGACACATTAGCCAAGACACATTAGCCAAGACACATTAGCCAAGACACATTAGCCGAGACACCTTAGCCAAGACACATTAGCCAAGACACCTTAGCCAAGACACCTTAGCCAAGACACATTAGCCGAGACACATTAGCCAAGACACATTAGCCAAGACACATTAGCCAAGACACATTAGCCAAGACACCTTAGCCAAGACACATTAGCCAAGAGACCTTAGCCGAGACACATTAGCCGAGACACATTAGCCAAGACACATTAGCCAAGACACATTAGCCAAGACACATTAGCCAAGACACATTAGCCGAGACACCTTAGCCAAGACACCTTAGCCAAGACACATTAGCCGAGACACATTAGCCAAGACACATTAGCCAAGACACCTTAGCCAAGACACATTAGCCAAGACACCTTAGCCAAGACACCTTAGCCAAGACACATTAGCCAAGACACATTAGCCAAGACACCTTAGCCAAGACACCTTAGCCAAGACACATTAGCCAAGACACATTAGCCAAGACACCTTAGCCAAGACACCTTAGCCGAGACACATTAGCCAAGACACCTTAGCCAAGACACCTTAGCCGAGACACATTAGCCAAGACACATTAGCCAAGACACATTAGCCAAGACACATTAGCCAAGACACATTAGCCAAGACACCTTAGCCAAGACACATTAGCCAAGACACCTTAGCCGAGACACCTTAGCCGAGACACATTAGCCGAGACACATTAGCCAAGACACATTAGCCAAGACACCTTAGCCAAGACACATTAGCCAAGACACATTAGCCAAGACACATTAGCCAAGACACATTAGCCAAGACACATTAGCCAAGACACATTAGCCAAGACACATTAGCCGAGACACCTTAGCCAAGACACCTTAGCCAAGACACATTAGCCGAGACACAATAGCCAAGACACATTAGCCAAGACACATTAGCCAAGACACATTAGCCAAGACACCTTAGCCAAGACACCTTAGCCAAGACACATTAGCCGAGACACATTAGCCGAGACACATTAGCCAAGACACATTAGCCGAGACACATTAGCCAAGACACCTTAGCCAAGACACTTAAGCTACGACACCTTAGCCAAGACACATAAACCGAGACACCTTAGCCAAGACACATTAGCCGAGACACATTAGCCAAGACACATTGGCCAAGACACATTAGCCAAGACACATTAGCCAAGACACCTTAGCCAAGACACCTTAGCCAAGACACATTAGCCGAGACACATTAGCCAAGACACATTAGCCAAGACACATTAGCCAAGACACATTAGCCAAGACACATTAGCCAAGACACATTAGCCAAGACACATTAGCCGAGACACCTTAGCCAAGACACATAAGCCGAGACACATTAGCCGAGAAACATTAGCCAAGACACATTAGCCGAGACACATTAGCCAAGACACCTTAGCCAAGACACTTAAGCTACGACACCTTAGCCAAGACACATAAACCGAGACACCTTAGCCAAGACACATTAGCCGAGACACATTAGCCAAGACACATTAGCCAAGACACATTAGCCAAGACACCTTAGCCAAGACACCTTAGCCGAGACACATTAGCCAAGACACATTAGCCAAGACACCTTAGCCAAGACACATTAGCCGAGACACCTTAGCCAAGACACTTTAGCCAAGACACCTTAGCCAAGACACCTTAGCCAAGACACATTAGCCACGACACCTTAGCCAAGACACATTAACCGAGACACATTAGCCAAGACACATTAGCCAAGACACATTAGCCAAGACACCTTAGCCAAGACACATTAGCCAAGACACCTTAGCCAAGACGCATTAGCGAAGACACATTAGCCAAGACACATTAGCCAAGACACCTTAGCCAAGACACATTAGCCAAGACACATTAGCCAAGACACCTTAGCCAAGACACCTTAGCCAAGACACATTAGCCGAGACACCTTAGCCAAGAAACATTAGCCGAGACACATTAGCCGAGACACATTAGCCAAGACACATTAGCCACGACACCTTAGCCAAGACACATTAGCCAAGACACATTAGCCAAGACACATTAGCCAAGACACCTTAGCCAAGACACCTTAGCCGAGACACCTTAGCCAAGAAACATTAGCCGAGACACATTAGCCAAGACACCTTAGCCAAGACACCTTAGCCAAGACACATTAGCCAAGACACCTTAGCCGAGACACATTAGCCGAGACACATTAGCCAAGACACATTAGCCAAGACACCTTAGCCAAGACACATTAGCCGAGACACATTAGCCAAGACACATTAGCCAAGACACCTTAGCCGAGACACATTAGCCAAGACACCTAAGCCAAGACACTTTAGCCAAGACACATTAGCCAAGACACATTAGCCAAGACACATTAGCCAAGACACATTAGCCAAGACACCTTAGCCAAGACACCTTAGCCAAGACACATTAGCCAAGACACCTAAGCCGAGACACATTAGCCAAGACACCTTAGCCAACACACCTTAGCCAAGACACCTTAGCCGAGACACATTAGCCAAGACACATTAGCCAAGACACATTAGCCAAGACACCTTAGCCAAGACACCTTAGCCGAGACACCTTAGCCAAGAAACATTAGCCGAGACACATTAGCCAAGACACATTAGCCAAGACACCTTAGCCAAGACACATTAGCCAAGACACATTAGCCAAGACACATTAGCCAAGACACATTAGCCAAGACACCTTAGCCAAGACACCTTAGCCAAGACACATTAGCCAAGACACATTAGCCAAGACACATTAGCCAAGACACATTAGCCAAGACACCTTAGCCAAGACACCTTAGCCAAGACACCTTAGCCAAGACACTTTAGCCAAGACACCTTAGCCGAGACACCTTAGCCAAGAAACATTAGCCGAGACACATTAGCCAAGACACATTAGCCAAGACACCTTAGCCAAGACACATTAGCCAAGACACATTAGCCAAGACACATTAGCCAAGACACATTAGCCAAGACACCTTAGCCAAGACACCTTAGCCAAGACACATTAGCCAAGACACATTAGCCAAGACACATTAGCCAAGACACATTAGCCAAGACACATTAGCCGAGACACATTAGCCAAGACACCTTAGCCAAGACACTTAAGCTACGACACCTTAGCCAAGACACATAAACCGAGACACCTTAGCCAAGACACATTAGCCGAGACACATTAGCCAAGACACATTAGCCAAGACACATTAGCCAAGACACCTTAGCCAAGACACCTTAGCCGAGACACATTAGCCAAGACACATTAGCCAAGACACCTTAGCCAAGACACATTAGCCGAGACACCTTAGCCAAGACACTTTAGCCAAGACACCTTAGCCAAGACACCTTAGCCAAGACACATTAGCCACGACACCTTAGCCAAGACACATTAACCGAGACACATTAGCCAAGACACATTAGCCAAGACACATTAGCCAAGACACCTTAGCCAAGACACATTAGCCAAGACACCTTAGCCAAGACGCATTAGCGAAGACACATTAGCCAAGACACATTAGCCAAGACACCTTAGCCAAGACACATTAGCCAAGACACATTAGCCAAGACACCTTAGCCAAGACACCTTAGCCAAGACACATTAGCCGAGACACCTTAGCCAAGAAACATTAGCCGAGACACATTAGCCAAGACACATTAGCGAAGACACATTAGCCACGACACCTTAGCCAAGACACATTAGCCAAGACACATTAGCCAAGACACATTAGCCAAGACACATTAGCCAAGACACCTTAGCCGAGACACCTTAGCCAAGAAACATTAGCCGAGACACATTAGCCAAGACACCTTAGCCAAGACACCTTAGCCAAGACACATTAGCCAAGACACCTTAGCCGAGACACATTAGCCGAGACACATTAGCCAAGACACATTAGCCAAGACACCTTAGCCAAGACACATTAGCCGAGACACATTAGCCAAGACACATTAGCCAAGACACCTTAGCCGAGACACATTAGCCAAGACACCTAAGCCAAGACACTTTAGCCAAGACACATTAGCCAAGACACATTAGCCAAGACACATTAGCCAAGACACATTAGCCAAGACACATTAGCCAAGACACCTTAGCCAAGACACCTTAGCCAAGACACCTTAGCCAAGACACATTAGCCAAGACACCTAAGCCGAGACACATTAGCCAAGACACCTTAGCCAACACACCTTAGCCAAGACACCTTAGCCGAGACACATTAGCCAAGACACATTAGCCAAGACACATTAGCCAAGACACCTTAGCCAAGACACCTTAGCCGAGACACCTTAGCCAAGAAACATTAGCCGAGACACATTAGCCAAGACACATTAGCCAAGACACCTTAGCCAAGACACATTAGCCAAGACACATTAGCCAAGACACATTAGCCAAGACACATTAGCCAAGACACCTTAGCCAAGACACCTTAGCCAAGACACATTAGCCAAGACACATTAGCCAAGACACATTAGCCAAGACACATTAGCCAAGACACCTTAGCCAAGACACCTTAGCCAAGACACCTTAGCCAAGACACTTTAGCCGAGACACATTAGCCAAGACACATTAGCCAAGACACCTTAGCCAAGACACATTAGCTAAGACACATTAGCCAAGACACATTAGCCAAGACACATTAGCCAAGACACCTTAGCCAAGACACCTTAGCCAAGACACATTAGCCAAGACACCTTAGCCGAGACACATTAGCCGAGACACATTAGCCAAGACACATTAGCCAAGACACCTTAGCCAAGACACATTAGCCAAAACACCTTAGCCAAGACACCTTAGCCAAGAAACATAAGCCAAGACACATTAGCCAAGACACCTTAGCCAAGACACATTAGCCGAGACACATTAGCCAAGACACATTAGCCAAGACACATTAGCCAAGACACATTAGCCAAGACACATTAGCCAAGACACCTTAGCCAAGACACATTAGCCAAGACACCTTAGCCGAGACACATTAGCCGAGACACATTAGCCAAGACACCTTAGCCAAGACGACACATTAGCCGAGACACATTAGCCAACACAATAGCCAAGACACATTAGCCAAGACACATTAGCCAAGACACCTTAGCCAAGACACCTTAGCCAAGACACATTAGCCAAGACACCTTAGCCGAGACACATTAGCCGAGACACATTAGCCAAGACACATTAGCCAAGACACCTTAGCCAAGACACATTAGCCAAGACACCTTAGCCAAGACACCTTAGCCAAGAAACATAAGCCAAGACACATTAGCCAAGACACCTTAGCCAAGACACATTAGCCGAGACACATTAGCCAAGACACATTAGCCAAGACACATTAGCCAAGACACATTAGCCAAGACACATTAGCCAAGACACCTTAGCCAAGACACATTAGCCAAGACACCTTAGCCGAGACACATTAGCCGAGACACATTAGCCAAGACACCTTAGCCAAGACACATTAGCCAAGACACATTAGCCAACACAATAGCCAAGACACATTAGCCAAGACACATTAGCCAAGACACCTTAGCCAAGACACATTAGCCAAGACACATTAGCCAAGACACCTTAGCCAAGACACCTTAGCCGAGACACATTAGCCAAGACACATTAGCCAAGACACATTAGCCAAGACACTTTAGCCAAGACACCTTAGCCGAGAAACATTAGCCGAGACACATTAGCCAAGACACATTAGCCAAGACACATTAGCCAAGACACATTAGCCAAGACACCTTAGCCAAGACACAGTAGCCAAGACACCTTAGCCGAGACACATAAGCCGAGACACCTTAGCCGAGACACATTAGCTAAGACACCTTAGCCAAGACACATTAGCCGAGACACATTAGCCAAGACACATTAGCCAAGACACATTAGCCAAGACACATTAGCCAAGACACATTAGCCAAGACACATTAGACAAGACACCCTAGCCAAGACACATTAGCCAAGACACCTTAGCCGAGACACATTCGCCGAGACACATTAGCCAAGACACATTAGCCAAGACACATTAGCCAAGACACATTAGCCAAGACACATTAGCCAAGACACATTAGCCAAGACACATTAGCCAAGACACATTAGCCGAGACACCTTAGCCAAGAAACCTTAGCCAAGACACCTTAGCCGAGACACATTAGCCAAGACACTTTAGCCAAGACACCTTAGCCGAGACACATTAGCCAAGACACCTTAGCCAAGACACCTTAGCCAAGACACCTTAGCCAAGACACCTTAGCCGAGACACATTAGCCAAGACACATTAGCCAAGACACCTTAGCCAAGACATCTTAGCCAAGACACAATAGCCAAGACACCTTAGCCAAGACACCTTAGCCAAGACACCTTAGCCAAGAAACATAAGCCAAAACACATTAGCCAAGACAACTTAGCCAAGACACATTAGCCGAGACACATTAGCCAAGACACATTAGCCAAGACACATTAGCCAAGACACATTAGCCAAGACACATTAGCCAAGACACCTTAGCCAAGACACATTAGCCAAGACACCTTAGCCGAGACACATTAGCCGAGACACATTAGCCAAGACACATTAGCCAAGACACATTAGCCAAGACACATTAGCCAACACAATAGCCAAGACACATTAGCCAAGACACATTAGCCAAGACACCTTAGCCATGACACCTTAGCCAAGACACATTAGCCAAGACACCTTAGCCGAGACACATTAGCCGAGACACATTAGCCAAGACACATTAGCCAAGACACCTTAGCCAAGACACATTAGCCAAGACACCTTAGCCAAGACACCTTAGCCAAGAAACATAAGCCAAGACACATTAGCCAAGACACCTTAGCCAAGACACATTAGCCGAGACACATTAGCCAAGACACATTAGCCAAGACACTTTAGCCAAGACACATTAGCAAAGACACATTAGCCAAGACACCTTAGCCAAGACACATTAGCCAAGACACCTTAGCCGAGACACATTAGCCGAGACACATTAGCCAAGACACCTTAGCCAAGACACATTAGCCAAGACACATTAGCCAACACAATAGCCAAGACACATTAGCCAAGACACATTAGCCAAGACACCTTAGCCAAGACACATTAGCCAAGACACATTAGCCAAGACACCTTAGCCAAGACACCTTAGCCGAGACACATTAGCCAAGACACATTAGCCAAGACACATTAGCCAAGACACATTAGCCAAGACACCTTAGCCGAGAAACATTAGCCGAGACACATTAGCCAAGACACATTAGCCAAGACACATTAGCCAAGACACATTAGCCAAGACACCTTAGCCAAGACACATTAGCCAAGACACCTTAGCCGAGACACATTAGCCGAGACACATTAGCCGAGACACATTAGCTAAGACACCTTAGCCAAGACACATTAGCCGAGACACATTAGCCAAGACACATTAGCCAAGACACATTAGCCAAGACACATTAGCCAAGACACATTAGCCAAGACACCTTAGCCAAGACACATTAGCCAAGACACCTTAGCCGAGACACATTCGCCGAGACACATTAGCCAAGACACATTAGCCAAGACACATTAGCCAAGACACATTAGCCAAGACACATTAGCCAAGACACATTAGCCAAGACACATTAGCCAAGACACATTAGCCGAGACACCTTAGCCAAGAAACCTTAGCCAAGACACCTTAGCCGAGACACATTAGCCGAGACACATTAGCCAAGACACATTAGCCAAGACACGTTAGCCAAGACACATAAACCGAGACTTCTTAGCCAAGACACATTAGCCAAGACACCTTAGCCAAGACACATTAGCCAAGACACATTAGCCAAGACACATTAGCCAAGACACATTAGCCAAGACACCTTAGCCAAGACACCTTAGCCAAGACACATTAGCCTAGACACATTAGCCAAGACACCTTAGCCAAGACACATTAGCCAAGACACATTAGCCAAGACACATTAGCCAAGACACCTTAGCCAAGACACATTAGCCAAGACACATTAGCCAAGACACCTTAGCCAAGACACATTAGCCGAGACACATTAGCCAAGACACATTAGAAAAGACACATTAGCCTAGACACATTAGCCAAGACACCTTAGCCGAGACACATTAGCCAAGACACATTAGCCAAGACACCTTAGCCAAGACACCTTAGCCAAGACACATTAGCCAAGACACCTTAGCCAAGACACATAAGCCAAGACACCTTAGCCAAGACACCTTAGCCAAGACACATTAGCCAAGACACATTAGCCAAGACACATTAGCCAAGACACCTTAGCCAAAACACATTAGCCAAGACACCTTAGCTAAGACACCTTAGCCAAGACACATTAGCCAAGACACCTTAGCCAAGACACCTTAGCCAAGACACTTTAGCCTAGACACATTAGCCGAGACACCTTAGCCAAGACACTTTAGCCAAGACACCTTAGCCTAGACACATTAGCCAAGACACCTTAGCCAAGACACTTTAGCCAAGACACATTAGCCAAGACACATAAGCCGACACACATTAGCCAAGACACATTAGCCAAGACACCTTAGCCAAGACACATGAGCCAAGACACCTTAGCCAACACACCTTAGCCAAGACGTTTTAGCCAAGACACATTAGCCAAGACACCTTAGCCAAGACACATTAGCCAAGACACCTTAGCCAAGACACCTTAGCCAAGACACCTTAGCCAAGACACCTTAGCCAAGACACCTTAGCCAAGACACTTTAGCCAAGACACCTTAGCCGAGACACATTAGCCAAGACACCTTAGCCAAGACACATTAGCCAAGACACCTTAGCCAAGACACCTTAGCCAAGACACCTTAGCCAAGACACCTTAGCCAAGACACCTTAGCCAAGACACCTTAGCCAAGACACCTTAGCCAAGACACTTTAGCCGAGACACATTAGCCAAGACACCTTAGCCAAGACACTTTAGCCAAGACACATTAGCCAAGACACCTTAGCCAAGACACCTTAGCCGAGACACATTAGCCAAGACACCTAAGCCAAGACACTTTAGCCAAGACACATTAGCCAAGACACCTTAGCCAAGACACCTTAGCCAAGACACATTAGCCAAGACACCTTAGCCAAGACACCTTAGCCGAGACACATTAGCCAAGACACCTTAGCCAAGACACCTTAGCCAAGACACCTTAGCCAAGACACCTTAGCCAAGACACCTTAGCCAAGACACCTTAGCCAAGGCACATTAGCCAAGACACCTTAGCCGAGACACCTTAGCCAAGACACTTTAGCCAAGACACCTTAGCCGAGACACATTAGCCAAGACACCTTAGCCAAGACACCTTAGCCAAGACACCTTAGCCAAGACACCTTAGCCAAGACACCTTAGCCAAGACACCTTAGCCAAGACACCTTAGCCGAGACACATTAGCCAAGACACATTAGCCAAGACACCGTAGCCAAGACACCTTAGCCAAGACACATTAGCCGAGACACATTAGCCAAGACACCTAAGCCAAGACACATTAGCCGAGACACATTAGCCGAGACACATTACCCAAGACACATTAGCCAAGACACATTAGCCAAGACACCTTAGCCAAGACACATTAGCCGAGACACATTAGCCAAGACACCTTAGCCAAGACACCTTAGCCAAGACACATTAGCCAAGACACCTTAGCCAAGACACCTTAGCCAAGACACCTTAGCCAAGACACTTTAGCCAAGACACCTTAGCCAAGACACATTAGCCAAGACACATTAGCCAAGACACATTAGCCAAGAAACCGTAGCCAAGACACCTTAGCCAAGACACATTAGCCGAGACACATTAGCCAAGACACCTAAGCCAAGACACATTAGCCGAGACACATTAGCCAAGACACCTTAGCCAAGACACATTAGCCAAGACACATTAGCCAAGACACCTTAGCCAAGACACATTAGCCGAGACACCTTAGCCAAGACACCTTAGCTAAGACACCTTAGCCGAGACACATTAGCCAAGACACCTTAGCCAAGACACATTAGCCAAGACACATTAGCCGAGACACATTAGCCAAGACACCTTAGCCAAGACACATTAGCCGAGACACATTAGCCAAGACACATTAGCCGAGACACATTAGCCAAGACACCTTAGCCAAGACACATTAGCCAAGACACATTAGCCAAGACACCTTAGCCAAGACACATTAGCCGATACACATTAGCCAAGACACCTTAGCCAAGACACCTTAGCCAAGACACATTAGCCAAGACACCTTAGCCAAGACACCTTAGCCAAGACACCTTAGCCAAGACACTTTAGCCGAGACACTTTAGCCAAGACACCTTAGCCAAGACACCTTAGCAAAGACACATTAGCCGAGACACATTAGCCAAGACACCTTAGCCAAGACACATTAGCCGAGACACCTTAGCCGAGACACATTAGCCAAGACACCTTAGCCAAGACACATTAGCCAAGACACATTAGCCAAGACACCTTAGCCAAGACAAATTAGCCAAGACACCTCAGCCAAGACACATTAGCCGAGACACATTAGCCAAGACACCTTAGCCAAGACACCTTAGCCAAGACACCTTAGCCGAGACACATTAGCCAAGACACCTAAGCCAAGACACTTTAGCCAAGACACATTAGCCAAGACACATTAGCCAAGACACCTTAGCCGAGACACATTAGCCAAGACACCTTAGCCAAGACACCTTAGCCAAGACACCTTAGCCAAGACACCTTAGCCAAGACACCTTGGCCAAGACACATTAGCCGAGACACCTTAGCCGAGACACATTAGCCAAGACACTTTAGCCAAGACACATTAGCCAAGACACATTAGCCAAGACACCTTAGCCAAGACACATTAGCCGAGACACCTTAGCCGAGACACATTAGCCAAGACACTTTAGCCAAGACACATTAGCCAAGACACATTAGCCAAGACACCTTAGCCAAGACATATTAGCCAAGACACCTCAGCCAAGACACATTAGCCGAGACACATTAGCCAAGACACCTTAGCCAAGACACCTTAGCCAAGACACCTTAGCCGAGACACATTAGCCAAGACACCTAAGCCAAGACACTTTAGCCAAGACACATTAGCCAAGACACATTAGCCAAGACACCTTAGCCGAGACACATTAGCCAAGACACCTTAGCCAAGACACCTTAGCCAAGACACCTTAGCCAAGACACCTTAGCCAAGACACCTTGGCCAAGACACCTTAGCCAAGACACCTTAGCCAAGACACATTAGCCAAGACACATTAGCCAAGACACCTTAGCCAAGACACCTTAGCCAAGACACCTTAACCAAGACACCTTAGCCAAGACACCTTAGTCAAGACACCTTAGCCAAGACACATTAGCCGAGACACATTAGCCAAGACACCTTAGCCAAGACACCTTAGCCAAGACACCTTAGCCAAGACACCTTAGCCAAGACACATTAGCCGAGACACATTAGCCAAGACACCTTAGCCAAGACACCTTAGCCAAGACACCTTAGCCAAGACACCTTAGCCAAGACACATTAGCCGAGACACATTAGCCAAGACACCTTAGCCAAGACACCTTAGCCAAGACACATTAGCCAAGACACCTTAGCCAAGACACCTTAGCCAAGACACATTAGCCGAGACACATTAGCCAAGACACCTTAGCCAAGACACCTTAGCCAAGACACCTTAGCCAAGACACCTTAGCCAAGACACATTAGCCGAGACACATTAGCCAAGACACCTTAGCCAAGACACATTACCCAAGACACATTAGCCAAGACACCTTAGCCAAGACACCTTAGCCAAGACACATTAGCCAAGACACTTTAGCCAAGACACCTTAGCCAAGACACATTAGCCGAGACACATTAGCCAAGACACCTTAGCCAAGACACCTTAGCCAAGACACATTAGCCAAGACACCTTAGTCAAGACACCTTAGCCGAGACACATTAGCCAAGACACCTAAGCCAAGACACTTTAGCCAAGACACCTTAGCCGAGACACATTAGCCAAGACACCTTAGCCAAGACACCTTAGCCAAGACACCTTAGCCGAGACACATTAGCCAAGACACCTTAGCCAAGACACCTTAGCCAAGACACATTAGCCAAGACACCTTAGTCAAGACACCTTAGCCAAGACACCTTAGCCAAGACACATTAGCCAAGACACATTAGCCAAGACACATTAGCCAAGACACCTTAGCCAAGACACCTTAGCCAAGACACCTTAACCAAGACACCTTAGCCAAGACACCTTAGCCAAGACACCTTAGCCAAGACACATTAGCCGAGACACATTAGCCAAGACACATTAGCCAAGACACCTTAGCCAAGACACCTTAGCCAAGACACCTTAGCCAAGACACCTTAGCCAAGACACATTAGCCGAGACACATTAGCCAAGACACCTTAGCCAAGACACATTAGCCAAGACACCTTAGCCAAGACACCTTAGCCAAGACACCTTAGAAAAGACACTTTAGCCGAGACACATTAGCCAAGACACATTAGCCAAGACACATTAGCCAAGACACCTTAGCCGAGACACATTAGCCAAGACACCTTAGCCAAGACACCTTAGCCAAGACACCTTAGCCAAGACACCTTAGCCAAGACACCTTAGCCAAGACACCTTAGCCAAGACACCTTAGCCAAGACACATTAGCCAAGACACTTTAGCCAAGACACTTTAGCCAAGACACCTTAGCCGAGACACTTTAGCCAAGACACATTAGCCAAGACACATTAGCCAAGACACCTTAGCCAAGACACCTTAGCCAAGACACCTTAGCCAAGACACATTAGCCGAGACACATTAGCCAAGACACCTTAGCCAAGACACATTAGCCGAGACACATTAGCCAAGACACATTAGCCGAGACACATTAGCCAAGACACCTTAGCCAAGACACATTAGCCAAGACACATTAGCCAAGACACCTTAGCCAAGACACATTAGCCGATACACATTAGCCAAGACACCTTAGCCAAGACACCTTAGCCAAGACACCTTAGCCAAGACACCTTAGCCAAGACACCTAAGCCAAGACACTTTAGCCAAGACACCTTAGCCAAGACACCTTAGCCAAGACACCTTAGCAAAGACACATTAGCCGAGACACATTAGCCAAGACACATTAGCCAAGACACCTTAGCCAAGACAAATTAGCCAAGACACCTCAGCCAAGACACCTTAGCCAAGACTTATTAGCCAAGACACCTTAGCCAAGACACATTAGCCAAGACACCTTAGCCAAGACACATTAGCCAAGACACTTTAGCCAAGACACCTTAGCCGAGACACATTAGCCAAGACACCTTAGCCAAGACACCTTAGCCAAGACACCTTAGCCAAGACACCTTAGCCACGACACATTAACCAAGACACCTTAGCCAAGACACATTAGCCAAGACACCTTAGCCAAGACACCTTAGCCAAGACACATTAGCCAAGACACATTAGCCAAGACACCTTAGCCAAGACACCTTAGCCAAGACACCTTAGCCAAGACACCTTAGCCAAGACACATTAGCCAAGACACCTTAGCCAAGACACCTTAGCCAAGACACCGTAGCCAAGACACCTTAGCCAAGACACCTTAGCCAAGACACATTAGCCAAGACACCTTAGCCAAGACACATTAGCCAAGACACCTTAGCCAAGAAACCTTAGCCAAGACACATTAGCCAAGACACATTAGCCAAGACACCTTAGCCAAGACACCTTAGCCAAGACACCTTAGCCAAGACACATTAGCCAAGACACCTTAGCCAAGACACATTAGCCAAGACACCTTAGCCAAGACACCTTAGCCAAGACACCTTAGCCAAGACACCTTAGCCAAGACACATTAGCCAAGACACCTTAGCCAAGACACCTTAGCCAAGACACATTAGCCGAGACACATTAGCCAAGACACCTTAGCCAAGACACCTTAGCCAAGACACCTTAGCCAAGACACCTTAGCCAAGACACATTAGCCAAGACACCTTAGCCAAGACACTTTAGCCAAGACACATTAGCCAAGACACCTTAGCCAAGACACCTTAGCCAAGACACCTTAGCCAAGACACATTAGCCAAGACACTTTAGCCAAGACACCTTAGCCAAGACACATTAGCCGAGACACATTAGCCAAGACACCTTAGCCAAGACACCTTAGCCAAGACACATTAGCCAAGACACCTTAGTCAAGACACCTTAGCCGAGACACATTAGCCAAGACACCTAAGCCAAGACACTTTAGCCAAGACACCTTAGCCGAGACACCTTAGCCAAGACACCTTAGCCAAGACACCTTAGCCAAGACACCTTAGCCGAGACACATTAGCCAAGACACCTTAGCCAAGACACCTTAGCCAAGACACATTAGCCAAGACACCTTAGTCAAGACACCTTAGCCAAGACACCTTAGCCAAGACACATTAGCCAAGACACATTAGCCAAGACACATTAGCCAAGACACCTTAGCCAAGACACCTTAGCCAAGACACCTTAACCAAGACACCTTAGCCAAGACACCTTAGCCAAGACACCTTAGCCAAGACACATTAGCCGAGACACATTAGCCAAGACACCTTAGCCAAGACACTTTAGCCGAGACACCTTAGCCAAGACACCTTAGCCAAGACACCTTAGCCAAGACACATTAGCCGAGACACATTAGCCAAGACACCTTAGCCAAGACACCTTCGCCAAGACACCTTAGCCAAGACACCTTAGCCAAGACACATTAGCCAAGACACTTTAGCCAAGACACTTTAGCCAAGACACCTTAGCCGAGACACATTAGCCAAGACACCTTAGCCAAGACACATTAGCCAAGACACCTTAGCCAAGACACCTTAGCCGAGACACCTTAGCCAAGACACATTAGCCAAGACACCTTAGCCAAGACACCTTAGCCGAGACACATTAGCCAAGGCACCTTAGCCAAGACACCTTAGCCAAGACACCTTAGCCAAGACACCTTAGCCAAGACACCTTAGCCAAGACACCTTAGCCAAGACACATTAGCCAAGACACTTTAGCCAAGACACTTTAGCCAAGACACCTTAGCCGAGACACATTAGCCAAGACACCTTAGCCAAGACACATTAGCCAAGACACCTTAGCCAAGACACCTTAGCCGAGACACCTTAGCCAAGACACATTAGCCAAGACACCTTAGCCAAGACACCTTAGCCAAGACACCTTAGCCAAGACACTTTAGCCGAGACACATTAGCCAAGACACCTTAGCCGAGACACATTAGCCAAAACACCTTAGCCAAGACACCTTAGCTAAGATACCTTAGCCAAGACACATTAGCCAAGACACCTTAGCCAAGACACATTAGCCAAGACACCTTAGCCGAGACACATTAGCCAAGACAAATTAGCCAAGACACCTTAGCCAAGAAACTTTAGCCAAGACACATTAGCCAAGACACCTTAGCCGAGGCACATTAGCCAAGACACCTTAGCCAAGACACATTAGCCAAGACACATTAGCCAAGACACCTTAGCCAAGACACCTTAGCCAAGACACCTTAGCCAAGACACCTTAGCCAAGACACATTAGCCAAGACACCTTAGCCAAGACACCTTAGCCAAGACACTTTAGCCAAGACACATTAGCCAAGACACCTTAGCCGAGACACATTAGCCAAGACACCTTAGCCAAGACACATTAGCCAAGACACATTAGCCAAGACACCTTAGCCAAGACACCTTAGCCAAGACACATTAGCCGAGACACATTAGCCAAGACACCTTAGCCAAGACACCTTAGCCAAGACACCTTAGCCAAGACACATTAGCCAAGACACCTTAGCCAAAACACATTAGCCAAGACACCTTAGCCAAGACACCTTAGCCAAGACACCTTAGCCAAGACACCTTAGCCAAGACACTTTAGCCGAGACACATTAGCCAAGACACCTTAGCCAAGACACCTTAGCCAAGACACCTTAGCCAAGACACCTTAGCCAAGACACATTAGCCAAGACACCTTAGCCAAGACACTTCAGCCAAGACACCTTAGCCAAGACACCTTAGTCAAGACACATTAGCCAAGACACCTTAGCCGAGACACCTTAGCCGAGACACATTAGCCAAGACACCTTAGCCAAGACACCTTAGCCAAGACACCTTAGCCAAGACACATTAGCCAAGACACTTTAGCCGAGACACATTAGCCAAGACACCTTAGCCAAGACACCTTAGCCAAGACACCTTAGCCAAGACACCTTAGCCAAGACACCTTAGCCGAGACACATTAGCCAAGACACCTTAGCCAAGACACCTTAGCCAAGACACCTTAGCCAAGACACATTAGCCAAGACACATTAGCCAAGACACCTTAGCCAAGACACATTAGCCAAGACACCTTAGCCAAAACACATTAGCCAAGACACCTTAGCTAAGACACCTTAGCCAAGACACATTAGCCAAGACACCTTAGCCAAGACACCTTAGCCAAGACACTTTAGCCTAGACACATTAGCCGAGACACCTTAGCCAAGACACCTTAGCCAAGACACATTAGCCGAGACACATTAGCCAAGACACCTTAGCCAAGACACATTAGCCAAGACACCTTAGCCTAGACACATTAGCCAAGACACCTTAGCCAAGACACTTTAGCCAAGACACATTAGCCAAGACACATTAGCCAAGACACATAAGCCGAGACACATTAGCCAAGACACATTAGCCAAGACACCTTAGCCAAGACACATTAGCCAAGACACCTTAGCCAACACACCTTAGCCAAGACGTTTTAGCCAAGACACATTAGCCAAGACACCTTAGCCAAGACACATTAGCCAAGACACCTTAGCCAAGACACCTTAGCCAAGACACCTTAGCCAAGACACCTTAGCCAAGACACCTTAGCCAAGACACCTAAGCCAAGACACTTTAGCCAAGACACCTTAGCCGAGACACATTAGCCAAGACACCTTAGCCAAGACACATTAGCCAAGACACCTTATCCAAGACACCTTAGCCAAGACACCTTAGCCAAGACACCTTAGCCAAGACACCTTAGCCAAGACACCTTAGCCAAGACACCTTAGCCAAGACACCTTAGCCAAGACACATTAGCCAAGACACCTTAGCCGAGACACATTTGCCAAGACACTTTAGCCAAGACACATTACCCAAGACACATTAGCCAAGACACCTTAGCCAAGACACCTTAGCCAAGACACCTTAGCCAAGACACCTTAGCCAAGACACTTTAGCCGAGACACATTAGCCAAGACACCTTAGCCAAGACACTTTAGCCAAGACACATTAGCCAAGACACCTTAGCCAAGACACCTTAGCCGAGACACATTAGCCAAGACACCTAAGCCAAGACACTTTAGCCAAGACACATTAGCCAAGACACCTTAGCCAAGACACCTTAGCCAAGACACATTAGCCAAGACACCTTAGCCAAGACACCTTAGCCGAGACACATTAGCCAAGACACCTTAGCCAAGACACATTAGCCAAGACACCTTAGCCAAGACACCTTAGCCAAGACACCTTAGCCAAGACACCTTGACCAAGGCACATTAGCCAAGACACCTTAGCCGAGACACCTTAGCCAAGACACTTTAGCCAAGACACCTTAGCCGAGACACATTAGCCAAGACACCTTAGCCAAGACACCTTAGCCAAGACACCTTAGCCAAGACACCTTAGCCAAGACACCTTAGCCAAGACACCTTAGCCGAGACACATTAGCCAAGACACATTACCCAAGACACATTAGCCAAGACACCGTAGCCAAGACACCTTAGCCAAGACACATTAGCCGAGACACATTAGCCAAGACACCTTAGCCAAGACACATTAGCCGAGACACATTAGCCAAGACACATTACCCAAGACACCTTAGCCAAGACACATTAGCCAAGACACCTTAGCCGAGACACATTTGCCAAGACACTTTAGCCAAGACACCTTAGCCGAGACACATTAGCCAAGACACCTTAGCCAAGACACCTTAGCCGAGACACATTAGCCAAGACACATTACCCAAGACACATTAGCCAAGACACCGTAGCCAAGACACCTTAGCCAAGACACATTAGGCGAGACACATTAGCCAAGACACCTTAGCCAAGACACCTTAGCCAAGACACATTAGCCAAGACACCTTAGCCAAGACACCTTAGCCAAGACACCTTAGCCAAGACACTTTAGCCAAGACACCTTAGCCAAGACACATTAGCCAAGACACATTAGCCAAGACACATTAGCCAAGACACCGTAGCCAAGACACCTTAGCCAAGACACATTAGCCAAGACACATTAGCCAAGACACCTAAGCCAAGACACATTAGCCGAGACACATTAGCCAAGACACCTTAGCCAAGACACATTAGCCAAGACACATTAGCCAAGACACCTTAGCCAAGACACATTAGCCGAGACACCTTAGTCAAGACACCTTAGCCAAGACACCTTAGCCGAGACACATTAGCCAAGACACCTTAGCCAAGAAACATTAGCCAAGACACATTAGCCGAGACACATTAGCCAAGACACCTTAGCCAAGACACATTAGCCGAGACACATTAGCCAAGACACATTAGCCGAGACACATTAGCCAAGACACCTTAGCCAAGACACATTAGCCAAGACACATTGACCAAGACACATTAGCCAAGACACATTAGCCGATACACATTAGCCAAGACACCTTAGCCAAGACACCTTAGCCAAGACACATTAGCCAAGACACCTTAGCCAAGACACCTTAGCCAAGACACCTTAGCCAAGACACTTTAGCCGAGACACTTTAGCCAAGACACCTTAGCCAAGACACCTTAGCAAAGACACATTAGCCGAGACACATTAGCCAAGACACATTAGCCAAGACACCTTAGCCAAGACAAATTAGCCAAGACACCTCAGCCAAGACACCTTAGCCAAGACACATTAGCCAAGACACCTTAGCCAAGACACATTAGCCAAGACACCTTAGCCAAGACACCTTAGCAAAGACACATTAGCCAAGACACATTGGCCGAGACACCTTAGCCAAGACACATTAGCCAAGACACATTAGCCAAGACACCTTAGCCAAGACACCTTAGCCAAGACACCTTAGCCAAGACACCTTAGCCAAGACACATTAGCCAAGACACCTTAGCCAAGACACATTAGCCGAGACACCTTAGCCAAGACACATTAGCCAAGACACCTTAGCCAAGACACCTTAGCCAAGACACCTTAGCCAAGACACATTAGCCAAGACACCTTAGCCAAGACACATTAGCCAAGACACCTTAGCCAAGACACCTTAGCCAAGACACCTTAGCCAAGACACCTTAGCCAAGACACCTTAGCCAAGACACCTTAGCCAAGACACTTTAGCCAAGACACCTTAGCCGAGACACATTAGCCGAGACACATTAGCCAAGACACCTTAGCCAAGACACCTTAGCCAAGACACATTAGCCAAGACACCTTAGTCAAGACACCTTAGCCGAGACACATTAGCCAAAACACCTTAGCCAAGACACCTTAGCCAAGACACATTAGCCGAGACACATTAGCCAAGACACCTTAGCCAAGACACCTTAGCCAAGACACCTTAGCCAAGACACCTTAGCCAAGACACATTAGCCGAGACACATTAGCCAAGACACATTAGCCAAGACACCTTAGCCAAGACACATTAGCCAAGACACCTTAGCCAAGACACCTTAGCCAAGACACCTTAGCCAAGACACATTAGCCAAGACACTTTAGCCAAGACACCTTAGCCAAGACACATTAGCCGAGACACATTAGCCAAGACACCTTAGCCAAGACACCTTAGCCAAGACACATTAGCCAAGACACCTTAGTCAAGACACCTTAGCCGAGACACATTAGCCAAGACACCTAAGCCAAGACACTTTAGCCAAGACACCTCAGCCGAGACACATTAGCCAAGACACCTTAGCCAAGACACCTTAGCCAAGACACCTTAGCCGAGACACATTTGCCAAGACACTTTAGCCAAGACACCTTAGCCAAGACACCTTAGCCAAGACACCTTAGCCGAGACACATTAGCCAAGACACCTTAGCCAAGACACCTTAGCCAAGACACCTCAGCCAAGACACCTTAGCCAAGACACCTTAGCCAAGACACTTTAGCCAAGACACCTTAGCCGAGACACATTTGCAGAGACACTTAAGCCAAGACACCTTAGCCGAGACACATTAGCCAAGACACCTTAGCCAAGACACCTTAGCCAAGACACCTTAGCCAAGACACCTTAGCCAAGACACCTTAGCCAAGACACATTAGCCAAGACACTTTAGCCAAGACACCTTAGCCGAGACACATTAGCCGAGACACATTAGCCAAGACACCTTAGCCAAGACACATTAGCCAAGACACCTTAGTCAAGACACCTTAGTCAAGACACCTTAGCCGAGACACATTAGCCAAGACACCTTAGCCAAGATACCTTAGCCAAGACACATTAGCCGAGACACATTAGCCAAGACACCTTAGCCAAGACACCTTAGCCAAGACACCTTAGCCAAGACACCTTAGCCAAGACACATTAGCCGAGACACATTAGCCAAGACACCTTAGCCAAGACACCTTAGCCAAGACACATTAGCCAAGACACCTTAGCCAAGACACCTTAGCCAAGACACCTTAGCCAAGACACATTAGCCAAGACACTTTAGCCAAGACACCTTAGCCAAGACACATTAGCCGAGACACATTAGCCAAGACACCTTAGCCAAGACACATTAGCCAAGACACCTTAGCCAAGACACATTAGCCAAGACACCTTAGCCAAAACACATTAGCCAAGACACCTTAGCTAAGACACCTTAGCCAAGACACATTAGCCAAGACACCTTAGCCAAGACACCTTAGCCAAGACACTTTAGCCTAGACACATTAGCCGAGACACCTTAGCCAAGACACTTTAGCCAAGACACATTAGCCGAGACACATTAGCCAAGACACCTTAGCCAAGACACATTAGCCAAGACACCTTAGCCTAGACACATTAGCCAAGACACCTTAGCCAAGACACTTTAGCCAAGACACATTAGCCAAGACACATTAGCCAAGACACATAAGCCGAGACACATTAGCCAAGACACATTAGCCAAGACACCTTAGCCAAGACACATTAGCCAAGACACCTTAGCCAAGACACCTTAGCCAAGACACCTTAGCCAAGACACATTAGCCAAGACACCTTAGCCAAGACACATTAGCCAAGACACCTTAGCCAAGACACCTTAGCCAAGACACCTTAGCCAAGACACCTTAGCCAAGACACTTTAGCCAAGACACCTTAGCCGAGACACATTAGCCGAGACACATTAGCCAAGACACCTTAGCCAAGACACCTTAGCCAAGACACATTAGCCAAGACACCTTAGCCAAGACACCTTAGCCAAGACACATTAGCCAAGACACATTAGCCGAGACACCTTAGCCAAGACACATTAGCCAAGACACATTAGCCAAGACACCTTAGCCAAGACACCTTAGCCAAGACACCTTAGCCAAGACACATTAGCCAAGACACCTTAGCCAAGACACCTTAGCCAAGACACCTTAGCCAAGACACTTTAGCCGAGACACTTTAGCCAAGACACCTTAGCCAAGACACATTAGCCAAGACACCTTAGCCAAGACACCTTAGCCAAGACACCTTAGCCAAGGCACTTTAGCCGAGACACTTTAGCCAAGACACATTAGCCAAGACACCTTAGCCAAGACACCTTAGCCAAGACACATTAGCCAAGACACCTTAGTCAAGACACCTTAGCCGAGACACATTAGCCAAGACACCTTAGCCAAGACACCTTAGCCAAGACACATTAGCCGAGACACATTAGCCAAGACACCTTAGCCAAGACACCTTAGCCAAGACACCTTAGCCAAGACACCTTAGCCAAGACACATTAGCCGAGACACATTAGCCAAGACACCTTAGCCAAGACACCTTAGCCAAGACACATTAGCCAAGACACCTTAGCCAAGACACCTTAGCCAAGACACCTTAGCCAAGACACATTAGCCAAGACACTTTAGCCAAGACACCTTAGCCAAGACACATTAGCCGAGACACATTAGCCAAGACACCTTAGCCAAGACACCTTAGCCAAGACACATTAGCCAAGACACCTTAGTCAAGACACCTTAGCCGAGACACATTAGCCAAGACACCTTAGCCAAGACACATTAGCCAAGACACATTAGCCGAGACACATTAGCTAAGACACCTTAGCCAAGACACATTAGCCGAGACACATTAGCCAAGACACATTAGCCGAGACACATTAGCCAAGACACCTTAGCCAAGACAAATTAGCCAAGACACATTGACCAAGACACCTTAGCCAAGACACATTAGCCGATATACATTAGCCAAGACACCTTAGCCAAGACACCTTAGCCAAGACACATTAGCCAAGACACCTTAGCCAAGACACCTTAGCCAAGACACCTTAGCCAAGACACTTTAGCCGAGACACTTTAGCCAAGACACCTTAGCCAAGACACCTTAGCAAAGACACATTAGCCGAGACACATTAGCCAAGACACATTAGCCAAGACACCTTAGCCAAGACAAATTAGCCAAGACACCTCAGCCAAGACACCTTAGCCAAGACACATTAGCCAAGACACCTTAGCCAAGACACCTTAGCCAAGACACCTTAGCCAAGACACCTTAGCAAAGACACATTAGCCAAGACACATTAGCCGAGACACCTTAGCCAAGACACATTAGCCAAGACACATTAGCCAAGACACCTTAGCCAAGACACCTTAGCCAAGACACCTTAGCCAAGACACCTTAGCCAAGACACATTAGCCAAGACACCTTAGCCAAGACACATTAGCCGAGACACCTTAGCCAAGACACATTAGCCAAGACACCTTAGCCAAGACAACTTAGCCAAGACACCTTAGCCAAGACACATTAGCCAAGACACCTTAGCCAAGACACATTAGCCAAGACACCTTAGCCAAGACACCTTAGCCAAGACACCTTAGCCAAGACACCTTAGCCAAGACACCTTAGCCAAGACACCTTAGCCAAGACACTTTAGCCAAGACACCTTAGCCGAGACACATTAGCCGAGACACATTAGCCAAGACACCTTAGCCAAGACACCTTAGCCAAGACACATTAGCCAAGACAACTTAGTCAAGACACCTTAGCCGAGACACATTAGCCTAGACACATTAGCCGAGACACATTAGCCAAGACACCTTAGCCAAGACACCTTAGCCAAGACACATTAGCCAAGACACCTTAGCCAAGACACCTTAGCCAAGACACCTTAGCCAAGACACATTAGCCGAGACACATTAGCCAAGACACCTTAGCCAAGACACATTAGCCAAGACACCTTAGCCAAGACACATTAGCCAAGACACCTTAGCCAAAACACATTAGCCAAGACACCTTAGCTAAGACACCTTAGCCAAGACACATTAGCCAAGACACCTTAGCCAAGACACCTTAGCCAAGACACTTTAGCCAAGACACATTAGCCGAGACACCTTAGCCAAGACACTTTAGCCAAGACACATTAGCCGAGACACATTAGCCAAGACACCTTAGCCAAGACACATTAGCCAAGACACCTTAGCCTAGACACATTAGCCAAGACACCTTAGCCAAGACACTTTAGCCAAGACACATAAGCCGAGACACATTAGCCAAGACACATTAGCCAAGACACCTTAGCCAAGACACATTAGCCAAGACACCTTAGCCAAGACACCTTAGCCAAGACACATTAGCCAAGACACATTAGCCAAGACACCTTAGCCAAGACACCTAAGCCAATAATTATTAGCCAAGACACATTAGCCAAGACACATTAGCCAAGACACCTTAGCCAAGACACCTTAGCCAAGACACATTAGCCAAGACACCTTAGCAAAGACACATTAGCCAAGACACACTAGCCAAGACACATTAGCCAAGACACCTTAGCCAAGACACCTTAGCCAAGACACATTAGCCAAGACACATTAGCCAAGACACATTAGCCAAGACACATTAGCCAAGACACATTAGCCAAGACACCTTAGCCAAGACACCTTAGCCAAGACACATTAGCCAAGACACATTAGCCAAGACACATTAGCCAAGACACCTTAGCCAAGACACATTAGCCAAGACACCTTAGCCAAGACACATTAGCCAAGACACCTTAGCCAAGACACATTAGCCAAGACACCTTAGCCAAGACACATTAGCCAAGACACATTAGCCAAGACACATAAGCCAAGACACCTTAGCCAAGACACCTTAGCCAAGACACATTAGCCAAGACACATTAGCCAAGACACATTAGCCAAGACACATTAGCCAAGACACATTAGCCAAGACACCTTAGCCAAGACACCTTAGCCAAGACACATTAGCCAAGACACCTTAGCCAAGACACATTAGCCAAGACACCTTAGCCAAGACACATTAGCCAAGACACATTAGCCAAGACACCTTAGCCAAGACACCTTAGCCAAGACACCTTAGCCAAAACACATTAGCCAAGACACATTAGCCAAGACACATTAGCCAAGACACATTAGCCAAGACACATTAGCCAAGACACCTTAGCCAAGACACCTTAGCCAAGACACATTAGCCAAGACACCTTAGCCAAGACACATTAGCCAAGACACCTTAGCCAAGACACATTAGCCAAGACACCTTAGCCAAGACACCTTAGCCAAGACACCTTAGCCAAGACACCTTAGCCAAGACACATTAGCCAAGACACATTAGCCAAGACACCTTAGCCAAGACACATTAGCCAAGACACCTTAGCCAAGACACATTAGCCAAGACACATTAGCCAAGACACCTTAGCCAAGACACCTTAGCCAAGACACCTTAGCCAAGACACATTAGCCAAGACACATTAGCCGAGACACATTAGCCAAGACACATTAGCCAAGACACCTTAGCCAAGACACCTTAGCCAAGACACCTTAGCCAAG
This sequence comes from Anopheles funestus, assembly GCF_943734845.2. NCBI lineage: Eukaryota > Metazoa > Arthropoda > Insecta > Diptera > Culicidae > Anopheles > Anopheles funestus. The sequence continues at coordinate 305,829 of NW_026045353.1, forward strand.
ACACATTAGCCAAGACACATTAGCCAAGACACCTTAGCCAAGACACATTAGCCAAGACACCTTAGCCAAGACACATTAGCCAAGACACATTAGCCAAGACACCTTAGCCAAGACACATTAGCCAAGACACCTTAGCCAAGACACATTAGCCAAGACACATTAGCCAAGACACCTTAGCCAAGACACATTAGCCAAGACACCTTAGCCAAGACACATTAGCCAAGACACATTAGCCAAGACACCTTAGCCAAGACACCTTAGCCAAGACACCTTAGCCAAGACACATTAGCCAAGACACATTAGCCGAGACACATTAGCCAAGACACATTAGCCGAGACACCTTAGCCAAGACACATTAGCCAAGACACATTAGCCAAGACACATTAGCCAAGACACATTAGCCAAGACACCTTAGCCAAGACACATAAGCCAAGACACCTTAGCCGAGACACATTAGCCAAGACACCTTAGCCAAGACACCTTAGCCAAGACACATTAGCCAAGACACCTTAGCCAAGACACCTTAGCCAAGATACATTAGCCAAGACACCTTAGCCAAGACACCTTAGCCAAGACACCTTAGCCAAGACACATTAGCCAAGACACCTTAGCCAAGACACCTTAGCCAAAACACATTAGCCAAGACACCTTAGCCAAGACACATTAGCCAAGACACCTTAGCCAAGACACATTAGCCAAGACACATTAGCCAAGACACATTAGCCAAGACACCTTAGCCAAGACACCTTAGCCAAGACACATTAGCCAACACATTAGCCAAGACACATTAGCCAAGACACATTAGCCAAGACACATTAGCCAAGACACCTTAGCCAAGACACCTTAGCCAAGACACATTAGCCAAGACACATTAGCCAAGACACCTTAGCCAAGACACCTTAGCCAAGACACATTAGCCAGGACACCTTAGCCAAGACACATTAGCCAAGACACCTTAGCCAAGACACATTAGCCAAGACACCTTAGCCAAGACACATTAGCCAAGACACATTAGCCAAGACACCTTAGCCAAGACACCTTAGCCAAGACACCTTAGCCAAGACACATTAGCCAAGACACATTAGCCAAGACACATTAGCCAAGACACATTAGCCAAGACACATTAGCCAAGACACCTTAGCCAAGACACCTTAGCCAAGACACATTAGCCAAGACACCTTAGCCAAGACACATTAGCCAAGACACCTTAGCCAAAACACATTAGCCAAGACACCTTAGCCAAGACACATTAGCGAAGACACATTAGCCAAGACACCTTAGCCAAGACACCTTAGCCAAGACACCTTAGCCAAAACACATTAGCCAAGACACATTAGCCAAGACACATTAGCCAAGACACATTAGCCAAGACACATTAGCCAAGACACCTTAGCCAAGACACCTTAGCCAAGACACATTAGCCAAGACACCTTAGCCAAGACACATTAGCCAAGACACCTTAGCTAAGACACATTAGCCAAGACACCTTAGCCAAGACACCTTAGCCAAGACACCTTAGCCAAGACACCTTAGCCAAGACACATTAGCCAAGACACATTAGCCAAGACACCTTAGCCAAGACACATTAGCCAAGACACATTAGCCAAGACACCTTAGCCAAGACACCTTAGCCAAGACACCTTAGCCAAGACACATTAGCCAAGACACATTAGCCAAGACACCTTAGCCAAGACACATTAGCCAAGACACCTTAGCCAAGACACCTTAGCCAAGACACCTTAGCCAAGACACCTTAGCCAAGACACATTAGCCAAGACACATAAGCCAAGACACATTAGCCAAGACACCTTAGCCAAGACACCTTAGCCAAGACACATTAGCCAAGACACCTTAGCCAAGACACATTAGCCAAGACACCTTAGCCAAGACACATTAGCCAAGACACCTTAGCCAAGACACATTAGCCAAGACACATTAGCCAAGACACCTTAGCCAAGACACCTTAGCCAAGACACCTTAGCCAAGACACATTAGCCAAGACACATTAGCCAAGACACATTAGCCAAGACACATTAGCCAAGACACATTAGCCAAGACACCTTAGCCAAGACACATTAGCCAAGACACATTAGCCAAGACACCTTAGCCAAGACACCTTAGCCAAGACACATTAGCCAAGACACCTTAGCCAAGACACATTAGCCAAGACACCTTAGCCAAGACACATTAGCCAAGACACCTTAGCCAAGACACATTAGCCAAGACACATTAGCCAAGACACCTTAGCCAAGACACCTTAGCCAAGACACATTAGCCAAGACACATTAGCCAAGACACATTAGCCAAGACACATTAGCCAAGACACCTTAGCCAAGACACCTTAGCCAAGACACATTAGCCAAGACACATTAGCCAAGACACATTAGCCAAGACACATTAGCCAAGACACCTTAGCCAAGACACATTAGCCAAGATACCTTAGCCAAGACACATTAGCCAAGACACATTAGCCAAGACACCTTAGCCAAGACACATTAGCCAAGACACCTTAGCCAAGACACATTAGCCGAGACACATTAGCCAAGACACCTTAGCCAAGACACATTAGCCAAGACACCTTAGCCAAGACACATTAGCCAAGACACCTTAGCCAAGACACATTAGCCGAGACACATTAGCCAAGACACCTTAGCCGAGACACATTAGCCAAGACACCTTAGCCAAGACACATTAGCCAAGACACCTTAGCCAAGACACCTTAGCCAAGACACATGAGCCAAGACACCTTAGCCAAGACACCTTAGCCAAGACACCTTAGCCAAGACACCTTAGCCAAGACACATTAGCCGAGACACATTAGCCAAGACACCTTAGCCAAGACACATTAGCCAAGACACCTTAGCCAAGACACCTTAGCCAAGACAAATTAGCCGAGACACATTAGCCAAGACACCTTAGCCGAGACACATTAGCCAAGACACATTAGCCAAGACACATTAGCCAAGACACCTTAAACAAGACACATTAGCCAAGACACCTTAGCCAAGACACATTAGCCAAGACACCTTAGCCAAGACACCTTAGCCAAGACACATTAGCCAAGACACCTTAGCCAAGACACCTTAGCCAAGACACATTAGCCGAGACACATTAGCCAAGACACCTTAGCCAAGACACATTAGCCAAGACACATTAGCCAAGACACCTTAGCCAAGACACATTAGCCAAGACACATTAGCCAAGACACCTTAGCCAAGACACCTTAGCCAAGACACATTAGCCAAGACACCTTAGCCAAGACACCTTAGCCAAGACACATTAGCCGAGACACATTAGCCAAGACACCTTAGCCAAGACACCTTAGCCAAGACACATTAGCCAAGACACTTTAGCCAAGACACATTAGCCAAGACACCTTAGCCAAGACACCTTAGCCAAGACACATTAGCCAAGACACCTTAGCCAAGACACCTTAGCCAAGACACATTAGCCAAGACACCTTAGCCAAGACACATTAGCCAAGACACCTTAGCCAAGACACCTTAGCCAAGACACATTAGCCGAGACACATTAGCCAAGACACCTTAGCCAAGACACATTAGCCGAGACACATTAGCCAAGACACCTTAGCCAAGACACATTAGCCAAGACACCTTAGCCAAGACACATTAGCCAAGACACCTTAGCCAAGACACATTAGCCAAGACACCTTAGCCAAGACACATTAGCCAAGACACATTAGCCAAGACACCTTAGCCAAGACACCTTAGCCAAGACACATTAGCCAAGACACCTTAGCCAAGACACATTAGCCAAGACACATTAGCCAAGTCACATTAGCCAAGACACATTAGCCAAGACACCTTAGCCAAGACACCTTAGCCACGACACCTTAGCCAAGACACATTAGCCAAGACACATTAGCCAAGACACCTTAGCCAAGACACATTAGCCAAGACACCTTAGCCAAGACACCTTAGCAGAGACACCTTAGCCAAGACACCTTAGCCAAGACACATTAGCCAAGACACATAAGCCAAGACACATTAACCAAGACACCTTAGCCAAGACACCTTAGCCAAGACACATTAGCCAAGACACCTTAGCCAAGACACATTAGCCAAGACACCTTAGCCAAGACACATTAGCCAAGACACCTTAGCCAAGACACATTAGCCAAGACACATTAGCCAAGACACCTTAGCCAAGACACCTTAGCCAAGACACCTTAAACAAGACACATTAGCCAAGACACCATAGCCAAGACACATTAGCCAAGACACCTTAGCCAAGACACCTTAGCCAAGACACATTAGCCAAGACACCTTAGCCAAGACACCTTAGCCAAGACACATTAGCCAAGACACCTTAGCCAAGACACCTTAGCCAAGACACATTAGCCAAGACACCTTAGCCAAGACACATTAGCCAAGACACCTTAGCCAAGACACTTTAGCCGAGACACATTAGCCAAGACACCTTAGCCGAGACACATTAGCCAAGACACCTTAGCCAAGACACATTAGCCAAGACACCTTAGCCAAGACACCTTAGCCAAGACACATTAGCCAAGACACCTTAGCCAAGACACATTAGCCAAGACACATTAGCCAAGACACCTTAAACAAGACACATTAGCCAAGACACCTTAGCCAAGACACATTAGCCAAGACACCTTAGCCAAGACACCTTAGCCAAGACACATTAGCCAAGACACCTTAGCCAAGACACCTTAGCCAAGACACATTAGCCGAGACACATTAGCCAAGACACCTTAGCCAAGACACATTAGCCAAGACACCTTAGCCAAGACACCTTAGCCAAGACACATTAGCCAAGACACCTTAGCCAAGACACATTAGCCAAGACACCTTAGCCACGACACATTAGCCGAGACACATTAGCCAAGACACCTTAGCCGAGACACATTAGCCAAGACACCTTAGCCAAGACACATTAGCCAAGACACATTAGCCAAGACACCTTAGCCAAGACACATTAGCCAAGACACCTTAGCCAAGACACATTAGCCAAGACACATTAGCCAAGACACCTTAGCCAAGACACATTAGCCAAGACACCTTAGCCAAGACACCTTAGCCAAGACACATTAGCCAAGACACCTTAGCCAAGACACATTAGCCAAGACACCTTAGCCAAGACACATTAGCCAAGACACCTTAGCCAAGACACATTAGCCAAGACACATTAGCCAAGACACCTTAGCCAAGACACCTTAGCCAAGACACCTTAGCCAAGACACCTTAGCCAAGACACATTAGCCGAGACACCTTAGCCAAGACACCTTAGCCAAGACACATTAGCCAAGACACCTTAGCCAAGACACATTAGCCAAGACACCTTAGCCAAGACACATTAGCCAAGACACCTTAGCCAAGACACATTAGCCAAGACACCTTAGCCAAGACACATTAGCCAAGACACATTAGCCAAGACACCTTAGCCAAGACACCTTAGCCAAGTCACATTAGCCAAGACACCTTAGCCAAGACACCTTAGCCAAGACACCTTAGCCAAGACACATTAGCCAAGACACATTAGCCAAGACACCTTAGCCAAGACACATTAGCCAAGACACCTTAGCCAAGACACCTTAGCCAAGACACCTTAGCCAAGACACCTTAGCCAAGACACATTAGCCAAGACACATTAGCCAAGACACCTTAGCCAAGACACCTTAGCCAAGACACATTAGCCAAGACACCTTAGCCAAGACACATTAGCCAAGACACCTTAGCCAAGACACATTAGCCAAGACACCTTAGCCAAGACACATTAGCCAAGACACATTAGCCAAGACACCTTAGCCAAGACACCTTAGCCAAGACACATTAGCCAAGACACCTTAGCCAAGACACATTAGCCAAGACACCTTAGCCAAGACACATTAGCCAAGACACCTTAGCCGAGACACATTAGCCAAGACACCTTAGCCAAGACACATTAGCCAAGACACCTTAGCCAAGACACCTTAGCCAAGACACATGAGCCAAGACACCTTAGCCAAGACACATTAGCCAAGACACCTTAGCCAAGACACCTTAGCCAAGACACATTAGCCGAGACACATTAGCCAAGACACCTTAGCCAAGACACATTAGCCGAGACACATTAGCCAAGACACCTTAGCCAAGACACATTAGCCAAGACACCTTAGCCAAGACACATTAGCCAAGACACCTTAGCCAAGACACCTTAGCCAAGACACCTTAGCCAAGACACCTTAGCCAAGACACATTAGCCGAGACACATTAGCCAAGACACCTTAGCCGAGACACATTAGCCAAGACACATTAGCCAAGACACATTAGCCAAGACACCTTAAACAAGACACATTAGCCAAGACACCTTAGCCAAGACACATTAGCCAAGACACCTTAGCCAAGACACCTTAGCCAAGACACATTAGCCAAGACACCTTAGCCAAGACACCTTAGCCAAGACACATTAGCCGAGACACATTAGCCAAGACACCTTAGCCAAGACACATTAGCCAAGACACCTTAGCCAAGACACCTTAGCCAAGACACATTAGCCAAGACACCTTAGCCAAGACACATTAGCCAAGACACCTTAGCCAAGACACATTAGCCGAGACACATTAGCCAAGACACCTTAGCCGAGACACATTAGCCAAGACACCTTAGCCAAGACACATTAGCCAAGACACCTTAGCCAAGACACATTAGCCAAGACACCTTAGCCAAGACACATTAGCCAAGACACATTAGCCAAGACACATTAGCCAAGACACCTTAGCCAAGACACCTTAGCCAAGACACCTTAGCCAAGACACCTTAAACAAGACACATTAGCCAAGACACCATAGCCAAGACACATTAGCCAAGACACCTTAGCCAAGACACCTTAGCCAAGACACATTAGCCAAGACACCTTAGCCAAGACACCTTAGCCAAGACACATTAGCCAAGACACCTTAGCCAAGACACCTTAGCCAAGACACATTAGCCAAGACACCTTAGCCAAGACACATTAGCCAAGACACCTTAGCCAAGACACTTTAGCCGAGACACATTAGCCAAGACACCTTAGCCGAGACACATTAGCCAAGACACCTTAGCCAAGACACATTAGCCAAGACACCTTAGCCAAGACACCTTAGCCAAGACACATTAGCCAAGACACCTTAGCCAAGACACATTAGCCAAGACACATTAGCCAAGACACCTTAAACAAGACACATTAGCCAAGACACCTTAGCCAAGACACATTAGCCAAGACACCTTAGCCAAGACACCTTAGCCAAGACACATTAGCCAAGACACCTTAGCCAAGACACCTTAGCCAAGACACATTAGCCGAGACACATTAGCCAAGACACCTTAGCCAAGACACATTAGCCAAGACACCTTAGCCAAGACACCTTAGCCAAGACACATTAGCCAAGACACCTTAGCCAAGACACATTAGCCAAGACACCTTTGCCAAGACACATTAGCCGAGACACATTAGCCAAGACACCTTAGCCGAGACACATTAGCCAAGACACCTTAGCCAAGACACATTAGCCAAGACACATTAGCCAAGACACCTTAGCCAAGACACATTAGCCAAGACACATTAGCCAAGACACATTAGCCAAGACACCTTAGCCAAGACACCTTAGCCAAGACACATTAGCCAAGACACCTTAGCCAAGACACCTTAGCCAAGACACATTAGCCAAGACACCTTAGCCAAGACACATTAGCCAAGACACCTTAGCCAAGACACATTAGCCAAGACACCTTAGCCAAGACACATTAGCCAAGACACATTAGCCAAGACACCTTAGCCAAGACACCTTAGCCAAGACACCTTAGCCAAGACACCTTAGCCAAGACACATTAGCCGAGACACCTTAGCCAAGACACCTTAGCCAAGACACATTAGCCAAGACACCTTAGCCAAGACACCTTAGCCAAGACACATTAGCCGAGACATCTTAGCCAAGACACCTTAGCCAAGACACATTAGCCAAGACACCTTAGCCAAGACACATTAGCCAAGACACATTAGCCAAGTCACATTAGCCAAGACACATTAGCCAAGACACCTTAGCCAAGACACCTTAGCCAAGACACCTTAGCCAAGACACCTTAGCCAAGACACCTTAGCCAAGACACCTTAGCCAAGACACCTTAGCCGAGACACTTTAGCCGAGACACATTAGCCAAGACACCTTAGCCAAGACACATTAGCCAAGACACATTAGCCAAGACACATTAGCCAAGACACCTTAGCCAAGACACATTAGCCAAGACACCTTAGCCAAGACACCTTAGCCAAGACACCTTAGCCAAGACACCTTAGCCAAGACACATTAGCCAAGACACATAAGCCAAGACACATTAGCCAAGACACCTTAGCCAAGACACCTTAGCCAAGACACATTAGCCAAGACACCTTAGCCAAGACACATTAGCCAAGACACCTTAGCCAAGACACATTAGCCAAGACACCTTAGCCAAGACACATTAGCCAAGACACATTAGCCAAGACACCTTAGCCAAGACACCTTAGCCAAGACACATTAGCCAAGACACCTTAGCCAAGACACATTAGCCAAGACACCTTAGCCAAGACACATTAGCCAAGACACCTTAGCCGAGACACATTAGCCAAGACACCTTAGCCAAGACACATTAGCCAAGACACCTTAGCCAAGACACCTTAGCCAAGACACATGAGCCAAGACACCTTAGCCAAGACACATTAGCCAAGACACCTTAGCCAAGACACCTTAGCCAAGACACATTAGCCGAGACACATTAGCCAAGACACCTTAGCCAAGACACATTAGCCGAGACACATTAGCCAAGACACCTTAGCCAAGACACATTAGCCAAGACACCTTAGCCAAGACACATTAGCCAAGACACCTTAGCCAAGACACCTTAGCCAAGACACCTTAGCCAAGACACCTTAGCCAAGACACATTAGCCGAGACACATTAGCCAAGACACCTTAGCCGAGACACATTAGCCAAGACACATTAGCCAAGACACATTAGCCAAGACACCTTAAACAAGACACATTAGCCAAGACACCTTAGCCAAGACACATTAGCCAAGACACCTTAGCCGAGACACATTAGCCAAGACACCTTAGCCAAGACACATTAGCCAAGACACCTTAGCCAAGACACCTTAGCCAAGACACATTAGCCGAGACACATTAGCCAAGACACCTTAGCCAAGACACATTAGCCAAGACACCTTAGCCAAGACACCTTAGCCAAGACACATTAGCCAAGACACCTTAGCCAAGACACATTAGCCAAGACACCTTAGCCAAGACACATTAGCCGAGACACATTAGCCAAGACACCTTAGCCGAGACACATTAGCCAAGACACCTTAGCCAAGACACATTAGCCAAGACACCTTAGCCAAGACACATTAGCCAAGACACCTTAGCCAAGACACATTAGCCAAGACACATTAGCCAAGACACCTTAGCCAAGACACCTTAGCCAAGACACCTTAGCCAAGACACATTAGCCGAGACACATTAGCCAAGACACCTTAGCCAAGACACATTAGCCAAGACACCTTAGCCAAGACACATTAGCCAAGACACCTTAGCCAAGACACATTAGCCGAGACACATTAGCCAAGACACCTTAGCCGAGACACATTAGCCAAGACACCTTAGCCAAGACACCTTAGCCAAGACACATTAGCCAAGACACCTTAGCCAAGACACATTAGCCAAGACACCTTAGCCAAGACACCTTAGCCAAGACACATTAGCCGAGACACATTAGCCAAGACACCTTAGCCGAGACACATTAGCCGAGACACATTAGCCAAGACACCTTAGCCAAGACACATTAGCCAAGACACCTTAGCCAAGACACATTAGCCAAGACACCTTAGCCAAGACACCTTAGCCAAGACACCTTAGCCAAGACACCTTAGCCAAGACACATTAGCCGAGACACATTAGCCAAGACACCTTAGCCGAGACACATTAGCCAAGACACATTAGCCAAGACACATTAGCCAAGACACCTTAAACAAGACACATTAGCCAAGACACCTTAGCCAAGACACATTAGCCAAGACACCTTAGCCAAGACACCTTAGCCAAGACACATTAGCCAAGACACCTTAGCCAAGACACCTTAGCCAAGACACATTAGCCGAGACACATTAGCCAATTCACCTTAGCCAAGACACATTAGCCAAGACACCTTAGCCAAGACACCTTAGCCAAGACACATTAGCCAAGACACCTTAGCCAAGACACATTAGCCAAGACACCTTAGCCAAGACACATTAGCCGAGACACATTAGCCAAGACACCTTAGCCGAGACACATTAGCCAAGACACCTTAGCCAAGACACATTAGCCAAGACACATTAGCCAAGACACCTTAGCCAAGACACCTTAGCCAAGACACATTAGCCAAGACACCTTAGCCAAGACACCTTAGCCAAGACACCTTAGCCAAGACACATTAGCCAAGACACCTTAGCCAAGACACCTTAGCCAAGACACATTAGCCAAGACACCTTAGCCAAGACACATTAGCCAAGACACCTTAGCCAAGACACATTAGCCAAGACACCTTAGCCAAGACACATTAGCCAAGACACATTAGCCAAGACACCTTAGCCAAGACACCTTAGCCAAGACACATTAGCCGAGACACATTAGCCAAGACACATTAGCCGAGACACCTTAGCCAAGACACCTTAGCCAAGACACATTAGCCAAGACACCTTAGCCAAGACACATTAGCCAAGACACATTAGCCAAGTCACATTAGCCAAGACACCTTAGCCAAGACACGTTAGCCAAGACACCTTAGCCAAGACACATTAGCCAAGACACATTAGCCAAGACACCTTAGCCAAGACACCTTAGCCAAGACACCTTAGCCAAGACACATTAGCCGAGACACATTAGCCAAGACACCTTAGCCAAGACACATTAGCCAAGACACCTTAGCCAAGACACATTAGCCAAGACACCTTAGCCAAGACACCTTAGCCAAGACACATTAGCCAAGACACCTTAGCCAAGACACGTTAGCCAAGACACCTTAGCCAAGACACCTTAGCCAAGACACATTAGCCGAGACACATTAGCCAAGACACCTTAGCCAAGACACATTAGCCGAGACACATTAGCCAAGACACCTTAGCCAAGACACATTAGCCAAGACACCTTAGCCAAGACACATTAGCCAAGACACCTTAGCCAAGACACCTTAGCCAAGACACATTAGCCGAGACACATTAGCCAAGACACCTTAGCCAAGACACATTAGCCAAGACACCTTAGCCAAGACACCTTAGCCAAGACACCTTAGCCAAGACACATTAGCCAAGACACATTAGCCGAGACACCTTAGCCAAGACACCTTAGCCAAGACACATTAGCCAAGACACCTTAGCCAAGACACCTTAGCCAAGACACATTAGCCAAGACACCTTAGCCAAGATGTTACGGACGCGACAAAATTCACGAGCATACGCGTGAGAAAATTCAAACTATAATAAGAAAGGAAAAAGGTTCACTTTCACCAGGCAGGAGGCATGCAAGATTAATCAATAGCTGGCATTGAAAAATGTCACATAGGGTTTGGATTAGACCAAATTAGATAAGAACATTGGAAAGGTTTGTTCTACGGTAATTAAATCACGCGTTGCGTAGGTCAGGCGAAGGAGGTCTAAAACGGAAAAATAGAATAACCGACTCGAGTGCGTTCAACTCAGGGTAAGGAACGCATGTGCAGCACAATGACCTGCTTTCAATAGCATAAACATTTAATAACTAAAAAGGTTTAGGATAGAGCACCAAAACAGAACCTAGCCATGTGTTTATTTAGGATGAAACCAAAATAGGGAAAGATCAACGCGATCTAACGCCACCGCGTTGCGGTAAGCGAGCAAGTAATAAACACGTGACAAAGGACGGCTTGTTCGAGCCTTGATATTTTAAACAATCAACTACCCGAAATAGTTAGGCATAGGGCATCTCGAAATGCTAATATCAATAAGGTACCGAAACGGGTAAACAGCATCCATCTACGAACGAGAGGAAAACAAATAGCGATAAGCGCAATACGCCCGCAAGCCGTAGCATATGGCAGGCAATAATAAACTTGCACTTGATCCTTAAAACAATTCCATCGGGTAACCGCTTGCATCTGAGTAACGTACGCACAGAAGCGGCAAGGAAACACGCGCCTATGCGCTCGGTGCAATTAACTAAACAAGGCCGAATCGGATCGCATTACAGAATCCTAAACTAACATTAGGAGGTAAACTAGGAATTTACCCTTACGTTCTTGAAACTAACACACACTTACTGCGTGTAGAATAAGAACTAATACCATTACACTTTGTTAGTATACAAGCTGGATAATTTTTAATAAACCTTCACTTGTTATCCGAACTCCGAACCTACGAGTCTTTTCTGTAGGCGATTCGAGCGGCACTCCACATTAGGAATTGATATTGAGTTTTCAATACACAGCCTACTGTCAGAACTGCTCAATCGCCGATCTACGGAAAATAGCCTATCAACGGCAAAAGAAACTTGCGCAAGAAGTTTCCAGTTGACTATCCTTCGCGTAGTCAACTTAATACGGCGGACCGTAGTCCGATTTGTTCCCGTCAGTAACAAATGGTGGCTCCAGAGAGGAGTTTGCAATAGCTTGCGCGAAATTGCATTCTCTGTGATCGAATCACGAAAAAGTAAGGTGTGCTGTCGCCAAAAGAACAGCAATATAGTTCTGTGTATATTAATTGACTAGTGAAGACGGTTAAAAAGTGATTAAGCGTCGCAACAATCTAAGTCAGTACAAGAACAGAACTTTCAGTAATGCTGTTACAAGTGACGTTAAAATTGATGGTGAAAAATTGATAAGAAGTTTTCAATTATTTAGTTACTAAACGAACGAAAGAAATCGTTCATAAACACTATACTTGAACTTCTACTATCGTGAAAAGTGAGCAATATACGGGCAAAGGTGTCAAGTTCAGACTCATCATTCGCGGTTTTATCATTCACCATCACACAACGATTCCAGCCGGTGCATCAAAGGAAGGTAAAAACAATCCGATAAAAGAGGGTAAGTAAAACCATCCTTATTAATAAGCACGGCAAGGAAATCATAGATTCGTCCAAAATGCCTTACAAGTTCACAACAAATACAAACGGCAGGTGCCGACTTTGTAATGAGGTTGATACCTCTGAAGAAACAATGGTCCCATGTTCGGAGTGTGACCGATGGTTTCACATGAAATGTGTCAATTTGACGCAGAAACCATTGCCAGAGGAATGCTGGCTATGTGGCAAGTGCCAACAGATTAAGTATGAGCTTAATCGACAAAAGGGTGAGATCAAAGCTTTCGCAGAAAGCGAAGTAAATAACCCAGAAGGAAGTTTAGGGAATAAACAAAGCTTCGAAGAAATTGTATCACAATTAATAGTTAGCCAACAACAGCAAACGAAGGAGTTCGTTAAGCTACTGGCAACTAACGGTGGTGAATCCACCCAGATAGGGATCCTGATCAAGAGACAGGCCTTGATGCAATTGCCCAAATTCGATGGCAACCCTAAGCAATGGCCTAACTTCAAGAAAACGTTTGACGACACGTCCAAAGAAGGACAATTTTCTAACCTAGAAAACTTGAATCGTCTCAAACAGGTTTTACAAGGAACAGCTTATAAAAGTGTTCAACAATTGATGATGGAGGCCGAAAATGTTCCCGAGATAATAAAACGATTAAATGAGACTTTCGGGAGACCCGATTTAGTATACCTGGAGTTGCTAAACGATCTTCAAAAAATACGAAAGGAATCCAGAAACGTGGTCTCGGAAATGACGAGTGCTTTGGAGAACCTCGTCAAAATTGTACACCTGATGGAAAGACCGACATACCTAAATGACCATAGATTAGTTATGGATTTAACGGCTAAGTTACCGCATCACATTCAAGTGAAAAGAGCGGAACATATGGCGGCGGCATCGTCATCACTAGACGTGCAGAATTTAGAAGAATTATGTCGGTGGCTCAAACCCTACGCCAAGACGGCGGAAATGATGAACACGATCACGGTTCATACTCAAAAGGGGCATGTTAATTTACATGATCAGGGTACTTCGCAGAAACAAGCCTCAATTCAAAGAGGAAAGGTTGCCAAACAGACTAAAAAGATAACTAGAAGTTGTTTGATATGCAGCAAGCCACATAAGACGGTTAAATGCTTCGCACTGCTAAAGCGAATTCCATCACAGCGTGAGAAAATAGCAAATGAAAATCAGTTGTGTTTTGGATGCTTGACATCAAACAAACATACAATCAAGGATTGTAGATTCGCTAAGCCATGTGGAATCGCCGGGTGCAAGGATAAGCATCACAAGATGCTCCATGTAAAACAAGTTGTTCCAATCCAACCGGAACAGATAAATAACCACCACGAGGTGGAAGGAACATGTGAAACTTACTATCAAATATTACCGGTAAGATTGATTAATGGAAATAAATCCATTAATACTTATGCATTTTTGGACCCTGGATCATCATTGACAATGATAGATGCGAATGTCGCTCGACAATTGAATTTAACCGGGCCAAAAACACCGCTTCAGCTCACATGGGCACAAGGCATAGAAACGGTTCATGAAGCTAGCCAACAAGTCCAATTGGTCATCAAAGGTGCAACGAAAAGAGGTTTTCGTTTAAAGGACGTAAGAACAATTAGAGAATTGAAATTGCCAGTCCAATCGCTATGTTACGATGAGATGAGTGAGAAATATCGTCACTTAAAAAGGTTACCAATTGAAAGTTTTGAAAACGTTCGTCCAACAATGTTGATAGGACTGAACAATAATCATTTATTAATGGGGATTAAACATCGATATGGCAAACCTGAAGAACCAATTGGAATGAAAACAAGACTAGGTTGGTTAGTCTATGGAAAACTAGGTAGCAATGAAATGTTACAGCAAGAACATGCTATGATATTCCAAGAAAAAGATAGCATGCGTGAAACGATGCATAAAGACGGACAGATAAGATCCGTTTTTAACAGATAAGAGGTTTTCGTTTAAAGGACGTAAGAACAATTAGAGAATTGAAATTGCCAGTCCAATCGCTATGTTACGATGAGATGAGTGAGAAATATCGTCACTTAAAAAGGTTACCAATTGAAAGTTTTGAAAACGTTCGTCCAACAATGTTGATAGGACTGAACAATAATCATTTATTAATGGGGATTAAACATCGATATGGCAAACCTGAAGAACCAATTGGAATGAAAACAAGACTAGGTTGGTTAGTCTATGGAAAACTAGGTAGCAATGAAATGTTACAGCAAGAACATGCTATGATATTCCAAGAAAAAGATAGCATGCGTGAAACGATGCATAAAGACGGACAGATAAGATCCGTTCAAGTAAAAACTGCAGTAGGTACATACTGCAGACCCGCTACTGGGATAGCATTTTTGGGCGCTTATAACGAAAAAGAAGTTATAAAGCAAGAAGGCAAGGAGTCGAAAAAAGAATCGATTTCATTAGATAAAAATATCAATGGGGTCCATGCAGAAGACATTATCACAGAAAAAAGTGATCAATTGCCAATAAAGCGTAAGGTAAAGAAACGTCAAATAAAACCTTGCGCAAGGAACGCTAAGATCCTAAGGGCTAACACAAAAGATGTCACGGCAGTAAAGGAAGCAAACGAGCGTTTAAAAATATACCAATCGAATACTGCTAATCCTCGTTGGGGAAAATATAATACGTGGAACCTGGTAATAATGATGTTGCTTTTCATTTCAGCAAGAGCCTTCGGGAGTCCGGCAAACGGTCTAATTGCATATGACTGTGCAAACGATAATATCAACATAACGAGTTATTCGCTCACAAAAGTAGCTTCTTGTATGCCTCAATTCAAGAATATAACAACAGTAGAGACCAGAATACAAGTATTACAAAGAAGTCCAAAGACAGTAACTCACGTTCACCAATGTAAGGTAATAATCAAGAGAACGATTAAGCATTGCGGAGCTTGGTCTCACACATCAGAATATGAAAAAGGGTTTGCATATATTATAAAGGAATTCACCCCAGGAGAATGTAAGCATGACCAAACGTTAGGTGAGGTTTCACTCTCTCTCAATCACAAGGTTAGGGAAGTACGACGCAATCAAACTACAAGAGGGCAAACGTTAGTAATCGGAAGTGTCAAGGGCTCAGCGTGCGTCGGAGGACTCTACACGACGCCATCTGATAGATGGGAAACCGCGTTGGTGTATTACGAGTACGAGATCAGCATGTTCGACTATACGGCAACGGTTGACATCGAAGAAGACCAAATAATACTGCGAAATGGCGTTGTATGTCCGTATAGTGTTGGTTGGTGTTTGGATTCCGCGTACGGTTACCTCACCTGGGAGGTGGATCGTCAAAAACTGTGCGAGAGAACTGAGTTCGAAATCATCTACGAGGGTACGGTCAACAAGACGTTCGGCAATGACGGAATCGCTAATACGGATGCTGTGTATACCTTACTGACAAACGAGCAAATGTTTTCCATAAGGGCTCGCGATGTGAAGCAAATCTGCGGCTTTGACAGCTATAAAACGGACCATCCGAGGATATTCATACTTGAGTTAAACGGTTATCAATCGCCGTTTCAACGCAAGGCGGTAAATGGGAGAAACTTGGATCTCTTTACCTACTTCAACTCCAAAATAACTTTAGTGGAAAGTTACCTCGGGCAAAAGCTGAACGACGTCTACACAACGGTGATGACGGAATTGTGCAAAGTCGACACGGCGCTTCTAGAAACAAAACTAACGCTAGCACGTCTGAATCCTAGCGAATTCGTTTCTAATTTGATTAAACGACCTGGACACACGGCGGTAGTTGCCGCAGAAATATTGTACATCATTGAATGCAAACCGGTGTTCGTCACCTATGAGAAAAGAGATGAATGCTATCAGGAAGTTCCGGTAAAATACAACAATCGCTCGATGTTCATAGCGCCAGTAACTAGAATGTTACAACTGAAAGGCACCCAAATAGTTTGCTCGCCAATTCTTCCCGCGAAATTCAACATAGGAGGAAGATGGTATACAACAGATCAAGGGCTACGAGAGACGACGGCACCGCAAGAGTTAACGACAGACATCATAACAAGCTGGTCCTACACCCCACTACCAAGTCTGATGAAAAGTGGTGTATATGACTATGAAAGTCTACAACAAATGAAGGACATGGTGTATGAACAAAGCAATAAGAGGATCGCCTCTTCGGTCATACACAAGATGATATCTGGTCAGCATCCGAATCTTCAAGGCTTCACGTTTGATACTCTAATCCCCGAGAATATCATTCACGGCGTGTTCGATAAATATTGGTCTAAGTTCGTATCATGGTCAACGTGGCTGGGCAACGTCACGTCTACAGCAATTGGCATCTACATGTTCACTCGAGTCGTTAAATTCATCATTGACACCGTAATTCATGGAAGAATCCTGTACGACATCTATGGCATCGGTTGGCAGCTCTCAGCCGCATTTTGGGATTCGTTGACGAATCTGTTATCGCATCGAAACCATATGATGAAAAAGCGATATGAAAACGAACCACCAGAAGTCGTCACAATCAACGAGAACGACGAAGAAGAAACTCAGGTACCACGTCTTCCAAACACCAAAACCAAGCTATACCCCAACATATGCGCCATCGATAGTCCTCAATAGCAGCGTCATCCTACAAGTACGCCGCTCTTCAACTCATCAGCCAAGCATCGACACGCGTCCAATTCAGGTATCGGAGAGAGCTAAGTAGGTAATAATGTCGCGATATTTGGTAAAACTAACAGGTAGTTTTACCAGGGGTGGAATGTTACGGACGCGACAAAATTCACGAGCATACGCGTGAGAAAATTCAAACTATAATAAGAAAGGAAAAAGGTTCACTTTCACCAGGCAGGAGGCATGCAAGATTAATCAATAGCTGGCATTGAAAAATGTCACATAGGGTTTGGATTAGACCAAATTAGATAAGAACATTGGAAAGGTTTGTTCTACGGTAATTAAATCACGCGTTGCGTAGGTCAGGCGAAGGAGGTCTAAAACGGAAAAATAGAATAACCGACTCGAGTGCGTTCAACTCAGGGTAAGGAACGCATGTGCAGCACAATGACCTGCTTTCAATAGCATAAACATTTAATAACTAAAAAGGTTTAGGATAGAGCACCAAAACAGAACCTAGCCATGTGTTTATTTAGGATGAAACCAAAATAGGGAAAGATCAACGCGATCTAACGCCACCGCGTTGCGGTAAGCGAGCAAGTAATAAACACGTGACAAAGGACGGCTTGTTCGAGCCTTGATATTTTAAACAATCAACTACCCGAAATAGTTAGGCATAGGGCATCTCGAAATGCTAATATCAATAAGGTACCGAAACGGGTAAACAGCATCCATCTACGAACGAGAGGAAAACAAATAGCGATAAGCGCAATACGCCCGCAAGCCGTAGCATATGGCAGGCAATAATAAACTTGCACTTGATCCTTAAAACAATTCCATCGGGTAACCGCTTGCATCTGAGTAACGTACGCACAGAAGCGGCAAGGAAACACGCGCCTATGCGCTCGGTGCAATTAACTAAACAAGGCCGAATCGGATCGCATTACAGAATCCTAAACTAACATTAGGAGGTAAACTAGGAATTTACCCTTACGTTCTTGAAACTAACACACACTTACTGCGTGTAGAATAAGAACTAATACCATTACACTTTGTTAGTATACAAGCTGGATAATTTTTAATAAACCTTCACTTGTTATCCGAACTCCGAACCTACGAGTCTTTTCTGTAGGCGATTCGAGCGGCACTCCACATTAGGAATTGATATTGAGTTTTCAATACACAGCCTACTGTCAGAACTGCTCAATCGCCGATCTACGGAAAATAGCCTATCAACGGCAAAAGAAACTTGCGCAAGAAGTTTCCAGTTGACTATCCTTCGCGTAGTCAACTTAATACGGCGGACCGTAGTCCGATTTGTTCCCGTCAGTAACAAATGGTGGCTCCAGAGAGGAGTTTGCAATAGCTTGCGCGAAATTGCATTCTCTGTGATCGAATCACGAAAAAGTAAGGTGTGCTGTCGCCAAAAGAACAGCAATATAGTTCTGTGTATATTAATTGACTAGTGAAGACGGTTAAAAAGTGATTAAGCGTCGCAACAATCTAAGTCAGTACAAGAACAGAACTTTCAGTAATGCTGTTACAAGTGACGTTAAAATTGATGGTGAAAAATTGATAAGAAGTTTTCAATTATTTAGTTACTAAACGAACGAAAGAAATCGTTCATAAACACTATACTTGAACTTCTACTATCGTGAAAAGTGAGCAATATACGGGCAAAGGTGTCAAGTTCAGACTCAGCATTCGCGGTTTATCATTCACCATCACACAACGGTTCCAGCCGGTGCATCAAAGGAAGGTAAAAACAATCCGATAAAAGAGGGTAAGTAAAACCATCCTTATTAATAAGCACGGCAAGGAAATCATAGATTCGTCCAAAATGCCTTACAAGTTCACAACAAATACAAACGGCAGGTGCCGACTTTGTAATGAGGTTGATACCTCTGAAGAAACAATGGTCCCATGTTCGGAGTGTGACCGATGGTTTCACATGAAATGTGTCAATTTGACGCAGAAACCATTGCCAGAGGAATGCTGGCTATGTGGCAAGTGCCAACAGATTAAGTATGAGCTTAATCGACAAAAGGGTGAGATCAAAGCTTTCGCAGAAAGCGAAGTAAATAACCCAGAAGGAAGTTTAGGGAATAAACAAAGCTTCGAAGAAATTGTATCACAATTAATAGTTAGCCAACAACAGCAAACGAAGGAGTTCGTTAAGCTACTGGCAACTAACGGTGGTGAATCCACCCAGATAGGGATCCTGATCAAGAGACAGGCCTTGATGCAATTGCCCAAATTCGATGGCAACCCTAAGCAATGGCCTAACTTCAAGAAAACGTTTGACGACACGTCCAAAGAAGGACAATTTTCTAACCTAGAAAACTTGAATCGTCTCAAACAGGTTTTACAAGGAACAGCTTATAAAAGTGTTCAACAATTGATGATGGAGGCCGAAAATGTTCCCGAGATAATAAAACGATTAAATGAGACTTTCGGGAGACCCGATTTAGTATACCTGGAGTTGCTAAACGATCTTCAAAAAATACGAAAGGAATCCAGAAACGTGGTCTCGGAAATGACGAGTGCTTTGGAGAACCTCGTCAAAATTGTACACCTGATGGAAAGACCGACATACCTAAATGACCATAGATTAGTTATGGATTTAACGGCTAAGTTACCGCATCACATTCAAGTGAAAAGAGCGGAACATATGGCGGCGGCATCGTCATCACTAGACGTGCAGAATTTAGAAGAATTATGTCGGTGGCTCAAACCCTACGCCAAGACGGCGGAAATGATGAACACGATCACGGTTCATACTCAAAAGGGGCATGTTAATTTACATGATCAGGGTACTTCGCAGAAACAAGCCTCAATTCAAAGAGGAAAGGTTGCCAAACAGACTAAAAAGATAACTAGAAGTTGTTTGATATGCAGCAAGCCACATAAGACGGTTAAATGCTTCGCACTGCTAAAGCGAATTCCATCACAGCGTGAGAAAATAGCAAATGAAAATCAGTTGTGTTTTGGATGCTTGACATCAAACAAACATACAATCAAGGATTGTAGATTCGCTAAGCCATGTGGAATCGCCGGGTGCAAGGATAAGCATCACAAGATGCTCCATGTAAAACAAGTTGTTCCAATCCAACCGGAACAGATAAATAACCACCACGAGGTGGAAGGAACATGTGAAACTTACTATCAAATATTACCGGTAAGATTGATTAATGGAAATAAATCCATTAATACTTATGCATTTTTGGACCCTGGATCATCATTGACAATGATAGATGCGAATGTCGCTCGACAATTGAATTTAACCGGGCCAAAAACACCGCTTCAGCTCACATGGGCACAAGGCATAGAAACGGTTCATGAAGCTAGCCAACAAGTCCAATTGGTCATCAAAGGTGCAACGAAAAGAGGTTTTCGTTTAAAGGACGTAAGAACAATTAGAGAATTGAAATTGCCAGTCCAATCGCTATGTTACGATGAGATGAGTGAGAAATATCGTCACTTAAAAAGGTTACCAATTGAAAGTTTTGAAAACGTTCGTCCAACAATGTTGATAGGACTGAACAATAATCATTTATTAATGGGGATTAAACATCGATATGGCAAACCTGAAGAACCAATTGGAATGAAAACAAGACTAGGTTGGTTAGTCTATGGAAAACTAGGTAGCAATGAAATGTTACAGCAAGAACATGCTATGATATTCCAAGAAAAAGATAGCATGCGTGAAACGATGCATAAAGACGGACAGATAAGATCCGTTTTTAACAGATAAGAGGTTTTCGTTTAAAGGACGTAAGAACAATTAGAGAATTGAAATTGCCAGTCCAATCGCTATGTTACGATGAGATGAGTGAGAAATATCGTCACTTAAAAAGGTTACCAATTGAAAGTTTTGAAAACGTTCGTCCAACAATGTTGATAGGACTGAACAATAATCATTTATTAATGGGGATTAAACATCGATATGGCAAACCTGAAGAACCAATTGGAATGAAAACAAGACTAGGTTGGTTAGTCTATGGAAAACTAGGTAGCAATGAAATGTTACAGCAAGAACATGCTATGATATTCCAAGAAAAAGATAGCATGCGTGAAACGATGCATAAAGACGGACAGATAAGATCCGTTCAAGTAAAAACTGCAGTAGGTACATACTGCAGACCCGCTACTGGGATAGCATTTTTGGGCGCTTATAACGAAAAAGAAGTTATAAAGCAAGAAGGCAAGGAGTCGAAAAAAGAATCGATTTCATTAGATAAAAATATCAATGGGGTCCATGCAGAAGACATTATCACAGAAAAAAGTGATCAATTGCCAATAAAGCGTAAGGTAAAGAAACGTCAAATAAAACCTTGCGCAAGGAACGCTAAGATCCTAAGGGCTAACACAAAAGATGTCACGGCAGTAAAGGAAGCAAACGAGCGTTTAAAAATATACCAATCGAATACTGCTAATCCTCGTTGGGGAAAATATAATACGTGGAACCTGGTAATAATGATGTTGCTTTTCATTTCAGCAAGAGCC
The DNA here is from genome assembly GCF_943734845.2 of Anopheles funestus. Classification (NCBI taxonomy): domain Eukaryota; kingdom Metazoa; phylum Arthropoda; class Insecta; order Diptera; family Culicidae; genus Anopheles; species Anopheles funestus. The sequence goes on from NW_026045353.1 coordinate 328,044, forward strand.
TTCGGGAGTCCGGCAAACGGTCTAATTGCATATGACTGTGCAAACGATAATATCAACATAACGAGTTATTCGCTCACAAAAGTAGCTTCTTGTATGCCTCAATTCAAGAATATAACAACAGTAGAGACCAGAATACAAGTATTACAAAGAAGTCCAAAGACAGTAACTCACGTTCACCAATGTAAGGTAATAATCAAGAGAACGATTAAGCATTGCGGAGCTTGGTCTCACACATCAGAATATGAAAAAGGGTTTGCATATATTATAAAGGAATTCACCCCAAGAGAATGTAAGCATGACCAAACGTTAGGTGAGGTTTCACTCTCTCTCAATCACAAGGTTAGGGAAGTACGACGCAATCAAACTACAAGAGGGCAAACGTTAGTCATCGGAAGTGTCAAGGGCTCAGCGTGCGTCGGAGGACTCTACACGACGCCATCTGATAGATGGGAAACCGCGTTGGTGTATTACGAGTACGAGATCAGCATGTTCGACTATACGGCAACGGTTGACATCGAAGAAGACCAAATAATACTGCGAAATGGCGTTGTATGTCCGTATAGTGTTGGTTGGTGTTTGGATTCCGCGTACGGTTACCTCACCTGGGAGGTGGATCGTCAAAAACTGTGCGAGAGAACTGAGTTCGAAATCATCTACGAGGGTACGGTCAACAAGACGTTCGGCAATGACGGAATCGCTAATACGGATGCTGTGTATACCTTACTGACAAACGAGCAAATGTTTTCCATAAGGGCTCGCGATGTGAAGCAAATCTGCGGCTTTGACAGCTATAAAACGGACCATCCGAGGATATTCATACTTGAGTTAAACGGTTATCAATCGCCGTTTCAACGCAAGGCGGTAAATGGGAGAAACTTGGATCTCTTTACCTACTTCAACTCCAAAATAACTTTAGTGGAAAGTTACCTCGGGCAAAAGCTGAACGACGTCTACGCAACGGTGATGACGGAATTGTGCAAAGTCGACAAGGCGCTTCTAGAAACAAAACTAACGCTAGCACGTCTGAATCCTAGCGAATTCGTTTCTAATTTGATTAAACGACCTGGACACACGGCGGTAGTTGCCGCAGAAATATTGTACATCATTGAATGCAAACCGGTGTTCGTCACCTATGAGAAAAGAGATGAATGCTATCAGGAAGTTCCGGTAAAATACAACAATCGCTCGATGTTCATAGCGCCAGTAACTAGAATGTTACAACTGAAAGGCACCCAAATAGTTTGCTCGCCAATTCTTCCCGCGAAATTCAACATAGGAGGAAGATGGTATACAACAGATCAAGGGCTACGAGAGACGACGGCACCGCAAGAGTTAACGACAGACATCATAACAAGCTGGTCCTACACCCCACTACCAAGTCTGATGAAAAGTGGTGTATATGACTATGAAAGTCTACAACAAATGAAGGACATGGTGTATGAACAAAGCAATAAGAGGATCGCCTCTTCGGTCATACACAAGATGATATCTGGTCAGCATCCGAATCTTCAAGGCTTCACGTTTGATACTCTAATCCCCGAGAATATCATTCACGGCGTGTTCGATAAATATTGGTCTAAGTTCGTATCATGGTCAACGTGGCTGGGCAACGTCACGTCTACAGCAATTGGCATCTACATGTTCACTCGAGTCGTTAAATTCATCATTGACACCGTAATTCATGGAAGAATCCTGTACGACATCTATGGCATCGGTTGGCAGCTCTCAGCCGCATTTTGGGATTCGTTGACGAATCTGTTATCGCATCGAAACCATATGATGAAAAAGCGATATGAAAACGAACCACCAGAAGTCGTCACAATCAACGAGAACGACGAAGAAGAAACTCAGGTACCACGTCTTCCAAACACCAAAACCAAGCTATACCCCAACATATGCGCCATCGATAGTCCTCAATAGCAGCGTCATCCTACAAGTACGCCGCTCTTCAACTCATCAGCCAAGCATCGACACGCGTCCAATTCAGGTATCGGAGAGAGCTAAGTAGGTAATAATGTCGCGATATTTGGTAAAACTAACAGGTAGTTTTACCAGGGGTGGAATGTTACGGACGCGACAAAATTCACGAGCATACGCGTGAGAAAATTCAAACTATAATAAGAAAGGAAAAAGGTTCACTTTCACCAGGCAGGAGGCATGCAAGATTAATCAATAGCTGGCATTGAAAAATGTCACATAGGGTTTGGATTAGACCAAATTAGATAAGAACATTGGAAAGGTTTGTTCTACGGTAATTAAATCACGCGTTGCGTAGGTCAGGCGAAGGAGGTCTAAAACGGAAAAATAGAATAACCGACTCGAGTGCGTTCAACTCAGGGTAAGGAACGCATGTGCAGCACAATGACCTGCTTTCAATAGCATAAACATTTAATAACTAAAAAGGTTTAGGATAGAGCACCAAAACAGAACCTAGCCATGTGTTTATTTAGGATGAAACCAAAATAGGGAAAGATCAACGCGATCTAACGCCACCGCGTTGCGGTAAGCGAGCAAGTAATAAACACGTGACAAAGGACGGCTTGTTCGAGCCTTGATATTTTAAACAATCAACTACCCGAAATAGTTAGGCATAGGGCATCTCGAAATGCTAATATCAATAAGGTACCGAAACGGGTAAACAGCATCCATCTACGAACGAGAGGAAAACAAATAGCGATAAGCGCAATACGCCCGCAAGCCGTAGCATATGGCAGGCAATAATAAACTTGCACTTGATCCTTAAAACAATTCCATCGGGTAACCGCTTGCATCTGAGTAACGTACGCACAGAAGCGGCAAGGAAACACGCGCCTATGCGCTCGGTGCAATTAACTAAACAAGGCCGAATCGGATCGCATTACAGAATCCTAAACTAACATTAGGAGGTAAACTAGGAATTTACCCTTACGTTCTTGAAACTAACACACACTTACTGCGTGTAGAATAAGAACTAATACCATTACACTTTGTTAGTATACAAGCTGGATAATTTTTAATAAACCTTCACTTGTTATCCGAACTCCGAACCTACGAGTCTTTTCTGTAGGCGATTCGAGCGGCACTCCACATTAGGAATTGATATTGAGTTTTCAATACACAGCCTACTGTCAGAACTGCTCAATCGCCGATCTACGGAAAATAGCATATCAACGGCAAAAGAAACTTGCGCAAGAAGTTTCCAGTTGACTATCCTTCGCGTAGTCAACTTAATACGGCGGACCGTAGTCCGATTTGTTCCCGTCAGTAATACAAGACACGTTAGCCAAGACACCTTAGCCAAGACACCTTAGCCAAGACACATTAGCCGAGACACATTAGCCAAGACACATTAGCCAAGACACCTTAGCCAAGACACCTTAGCCAAGACACCTTAGCCAAGACACCTTAGCCAAGACACATTAGCCGAGACACATTAGCCAAGACACCTTAGCCGAGACACATTAGCCAAGACACATTAGCCAAGACACATTAGCCGAGACACATTAGCCAAGACACATTAGCCAAGACACCTTAGCCAAGACACATTAGCCAAGACACCTTAGCCAAGACACCTTAGCCAAGACACCTTAGCCAAGACACCTTAGCCAAGACACATTAGCCGAGACACATTAGCCAAGACACATTAGCCGAGACACCTTAGCCAAGACACCTTAGCCAAGACACATTAGCCAAGACACCTTAGCCAAGACACATTAGCCAAGACACCTTAGCCAAGACACATTAGCCAAGACACCTTAGCCAAGACACCTTAGCCAAGACACCTTAGCCAAGACACATTAGCCGAGACACATTAGCCAAGACACCTTAGCCAAGACACATTAGCCAAGACACCTTAGCCAAGACACCTTAGCCAAGACACATTAGCCGAGACACATTAGCCAAGACACCTTAGCCAAGACACCTTAGCCAAGACACATTAGCCAAGACACCTTAGCCAAGACACATTAGCCAAGACACCTTAGCCAAGACACATTAGCCAAGACACCTTAGCCAAGACACCTTAGCCAAGACCCTTTAGCCGAGACACATTAGCCAAGACACATTAGCTAAGACACCTTAGCCAAGACACATTAGCCAAGACACCTTAGCCAAGACACATTAGCCAAGACACCTTAGCCAAGACACCTTAGCCAAGACACCTTAGCCAAGACACATTAGCCAAGACACCTTAGCCGAGACACATTAGCCAAGACACCTTAGCCAAGACACATTAGCCAAGACACATTAGCCAAGACACCTTAGCCAAGACACATTAGCCAAGACACCTTAGCCAAGACACCTTAGCCAAGACACCTTAGCCAAGACACCTTAGCCAAGACACATTAGCCAAGACACCTTAGCCAAGACACCTTAGCCAAGACACATTAGCCAAGACACCTTAGCCAAGACACATTAGCCAAGACACCTTAGCCAAGACACATTAGCCAAGACACCTTAGCCAAGACACATTAGCCAAGACACATTAGCCAAGACACCTTAGCCAAGACACCTTAGCCAAGACACCTTAGCCAAGACACCTTAGCCAAGACACCTTAGACAAGACACATTAGCCGAGACACATTAGCCAAGACACCTTAGCCAAGACACCTTAGCCAAGACACCTTAGCCAAGACACATTAGCCGAGACACATTAGCCAAGACACCTTAGCCGAGACACATTAGCCAAGACACATTAGCCAAGACACATTAGCCGAGACACATTAGCCAAGACACATTAGCCAAGACACCTTAGCCAAGACACATTAGCCAAGACACCTTAGCCAAGACACCTTAGCCAAGACACCTTAGCCAAGACACATTAGCCGAGACACATTAGCCAAGACACATTAGCCAAGACACCTTAGCCAAGACACCTTAGTCAAGACACATTAGCCAAGACACCTTAGCCAAGACACATTAGCCAAGACACCTTAGCCAAGACACATTAGCCAAGACACCTTAGCCAAGACACATTAGCCAAGACACATTAGCCAAGACACCTTAGCCAAGACACCTTAGCCAAGACACCTTAGCCAAGACACCTTAGCCAAGACACCTTAGCCAAGACACATTAGCCGAGACACATTAGCCAAGACACCTTAGCCAAGACACCTTAGCCAAGACACCTTAGCCGAGACACATTAGCCAAGACACCTTAGCCAAGACACCTTAGCCAAGACACCTTAGCCAAGACACCTTAGCCAAGACACCTTAGCCAAGACACATTAGCCAAGACACCTTAGCCAAGACACCTTAGCCAAGACACATTAGCCAAGACACCTTAGCCAAGACACATTAGCCAAGACACATTAGCCAAGACACCTTAGCCAAGACACCTTAGCCAAGACACCTTAGCCAAGACACATTAGCCGAGACACATTAGCCAAGACACCTTAGCCAAGACACATTAGCCAAGACACCTTAGCCAAGACACATTAGCCAAGACACCTTAGCCAAGACACATTAGCCAAGACACCTTAGCCAAGACACCTTAGCCAAGACACCTTAGCCAAGACACATTAGCCGAGACACATTAGCCAAGACACCTTAGCCAAGACACATTAGCCAAGACACCTTAGCCAAGACACCTTAGCCAAGACACATTAGCCGAGACACATTAGCCAAGACACATTAGCCAAGACACCTTAGCCAAGACACCTTAGCCAAAACACCTTAGCCAAGACACATTAGCCAAGACACATTAGCCGAGACACCTTAGCCAAGACACCTTAGCCAAGACACATTAGCCAAGACACCTTAGCCAAGACACCTTAGCCAAGACACATTAGCCAAGACACCTTAGCCAAGACACGTTAGCCAAGACACCTTAGCCAAGACACCTTAGCCAAGACACCTTAGCCAAGACACATTAGCCGAGACACATTAGCCAAGACACCTTAGCCGAGACACATTAGCCAAGACACATTAGCCAAGACACATTAGCCGAGACAAATTAGCCAAGACACATTAGCCAAGACACCTTAGCCAAGACACATTAGCTAAGACACCTTAGCCAAGACACCTTAGCCAAGACACCTTAGCCAAGACACATTAGCCAAGACACATTAGCCGAGACACATTAGCCAAGACACATTAGCCAAGACACATTAGCCGAGACACATTAGCCAAGACACATTAGCCAAGACACCTTAGCCAAGACACATTAGCCAAGACACCTTAGCCAAGACACCTTAGCCAAGACACCTTAGCCAAGACACCTTAGCCAAGACACATTAGCCGAGACACCTTAGCCAAGACACATTAGCCGAGACACCTTAGCCAAGACACCTTAGCCAAGACACATTAGCCAAGACACCTTAGCCAAGACACATTAGCCAAGACACCTTAGCCAAGACACATTAGCCAAGACACCTTAGCCAAGACACCTTAGCCAAGACACCTTAGCCAAGACACATTAGCCGAGACACATTAGCCAAGACACCTTAGCCAAGACACATTAGCCAAGACACCTTAGCCAAGACACCTTAGCCAAGACACATTAGCCGAGACACATTAGCCAAGACACATTAGCCAAGACACCTTAGCCAAGACACCTTAGCCAAGACACCTTAGCCAAGACACATTAACCAAGACACATTAGCCGAGACACCTTAGCCAAGACACCTTAGCCAAGACACATTAGCCAAGACACCTTAGCCAAGACACATTAGCCAAGACACCTTAGCCAAGACACCTTAGCCAAGACACCTTAGCCAAGACACATTAGCCGAGACACATTAGCCAAGACACCTTAGCCAAGACACATTAGCCAAGACACCTTAGCCAAGACACCTTAGCCAAGACACATTAGCCGAGACACATTAGCCAAGACACATTAGCCAAGACACCTTAGCCAAGACACCTTAGCCAAGACACCTTAGCCAAGACACATTAGCCAATACACATTAGCCGAGACACCTTAGCCAAGACACCTTAGCCAAGACACATTAGCCAAGACACCTTAGCCAAGACACCTTAGCCAAGACACCTTAGCCAAGACACATTAGCCGAGACACATTAGCCAAGACACATTAGCCGAGACACCTTAGCCAAGACACCTTAGCCAAGACACATTAGCCAAGACACCTTAGCCAAGACACCTTAGCCAAGACACCTTAGCCAAGACACCTTAGCCAAGACACATTAGCCGAGACACATTAGCCAAGACACATTAGCCAAGACACCTTAGCCAAGACACCTTAGCCAAGACACATTAGCCAAGACACATTAGCCAAGACACATTAGCCAAGACACCTTAGCCAAGACACCTTAGCCAAGACACCTTAGCCAAGACACATTAGCCAAGACACATTAGCCAAGACACCTTAGCCAAGACACCTTAGCCAAGACACCTTAGCCAAGACACATTAGCCGAGACACATTAGCCAAGACACCTTAGCCAAGACACCTTAGCCAAGACACCTTAGCCAAGACACATTAGCCGAGACACATTAGCCAAGACACCTTAGCCGAGACACATTAGCCAAGACACATTAGCCAAGACACATTAGCCGAGACACATTAGCCAAGACACATTAGCCAAGACACCTTAGCCAAGACACATTAGCCAAGACACCTTAGCCAAGACACCTTAGCCAAGACACCTTAGCCAAGACACCTTAGCCAAGACACATTAGCCGAGACACATTAGCCAAGACACCTTAGCCAAGACACATTAGCCAAGACACCTTAGCCAAGACACATTAGCCAAGACACCTTAGCCAAGACACATTAGCCAAGACACCTTAGCCAAGACACCTTAGCCAAGACACATTAGCCAAGACACATTAGCCGAGACACATTAGCCAAGACACATAAGCCAAGACACATTAGCCGAGACACATTAGCCAAGACACCTTAGCCGAGACACATTAGCCAAGACACATTAGCCAAGACACATTAGCCAAGACACATTAGCCAAGACACATTAGCCGAGACACATTAGCCAAGACACATTAGCCAAGACACCTTAGCCAAGACACATTAGCCAAGACACCTTAGCCAAGACACCTTAGCCAAGACACCTTAGCCAAGACACCTTAGCCAAGACACCTTAGCCAAGACACCTTAGCCAAGACACATTAGCCAAGACACATTAGCCGAGACACATTAGCCAAGACACCTTAGCCAAGACACATTAGCCAAGACACCTTAGCCAAGACACCTTAGCCAAGACACCTTAGCCAAGACACATTAGCCGAGACACATTAGCCAAGACACATTAGCCAAGACACCTTAGCCAAGACACCTTAGCCAAGACACCTTAGCCAAGACACCTTAGCCAAGACACCTTAGCCAAGACACCTTAGCCAAGACACATTAGCCGAGACACATTAGCCAAGACACCTTAGCCGAGACACATTAGCCAAGACACATTAGCCAAGACACATTAGCCGAGACACATTAGCCAAGACACATTAGCCAAGACACCTTAGCCAAGACACCTTAGCCAAGACACCTTAGCCAAGACACCTTAGCCAAGACACATTAGCCGAGACACATTAGCCAAGACACCTTAGCCAAGACACATTAGCCAAGACACCTTAGCCAAGACACATTAGCCAAGACACCTTAGCCAAGACACATTAGCCAAGACACCTTAGCCAAGACACCTTAGCCAAGACACATTAGCCGAGACACATTAGCCGAGACACATTAGCCAAGACACATAAGCCAAGACACATTAGCCGAGACACATTAGCCAAGACACCTTAGCCGAGACACATTAGCCAAGACACATTAGCCAAGACACATTAGCCAAGACACATTAGCCAAGACACATTAGCCGAGACACATTAGCCAAGACACATTAGCCAAGACACCTTAGCCAAGACACATTAGCCAAGACACCTTAGCCAAGACACCTTAGCCAAGACACCTTAGCCAAGACACCTTAGCCAAGACACCTTAGCCAAGACACCTTAGCCAAGACACATTAGCCAAGACACATTAGCCGAGACACATTAGCCAAGACACCTTAGCCAAGACACATTAGCCAAGACACCTTAGCCAAGACACCTTAGCCAAGACACCTTAGCCAAGACACATTAGCCGAGACACATTAGCCAAGACACATTAGCCAAGACACCTTAGCCAAGACACCTTAGCCAAGACACCTTAGCCAAGACACCTTAGCCAAGACACCTTAGCCAAGACACCTTAGCCAAGACACATTAGCCGAGACACATTAGCCAAGACACCTTAGCCGAGACACATTAGCCAAGACACATTAGCCAAGACACATTAGCCGAGACACATTAGCCAAGACACATTAGCCAAGACACCTTAGCCAAGACACCTTAGCCAAGACACCTTAGCCAAGACACCTTAGCCAAGACACATTAGCCGAGACACATTAGCCAAGACACATTAGCCGAGACACCTTAGCCAAGACACCTTAGCCAAGACACATTAGCCAAGACACCTTAGCCAAGACACATTAGCCAAGACACCTTAGCCAAGACACATTAGCCAAGACACCTTAGCCAAGACACCTTGGCCAAGACACCTTAGCCAAGACACATTAGCCGAGACACATTAGCCAAGACACCTTAGCCAAGACACATTAGCCAAGACACCTTAGCCAAGACACCTTAGCCAAGACACATTAGCCGAGACACATTAGCCAAGACACCTTAACCAAGACACCTTAGCCAAGACACCTTAGCCAAGACACATTAGCCGAGACACATTAGCCAAGACACCTTAGCCGAGACACATTAGCCAAGACACATTAGCCAAGACACATTAGCCGAGACACATTAGCCAAGACACATTAGCCAAGACACCTTAGCCAAGACACCTTAGCCAAGACACCTTAGCCAAGACACCTTAGCCAAGACACCTTAGCCAAGACACATTAGCCGAGACACATTAGCCAAGACACATTAGCCAAGACACCTTAGCCAAGACACCTTAGCCAAGACACATTAGCCAAGACACCTTAGCCAAGACACATTAGCCAAGACACCTTAGCCAAGACACCTTAGCCAAGACACCTTAGCCAAGACACATTAGCCAAGACACATTAGCCAAGACACATTAGCCAAGACACCTTAGCCAAGACACCTTAGCCAAGACACCTTAGCCAAGACACATTAGCCGAGACACATTAGCCAAGACACATTAGCCAAGACACCTTAGCCAAGACACCTTAGCCAAGACACCTTAGCCAAGACACATTAGCCAAGACACATTAGCCGAGACACCTTAGCCAAGACACCTTAGCCAAGACACATTAGCCAAGACACCTTAGCCAAGACACATTAGCCAAGACACCTTAGCCAAGACACATTAGCCAAGACACCTTAGCCAAGACACCTTAGCCAAGACACATTAGCCAAGACACCTTAGCCAAGACACATTAGCCAAGACACCTTAGCCAAGACACCTTAGCCAAGACACCTTAGCCAAGACACATTAGCCAAGACACATTAGCCAAGACACCTTAGCCAAGACACCTTAGCCAAGACACCTTAGCCAAGACACCTTAGCCAAGACACCTTAGCCAAGACACATTAGCCGAGACACATTAGCCAAGACACCTTAGCCAAGACACCTTAGCCAAGACACATTAGCCGAGACACATTAGCCAAGACACCTTAGCCGAGACACATTAGCCAAGACACATTAGCCAAGACACATTAGCCGAGACACATTAGCCAAGACACATTAGCCAAGACACCTTAGCCAAGACACATTAGCCAAGACACCTTAGCCAAGACACCTTAGCCAAGACACCTTAGCCAAGACACCTTAGCCAAGACACATTAGCCGAGACACATTAGCCAAGACACATTAGCCAAGACACCTTAGCCAAGACACCTTAGCCAAGACACCTTAGCCAAGACACATTAGCCAAGACACATTAGCCGAGACACCTTAGCCAAGACACCTTAGCCAAGACACATTAGCCAAGACACCTTAGCCAAGACACATTAGCCAAGACACCTTAGCCAAGACACATTAGCCAAGACACCTTAGCCAAGACACCTTAGCCAAGACACCTTAGCCAAGACACATTAGCCGAGACACATTAGCCAAGACACCTTAGCCAAGACACATTAGCCAAGACACCTTAGCCAAGACACCTTAGCCAAGACACATTAGCCGAGACACATTAGCCAAGACACATTAGCCAAGACACCTTAGCCAAGACACCTTAGCCAAGACACCTTAGCCAAGACACATTAGCCAAGACACCTTAGCCGAGACACCTTAGCCAAGACACCTTAGCCAAGACACATTAGCCAAGACACCTTAGCCAAGACACCTTAGCCAAGACACATTAGCCAAGACACCTTAGCCAAGACACGTTAGCCAAGACACCTTAGCCAAGACACCTTAGCCAAGACACCTTAGCCAAGACACATTAGCCGAGACACATTAGCCAAGACACCTTAGCCGAGACACATTAGCCAAGACACATTAGCCAAGACACATTCGCCGAGACACATTAGCCAAGACACATTAGCCAAGACACCTTAGCCAAGACACATTAGCCAAGACACCTTAGCCAAGACACCTTAGCCAAGACACCTTAGCCAAGACACATTAGCCAAGACACATTAGCCGAGACACCTTATCCAAGACACCTTAGCCAAGACACATTAGCCAAGACACCTTAGCCAAGACACCTTAGCCAAGACACATTAGCCAAGACACCTTAGCCAAGACACATTAGCCAAGACACCTTAGCCAAGACACCTTAGCCAAGACACCTTAGCCAAGACACATTAGCCGAGACACATTAGCCAAGACACCTTAGCCGAGACACATTAGCCAAGACACATTAGCCAAGACACATTAGCCGAGACACATTAGCCAAGACACCTTAGCCAAGACACCTTAGCCAAGACACATTAGCCGAGACACATTAGCCAAGACACCTTAGCCAAGACACCTTAGCCAAGACACCTTAGCCAAGACACATTAGCCGAGACACATTAGCCAAGACACCTTAGCCGAGACACATTAGCCAAGACACATTAGCCAAGACACATTAGCCGAGACACATTAGCCAAGACACATTAGCCAAGACACCTTAGCCAAGACACATTAGCCAAGACACCTTAGCCAAGACACATTAGCCAAGACAACTTAGCCAAGACACCTTAGCCAAGACACATTAGCCGAGACACATTAGCCAAGACACATTAGCCAAGACACCTTAGCCAAGACACCTTAGCCAAGACACATTAGCCAAGACACCTTAGCCAAGACACATTAGCCAAGACACCTTAGCCAAGACACCTTAGCCAAGACACCTTAGCCAAGACACATTAGCCAAGACACATTAGCCAAGACACCTTAGCCAAGACACCTTAGCCAAGACACCTTAGCCAAGACACCTTAGCCAAGACACATTAGCCGAGACACATTAGCCAAGACACCTTAGCCAAGACACCTTAGCCAAGACACCTTAGCCAAGACACATTAGCCGAGACACATTAGCCAAGACACCTTAGCCGAGACACATTAGCCAAGACACATTAGCCAAGACACATTAGCCGAGACACATTAGCCAAGACACATTAGCCAAGACACCTTAGCCAAGACACATTAGCCAAGACACCTTAGCCAAGACACCTTAGCCAAGACACCTTAGCCAAGACACCTTAGCCAAGACACATTAGCCGAGACACATTAGCCAAGACACATTAGCCAAGACACCTTAGCCAAGACACCTTAGCCAAGACACCTTAGCCAAGACACATTAGCCAAGACACATTAGCCGAGACACCTTAGCCAAGACACCTTAGCCAAGACACATTAGCCAAGACACCTTAGCCAAGACACATTAGCCAAGACACCTTAGCCAAGACACATTAGCCAAGACACCTTAGCCAAGACACATTAGCCAAGA